>NC_072384.2:1212500-1555000 GCF_028885625.2 Pongo pygmaeus | reverse complement strand
GTCCCGCTCCGGGAGACCGGCACGTCCCCAGCGTGGGACGCTTTTCCCGGGGCCAGGCGGCCCAACCCCGCGCCCACGCGCACGCGGTCGTCGGCACCGCTCGCGACTCGGCACGGGAGCGGGCGGAGAGCCGACTCGCGGCCGAGGTGGGGGTCACGCGCCGGACGGAAGGCCGCGCGCACCCACCGCTCGCGGCGGCCGCGTCCCAACCCGCTGGGACGCCGGGCCCGGCCCGGCGGGATCCTCCCCCGACTCGGAAGGGGGAGGCGCGGGCCACACAGCAGGCGACGAGCCGCGCTCGGCCACCACCGCGGTGGCCGGCGGAACCCTCGCTCTCCCCACCCTCAACCCGTCGAGGGGGAAGCGGAGGAGGGTCCTCTGCGCGCGAGTCGCTACGACAGCGCTACCATAAGGCAGAAGGAGACAGAGGCGGCAGGCCGGGAGATCCGGCACCCCAAGGCACACCTCTCTCAGATCGCTAGAGAAGGCTTTCTCACCGAGGGCGGGTCACACTCCCCACCCGCCAGTCGCCCCTCGTCGGGCCCGCAGAGGCGCTCGGGGACGCCCGGGGAAGGGAGGGGGCCTGCGGTACGAGGAGAAGCGCGCCTGCGGCGACCTCGAGCGTTCGCGGTCAGGGCGGGGGCCCGGCAGGCTCACAAGGCCCCCCCCCGTCCACCCGCCTCCTGCGTCGCTTCCGAGGCAAAGCCACGCACGCGACCGGTCGGAGGCAGAACGGCAGCCCCTCGGCGGCCGGCCGGCGCACGCGTCACCGGCCCGCGCCCGCCGCGATCGCTCACACGGCCCTCGCGCACCCGCCAGAGGGGAGCACGGGACGTGCGCTCGCCGGACCAGGTGGCGCCCTTCCCCGCGCGGGAGGGGCGCGCATCTCATCTCACTCGACCGCCTCGAACCCCACGCCGACGGGCTCCCCTCGGGACCCACGCGCGGACACCGGAGGAGGGGACGCCGGGGGCGGGAGGGACACACCACCGCTCGGCCTCGGGCACCTGAGGGACAACCCGGAGCGCTCCAGGAGCACCGCAAAGGCCCGGGCGGAGCCAACGCTCGCGCGAAACCCCCGAGAGGGCAGCACGACGGGCCGGCGGGACGGCACCCCCACCGCCGCGGAGGGGGCCCGCCCGCAAGTCGACGACCGCGGGAGGCGAGAGCGAGGGGTGCCCGCCGCGTCAGAGGACCCCGCCGACCCACCCCGCGAAGCGGAGAGCGGGGACCGGACAGCCAGGTCAGGCCGGGTTCCGCACCCCACGCCTTCCCAACGCACCACCGGCAGGCGGACGGAGGAGAGGCAAGGGGCCCCCGCGGGCGGGGCGAGAAGAACGGTCCCATTCGCCACGAATGTCCGCCCCTCGCCCGTCGCGGCTCGGATCCGGCCCGGGAGAGCGTGACGTCACCACATCGATCACGGAAGAGCCCCCGGGAGCGGGGGGGGGTCGGCCAGCCGGCCGGCGAGCGAGCCGATCGGCCCCGGCCGTCCCCCGCTCCGGGGAAGGGGCGGCGGACAACCCAGCGGAGACGAGGACGCCTGACACGCACGGCACGGAGCCGACGGGGGTGGGGTTGTCACGGCCGCCCCGGGTGCCCGCGGCGGAGAGCGCACGGGGGCAGGGTAGCCCTCGCCGCCTTCCCCGCCGCCCCCGGGTGGGTCAGAGACCCGGACCCGGGCCGGCACCGGGAGTCGGGACGCTCGGACGCGCGAGAGAGCAGCAGGCCCGCGGGCCCCAGCAGCAGGCGGCTCGAGCGGGAGCAGGGCCGGCTAGCCGGGTCAGCGGTGGGCCAGAGTCCCGCACGCATCCAGAGGCCCAACCTCTCCAGCGACACAGGTCGCCAGAGGAGAGCGTGTCAGCAATAACCCGGTGGCCCAAAATGCCGACTCGGAGCGAAAGATATATCTCCCCCGGGGGCAGGAGGCCCGATCGCCGACCACGCCGCCGGCCCAGGACACCCACGACACGGACATCTGTCCCCAAAATCGCCACCATCGCAGCCAGACACGGAGCACCCGGGGCCCCCTGGTCGACCCCAGGACACACGCGGGAGCGGCGCCGGGCCAGGGAGGCCCTCCCGGCCGCCCGTGCCACACGCACGGGCCGGCCCGTGTCTCCAGAGCGAGGCCCGGAAGCAGTTTCGGCCGGCCCCCCGTGCGATCGGGACACACGAGGGACCGAAGGCCGGCCAGGTGTGACCTCCCGGGCCGCACGAGGGCTCGGGGAGCGCTCTCCGACTCCGCACGGGGACTCGCCAGAAAGGATCACGGCGGAGGGACCGCGGCCCGGCCCGGGGACCGCTCCCCGGCACCCGGGGGACGGGGGCAGGACGGTCCCCGGCTCCCCACGGGGACCCGGAAACACATTCGGCCGCCGCCTCAGACGGCCAGGATGCGCGCGGGCCCGCGACCGAGCCGGGAAGGGCGTCCCCGGCCTCCCGCGCCACGCGCGGTGGGTCCCCGCGGGTCGCGGCTCGGGCCTCGGGAGCTGCGGCGCGCTGGTCGACCGGCCCGGGCGGCCCCACGGCCCGGCTCGGGCCCAGAAGCGCAGCGACAGCCTCTCCCCCACATAAACCTGCACGCCAGAGCTCTGACTCACAAGCGACGCGCCACAGCCCTGGCGCCACCGGGCCAGCCGGGCTGACGACCGCGGGCTTTCCGGAGCTCTGCCTGGCTCACAGCGGGGACGGTCCCCTCCCTCGGCAGCTGCCACCGCAGCTCCGGAAGCCAAGAGCACGATCTAACAGCGGCCGCCAGATGGAGCCCGACGACCGTCGCGAACGTCAGCGAGACCGATCCGGACGGCTGGCAGGGCGGCCCGTGGACCGCCAAAGCGAAACCGTGAGTCGAGAAGCCCTTCCCGAGGCCGAAAACGCAGCCCCTCTCCCCCAACCCCACAGAAACGCCTCCCCAAAACGTGTCCCCGCATCGACCGCGACAGGGTCAGAAGACAACCCACGGCGTCTGGGTGTTTGGAGATGCATCTCGGAGGGAGGGAGGGAGGGAGGGAGGGAGGGAGAAAGAACCCACAAGGAAGGACTCGGTCGCGGGTCGCTGCGGACACAGGGAGAGGCAGAACGCCTAGGCTCTTCCAGAATCCACACAGAGACAGACAGAGGGAGAGAAAGACGGAGGGAGGGAGAGAATGGAGAAAAGAGACAGATGGTGAAAGGGAAGGAGGGAGGGAAGGGAGCAGGGAGGGAGGGAGGGAGGGAGAGAGGGAGGGAGGGAGGGAGGGAGGAAGAAAGTGGAGAAAAGAGAGACCATCTAAAAAACAGAGATACGGAAAGAAAACTTCTTAAACGTTCCATTTTTTCAAAGACAGGTGGAGAGGAAAGAAACACGAAAAGAAGAGAAAGAAGGAGGAAAGAAACGAAGGAAAGAGGGGAAAAGAAACAGAGAGGAAAGAAAAATGAAGGAAAGACAGGGAACGAAAGAGAAATAAGACACGAAGGAAAAAAGAACAGAAAGAGAGAGAGAAGGAAAGGAAGAGAGGAAGAAACACGTAAAGGAGGAAAGAGAGGAAGAAAGGAAGGAAGAAACACATCAAGGAGAGAAAGGAAGGAAGAATCACATCAAGGAGAGAAAGAAAGAAAACGGATAAATATGCCCGTTTATCTATAAATACAAATACAACACTCTTCACACATAAGCATAGGCGTATTCATCTACCATCGTTTCTTCACGTAGCAACGTATATTTATATTTCATAAATTTATAGAAGCGTATCTCTACACACGTGCTTTGCATAAGTGTACTTCTATACAATAAATACATCTGTCGCGTAGAAATGTACTTATCCGTACGTCCACGTAAACATCTATAGTTATATACAAACGTATGAAAACGCTTATATTTCTAAATAAAAGTGAGTACATAGAAACGAAACAAATAAAACATACGACGAACCGAGTCCACAGGCAGGGCGCGGTGGCTCACGCCTGTCATCCCAGCACTTCGAGAGGCCGAGGCGGGCGCATCACCTGAGGTCGGGAGTCAGAGACCAGCCCGGACAACGTGGTGAAACCCCGTCTCTACTAAAGATACGAAAATCGGCCGGGCGTGGAGGTGCATCCCTGTCATCCCAGCTACTCAGGAGGCCGAGGCAGGAGAATCGCTTGAACCCGGGAGGTGGAGGGTGCGGTGAGCCAAGATCGCGCCATCGCACTCCAGCCTGGGACACTTAAGAGTGAAACTCTGTCTCAAAGAGACGGAAGAGAAAGACAGAGAGAGAGAGAGAGAGAGAGAGAGAGAGAGAAACAGAAAGAGAGAGAGAGAAAGAAAGAGCGAGAAAGAAAGAGAGAGAAAGAAAGAA
The DNA here is from genome assembly GCF_028885625.2 of Pongo pygmaeus. Taxonomy (NCBI): domain Eukaryota; kingdom Metazoa; phylum Chordata; class Mammalia; order Primates; family Hominidae; genus Pongo; species Pongo pygmaeus. The sequence continues at coordinate 1,550,681 of NC_072384.2, read as the reverse complement.
GAAAGGAAGGAAGGAAGAAAGAAAGAAGGAAGAAAGGAAGGAAGAAAGAAAGAAAGAAAGAAAGAAAGAAAGACAGACAGAGAGAGAGAGAGAGAGAGAGAGAGAGAGAGGCCGGGCACGGTGGCTCACGCCTGTCATCCCAGCACTTTGGGAGGCCAAGGCAGGCGGATCACCTGAGGTTGGGAGATGGAGACCAGCCTGACCAACGTGGGGAAACCCCGTCTCTACAAAAAATACAACATCAGCCGGGCACGGTGGCACACGCCTCTAATCCCACCTACTAGGGAGGCTGAGGCAGGAGAATCGCTTGAACCTAGGAGGCGGAGGTTGCGGTGAGCCGAGATCGCGCCATGGCCCTCTGGCCCGGGCAACAAGCGTGAAACTCTGTCTAAAAAAAAAAAAAAAAAAAAAAAAGAAAGAAAGAAAGAAAGAGAGAAGGAAGAAAAAGAAAGAAAGAAAAGGCAAGGCAAGGCAAGGCGAGGCAAAGCGAGGCAAATCTACCCGCTTTCACTACATCCGGGGAGAATCAGGAAAGTCCCCACCAACGACAAGGCCTAAAGGGGAGCCGCCATCTGTAAAACCCGAGCAGAAGGGTCCACGCGGGTTAAAGACACGAAGAAACACAAGGAAACCACCGACCAAGGAGAAGGACCATCTGGCCCAGCCAGGGTCTGTCTCCTGAGGTCGTCCGGGCAACCAGGGACCGGGACGGAGGGAGGGCGGGACTCCGAACCTCCGTCTCGAAAAACAAATCCCGCTCATAAAATAAAATTCCGTTAAAAAAAGAAAGTACGCGTCGTTCCTAACGTGTCTGGTGCCTCGAAAGGCGAGAGGGGTCTGTGTACGTCACTGTGGGGGGGGGGGGTTCTCTTTTTTTTTTTTTTTTTCTTTTTTCCCGGAAACTCACTTTTTAAGTATTTTCTTTCATGTCAGTTTTATTTTCGTTTTATTTTCAAGTCCAGAGTCAGAAACATCACGATACCCCGTCTCTACTAAGGTACGAAAATTAGTGGGGCCTTATGGCGGGTGCCTGTAATCCCAGTCACTCAGGAGGCTGCGACTGGGTATCGCTTCAACCGGAGAGATGGTTGTTGCAGTGATCCGAGCGTGCGCCACTGCATTCCAGCCTGGGTGGCTGAGTGAGACTCTGTCATAAAAAAAGAAGAAATGCGAAGACACAAAAAAGTACAGACCAAAATACTGCATTGTTTCAGAACCTTCCCCCGAAAGACCCGAAACCCCCTGACTCAGGTCAAGGAGGTGATGTTTCGTTTTACTTCTCTCTCTCTCTTTCTCTCTCTCTCTTTCTCCCCTCACTTTTATTTCTTGTTGAAGCATACATGTGCAAGATTGTTACATAGGTGAACTTCTGACTGGGGGGTTCAGTGTGCAGATGATTTCGTCTCCCGGATACTCAGCGACGGAAACTACGTCACCCGGGTACTCACAAAAACCCAACAGTTTTTGTGTTTTGTTTGCTTTGCTTTTTCCTGAAGCTGTCTCTCCTTCCAAACCTCCTCCCTCAAGTAGGCTCCTGCGTCTCTCATCCCCCTAGTTCTTCCCACGCATTCTCATTATTTAGTTCCCACTTATGGGTGAGGACACGCAGTATTCAGCTGATTGTTGCTTTCATCTTCGGTGGTGGTGATGAAAGAGGCATGACACTAAATCGAAACTTAGGACGCTCCCCTCCATCCCCACCACACCCCCTCCCCACACACACCCTCTTTCCTGCACCCCCTCCTGAAACCCAACAAAGGAAGAAAAACAAAAATTAAAGTTAGAGGTCATCCTCCAAGGCGGTCAAGAAGGGGGATCTCAAAGGGTGTGCAAGCTACGGGGGTCGAGGGATATCGTGGCCTAGGTAGCAAAAATAAAGGATCGACTTTCAAGCCCAACCGCACCCCCTAATCCTCAGCTATCGCTTTGGACTTCATCCAAGGAAGGCTGGTCTCAAGGACTCCAGACCTACCCTCTCTGGATTTCTAGAGGATAAGATGTTACGGCCAGACGCGGGGCTCACGCCTTTAATCTCAGCACTTTGGGTGGTCGAGGTGGGTGGTTCGCCTCAGGTTTGGAGTTCTAGACTAGCCTGACGAATATGGAGATACCCAGTGTCTATTAAAAAAAAAAAAAGCCAGGCGTGCGGTGTGTGCCTGTGGTTTCAGCTACTCGAAAGGCTGAAGAATTGAAAATCCCTTGAACCCAGGCGACGGATGTTGCGATGAGCTGACGTCGTGCCACTGCAATCCAGCCTGGGCAATAAGAGCGAAACTCCACCTGAAAGAAAAAAAAAAAAAAAAAGAAGAAGATGTTAAGAAGTATAGTTTACATCAATCGGCTCTCATTGTACCTTGAGAGATTCAGAAAATCGCTACTTAATGACAGAAGAAAACACCAGCTAACATGTTTTGGGGAAAATACACGTTTTCCTAAAATTGGTAAAATCTACTTCACCTGAATAAAGATAAGTAAAGTAAACAATACAAACAAAACAAAACACTAAAACAAACATGGGCCAAGGCATTGTTTGTGGAAATATTATGTGAGCAAATTGTTACTTTTTGAAAGAGTTTCTATCTTGGGCAAATACCAATAATGCCCAGGGTAGAGCTTTGAAAAGTGGCAGCGTGCACCATTGTGAGGGCTGAAATCCGTGTGGCTCACTCCTTTCATCACAGCACTTTGGGAAGTTTGGACGGGCAGATACCTGGAGGTCATGAGTTCAAGAGCAGTCTGGGTAACAAAATAAAATTTTGACTCTACTAAAAAGGCAAATGTTAGCTGAGTATGGTGTCAGACAGAATTATGTTCCAAGAGGAAGCATCCCAAATATCCATGGTCCCCAGTCAAGAAATGAACTGAGTTTACAAATTCGTAGTGTCATTGCTGACTCAAAAGGTGAGAGGTGTATGTTTGTGTCACTGTGGGTCTCTATTTTTTTCTTGGAAACTCATTTATTTTTAATTACTTTTTTTTTAGATGGAGTCTGACTCTGTCACCCAAGCTGGAGTCCAATGGCATGATCTGGGCTGACTGCAACCTCCACCTCCCGGGAGGTTCAACAGATTCTCCTTCCTCAGCATATCGAGTAGCTGGGACTTGACGTGCGTGCCACCACACCTGGCTAATTTTTGTATTCTTCGTAGAGACAGGGTTTGACTATGTTGGCCAGGCTGGTCTTTAACTACTGACCTCGTAATCCTCCCACCTCCACCTAGAAAACTGCTGTGATGACAGGAATGACGCACTGCACCCAGCCTACTGGTTTATTTTTAAACATAGCAATTTGGGTAGGGCGCAGTGTGTCACGCCTTTCTATATCAACCAACATTCTTTCTCGAGTCTGATGACCTGGGGCCTCCCAGCACTTTGGGAGGCCGTGGCCACAGGATTCCTGGAAATTGCAGTTCAAGAGCGGCCTGGGCAACGTGGTGAAACCCTGTCTTTACTAAAAAGGCAAAAGTTAGCCAGTTATGGTGGCACGCACCTGTTATCCCAGCTACTCGATAGGCTAAGACAAGAGAATCGCTGGAACCTGGGAGGCGGAGGTTGCAGTGACCCGATACCGCGCCATGGCCTGACGAACAGAACAAGACTCCATCTCAAATAAATTAATAAATACGTTAGTTAATCGAAAAGTATCAAAAGAAAACTGCAAGGAAGTGGCGGGAATGCACCGGAAGGCTTCACACGTTCCTAAAGGTCAGAGCCGAAAAACAGTACCATCAGGTTGAGATACAGGCCATTCTGAATCTCTTCTCACTGTGCTCAACTAATACCAAAGAAGGGCAGGTTTCCATACCGCCCGTTCATCATCACCGCTCTTGTCAGGTATAATTGCAGAGTCATGACTACACAGAGCTCTCTCAACCCACCAACTGCGTCTGTACTTTTATGAGTCCAGTTGGAAGAATAAACAGGGCACTTAGCAAAGTAATCATCGTATGTTCTTTTGTCTCCCATGTCTGTCATGAAACCAATCAAATTCGTGGTCCACTTTTTCCCCACCCTTCGAGCGTTCACAGAGCACCGAAATACAAGAACAGTGAGTGCATTTTATGCGACAAATAGGAAAAACACCAAAGTGAAAGTCACAGAGGCTTAGGATACACAGGGAGATACAGAATAAGGAGACTGTTCCAGTATCCACACAAAGACAGACAGACAGTGGGATGGAAAGAAATGAAGAAGAGAGAGAGAATAAGGAAGATCAAGAAAAAAATATAGACAGACAGAGATGTAAAGGGAAGAGAGATGAAAAAGAAAACCGAAAAACATAGAAACAGAAAAAAAAAAGAATGAGAAATGAGAGAAAAAAGGGGGGAAGGAAAAGAGAGAGAACACAAATAAAAGACAGAAAGAGAAAGAAAAAAAGAGAAAAAATGAAGGAAATAAAAAGAAGGCAGGGCATCGTGGTTCACACCTATAATCCCAGCATTTTGGGAGGCGGAGGTGGAAGAATTGCTGGAGCCCAGGAGTTTGAGACCAGCCCTGACAACACAGTGAGACCCCGTCTCTACTGAAAAAGAAAAGACAAGAAAAAAATCCGGGCATCGTGATGGCAGGCACCTGTATCCCCAGATCCTTTGGAGCCTGAGGTGAGAGCATCGCTTGGGCTCGGGAGGTGGAGGCTGCAGTGGGCCTTGGTCAAGCAAATGCTCTGCAGTCTGTTGCCCAGGCTGTCCTGAACTCCCGAGCTCTAGCGAACTGCCCGCCTCAGCCTCCGAAATTGCAGCCGCCACAACCAACGGTCCTGAAGGTGTCACTGACAGATTTTAGTATACAGGGTGTTTCGCTATATTGCGAACTTGAACCCAGGAATTTGAAGCTACAGTGACCCAAAGTCGCGCCACTGCACTGCAGTATGGGTGATAGAGCAAGGCTCCATCTCTAAATGACTAGATAAATAATGAAAACAATAACAATAATGACAATAATACAAAGAAATAATAACAAGCAACAATAATAATAAACTCGTGGGAGTGAAAAAATATAAAAGGTCATATACATCACAATTAATTGTAGTTAATTTCAAATAAATTTTTTTCTTTAACCTGTTTCTGTTACTTTCTGAAACACTTACACTGGAGGGCAATGGCATGAACACGGCTCACTTCAGCTTCAACATCACAGAATTAAGTGATCCTGTAGTCTCAGCCACTTGGAAGGCTGAGATAGGAAGATCCCCTGAGGGAGCCCTGGAAAGTCTAGGCGGCAGTGAGCCGAGATTGCATTCTTACACTCTAACCTGTCTCAAAAAATACAAATAAATAAAAGGTAAATATAAAACCACAGCAACTTCAGTGTGTAGAAAGAGGAGCAAGAAAAGTAAAAGAAAAACAAAACGAAGAGCAACTGAAAGTACTGTGGAAACAATTGGAGAGGAAGAAACAACGCAAGGAATAAGTGACACCAAGTGAATGTGGGCGGTACTGCTGCTGACCAAAGTTATATGGTCTACTTTAGAAATCCCAAGTTGACGGTCAAGTCCAACGCTTGCCGCCGACATCAGGTGGACACGGCGACCCGAGACCTGAGGATTGGGGCCTTAGGCCCTGGTCCCTGGTCTTCCAGGCAGAGAAGCTGACGGCCGTGTCAACTGGATGTTGCTTGCTTCCCACAGGCGGTCGACTTGCGGGCTGATCGAGAAGCCAAATGCCAGCATCTAAACGATCGGGTCCACCCTAAAGGCCAAATGAGGTGCTCGCGGACGGAAGCGGTCAGAACCAGTTGGAACCTTATCACACAGAACCGGCCCAGCTTTGAGGCCATCTAACTCGGCAGACCTGCCAGCCATTCTCGCGCAGTCCGCTGGTTGACCCCGGCAGCGGAGACCAGTGAAGACACAAAGGTGGTGACTGGCTACTCTCATCCCAGCGCACCTGGGGCGGGGAGAGGGACTGTGACCCCAACGGCCGCCCACGGGCACGCGCGAACACTACTCGGACAGGGACTGCAGGGGCACAACCTCTGACACCCGCGCCTCAGCCATTCGCACCAAGCTCGAAGAATCCGTTCCCAACCCGTGGAGGATTCCCAGTGGGGTGGGGGAAAGAAGCTCAATCAGAGAGGTGGAACATCGAGCAGGGGCGCCAACCCTACCTCGGCAACTCCCGGCGCTGTATCTTGGGAACCCCGCTGGTGGGGCCGACGCCTCCCAAATGCACGGCGGGCTCCAATGAACTCTCGCGAGAGACAGCCACTGCCTGTCCCGGGGCTAGGGGGCTGGTGGGCATGAGCAGGCCCGGGACCTTAGTCCCCGCGGGCAAAAGGAGGGAAGAAGGAAGGTAGACGGCCAGGGCTGAATTACACAGGACACGCCACAAAGCCGGGTTTCCCGCACACTGGTTTAGAGACACTTGGGTGGAGGGCTGACTTTCAATAAGTTGCAGTGAGGGAGCTGCCATGTTCCATAGGAAACCCTGACCCGGAAGCAGGGCGTTTACGAATAGTTTAGTATCAGATTCCCCATAAACGTGTTATGTGATGGGCCAGGGAGCAAAGGCCTTTGTGGCTGCACCCCGTTTTTTAGGACGAGGGGCTCCCTGCACCGGAGCCAGGTCTCGGCGCGCAGCGGGGCGGAGCGTCCGGCCGGTGGGAAAGGCGGGGGAAGAGCTATCTGAGGCCAACCGAGGCTTGCCGGCGCTGCTGCGTCCTTTCTTCTGGGCGGGATTCTGACCTAGAGGCATTCAGTCATAATCCCACAGATGGTGGCTGCTCACCTTTGGCTCCCCAGCCAAGCACATACACCAAATGTCTGAAACTTTGGTTCCTCTCATGCTGAGCAGGATTACTATGGTAGCAACACATGGACAACAACACATGTGGAACACACGCAGTAAAACTAACCTGTCTCACATGGGTCTAACCATGATGCTTTCCCGGGCATGCAGTCCGCTTTTAGGTGAATCCATTCCACTTTGCCTTGCCCTTCAGAAAGAAAAGAGAACTCGCTGGCCGCAGAGGCTCACGCCTGTAATCCCAGCATATTGAGAGGCTGAGGCCGACGGATCACCTGATGTCAGGAGTTCGACTCCAGCGTGGCCAACATGGTTAAACCCTGTCTCTATGAAAATACCAAAATTAGCTGGGCATAATAGTGGGTGCCTGTAATCCCAGCTACTCGGTAGGCTGAGGCAGGTTAATCGCTTGAAACCAGGAGGCGGATGTTGCAGTGAGCCGAGATCGCTCCATTGGGCTATCTAAGCGAGACTCCATCTCAAAAAAGAGAGAGAAAAAAAAAAGAGAAAAGAAAAGATAACTCTCTCTAGGGCTCCCATTTGCTTTTGCAGAATCAGAGAATGTGATTGCAGGCAAGGGTTGAGGGGAGGGTTCAGGGGAAAAAAGGAGGAGGGGCAAAGGCTGGAGGCACAATAGCTCACTCTGGAATGTTTCCAAGTTTGGTGGGGACAGCTTATGAAACAAGCTGACTCTGGAAATTACACAGAATTCATAGCATTATTTCTTCTTTGAAAAGTGAGCGGTTCATGACTTTTTTCTCAGCATGTATTCCTTTACTTGTAGTAAGTGCCATTTAGTTTCATACAGTTTACATACCACTGCTTTCATTGTATCTGCAGAGATTTAGGATAGTTTTTGTTAATAATGAGTCCTAGGGTGACGCTACAATGCACTTTCCGTTCTGAACCCTGAAAACTTCAGACAGGTCTCAGTTAATTTAGAAAGTTTGTTTAACCAAGGTTAAGGACGCACACCCGTGACACAGCCTCAGGAGGTTCTGAGGACATGTGCCTAAGGTAATCAGAGAACATTATCGTTTTATACATTCTAGGAAGACATGAGACATCAATCAACGTATGCAAGATGAACATTGGTTCGGTCTGCAAAGGCGGGACAACTTAGCAAAGGTGGGAGAACTCAAAGCGAGGAGGGGACTTCCTGGTCACAGGTAGTTAAGAGACAAATGGTTACATTCTTTGGAGTTTCTAATTAACCTCTCCAAAGGAGGCAACCAAATATGCATTTATCGCTTGAGACCAGGAGGCGGATGTTGTAGTGAGCGGAGATCGCTCCATTGGGCTCCAGCCTGAACGTCTGAGCGAGACTCCATCTCAAAACAGAAAAAAAAAAAAAAAAAAGAAAAGAGCAGAGGAGTGACTTTGAATAGAATGGCAGGGTGGCCCTAAACAGTTGCCAGCTTGACTTTTCCCTTTACTTTAGTGATGTGGAAGCCCCAGCATTTATTTTTCTATCACACAATTTTTAAAACCCACGTAGAAGTCTTCATGCTGATTTAAAAAAAAAAAAAAAAAAGGAAGAAAGTAAAGCAAATGATAGGCCAGGCGCCCTGGCTCACGCCTGTAATCCCAGCACTTTAGGAGGCTGAGGTGCTTGGATCACCTGAGGTCAGGACTTCGAGACCAGACTGGCCAACATGGAGAAACGAAGTCCTTACTAAAGATACAAAAATTAGCTGAGCGTAGTGGCGGGCGCCTGTAATACCAGCTACTGGGAAGGCTGAGGTAGGAGAATCACTTGAACCTGGGAGGGAGAGGTTGCAGTGAGCCGAGATGGCGCCATGGCACTTCAACCTGGGCTACTAGAGCGAAACTGTCTCTCTCTCTAAATAAATAAATGAATGAATAAATAAATAAACAATCAGGCCCAGCCAGGTTGGAGGTTTCCTATGTAAAAAGGCATAGGGGGAGGGAGGGAAGGAGTGCCTCAGAGGTCAGGGTGGGGCCCAAGGGAAACCAGTTTTCCCTGGCTGTGCACAGGCGGCCAGTTTTGGTGTGATGCTTCCATTTTCAATAACAGTGACCGCTAGGTGACGCCAAATGACAACCGAACGACATGCCAGCCTGGAATGAGTGGGGTCCCTGGTTGAGGGTTTGTCGAGGAAGGAGAAGGAGATGGAGGCACATGGGATCGCCTGTGTTCTTATCTCTCTTGGATTACGTTTCCGGGCACGGGACACCCTCCCAGACAGTCCCCACAGCTCTTCAACCAGTGTCCCTGGGGAAAAGATTATCAGTTCTCAGAAAACATTCAGACAGGCACGCACATGCGCTCACATGAGCACATGAAAAGTATGCAAATTTACATCGTGATAGTGAGCTTTATTTTGCAAAATGTCTTCGTGATGCATTTCATTACATGGTATTGTTTAAAACATCAAATTATAGGAGTGAGAACAGTGTCTCATGCCTGTAATCCCAGGACTTTTGGAGACCAAAGGGTGGAGGATGGATAGAGACCAGGAGTTTGAGACTAACCTGGACAACATATCGAGACAGATTACCACTACTTAAAAATATTGCCCAGCATTGTGGCACATGCCTATATTCTCAGCTACTCAGGAAGCTGAGGCAGGAGGATTGCTTAAGCCCAGAATTCAACGTTGCAGTGAGTGAGCCGTGGGCAGGCGACGAGAGCTTTTTCTGTTCTGTACGGCTTACATTTTCAATAATGGTCGCCGCTAGGTGTCGCCCAAAGACAACCAAAACACTTGTTATCCTGGACTCCGTGGGATGCCTGATGGAGGGGTTGGCGAGGAAGTGGGAGGAGACGGAGGCACACGGGGTCGCCCATTTTCTCGTGATTCCCCTTGGACAACGTTTCTGGGTGCAGAGCATTCTCCCAGAAAGTCCCCAAAACTATTCAACCAGAGCTCCTGAGAAAAAGAGTCGCACTCTCTGCCCATCGGATCATATGGAATTTCCATTTATCCATTGAGAAGAATGCTCTATTGGAGTGTGGCGCAGGTTGCGGGTAGAGGCAGGGGCTGCCTCAGATAGAAGTCCAGTCTACAGAGTTTCACAGTAGACCCTAGGTTCAATCTCTCACAAACTCAGAGTAACAATATCTGTCACTGTAGAATGAAGTGCATGAAATGCGTGCTCCAAAGAAAGTGTTTCACAGAGATGATTTGCACACTTATTCTTGTCCTTAGGCCACTTGTTTCTTCCAAAATACCCATTAATCAATCGTTCACCCTCTCTTGAACCAGTTAGGAATCTTGTTCTATGAATCCTGGAGTTTCAATATTTGATATCATCAGAAGAACGTGAATGCTATCCTAGCCTGGTAGCAATAAGTTACCATTTCTCAGAAAACACGCACCTACGCACACAAGCAAGTATGTATACATACATATGCACGCGTCATATCTATACAATTTTACACCGTGATAGTGAGCTTTCTTTCCCTAGATAACTTCGTAATAGGTTTCACTACATAGTATTGTTTAAAATATCTAATTATAGGTGGTGAGTGTGGTAGTTTATGCCTCTAGTCAAAACAGTTTGCAGGCAAAGCTGGGAGAATTGCTTGACGTGGGGAGTGTGAGACCAGCCTGGAAAACACAGCAAAATCTAATCTCTACTAAAAATAAAACAAAATTAGCTAGGCGTTGTGGGGTGCACCTATAGTCTCAGCTACTTAAGAGGTTGAGGCAAGGATTGCTTAAGACCAGTTTGAGATCCTGTGATACCCACTCCCGCAGCACTGCTGTGGCCCATGAATTGGCTACATGGTCAATGACATGCAAGGAACATGATTACATAATTCATGGCAAAAACAAAAAAAAAATAGAAAAAATTTTGTGGATAAACCTCTCTCATTGGGTAAATTTCATAAAGATGTGTCTGTTCTATATGAATGCCTACCAAGGGGTACCTGCATCAGAGGAGGATTTTGATAATGATGTGGACAGAATGTCTTGTTCTGTGAGTATGCGTCATTCTTACTTCCCTGTAAACCCCATCATCACCCAGTGGGTTTATAAACAAGGTGAACATAGCAGAATAGAAGCAATGCACGGGCTAAGCAACATGAACTTTGAATCCCAAAGGCCAGTCTGACTACAGTCAATTCTGAATATTTAATTTGACAGCAGCACAGACCTACACTGAGTCTTTGATATGGCATCATTTCCAGGGTGATTCACCAGGCACCTGGTAGTAAATTTATTACATTGAATAACTTTTATAATATAGGGGGCAACAACTTGTACTCACTGGAGTAGGCTCTTACTATACATATAAATTTGCTTTCCCTGCGTGGAATTCTGCCAAAACTACCATCCATGGACTCACAGAATCCCTCATCCGTCCCCATGATATTCCATTTAGCATTGCTCAGACCCAGAAACTCACTTCACAGCCAAAGTGTAGCAGTGCGCTCATCTTCACAGAACTCAGTGGACTTATCATGCTTTCCATTATCCGGAAGCAACTGGCTTAGTAGAATGATAGGTTTGTCAGCACTTCCAGCCACCCTAAAACCTATATCTCCCTGTGCACCCTAGGGGACTACACAGAATGGTCAATTAGATACCTATATCCAACGGAACTATATACATTTGTGTTCCCCCATCCAAATCTCCAATCTTATGTAGTTTAATATTTAAAGTTGCTGAAGTTAGCTATAGACAAAGGGAAAAAGTTAGAAGTGCAGAGGGTGGGCTCCTTCATGTGGGTAAAGGAGAGACTTACAAAACCTGTTTAATGTAGCTTTTAGCAGCCTTTTGGCTGCTCACAGCTGAACCACATGAACTTCTAGTGTTTTGGACTCATCCAAGCCTCAGCATTAGCTTTAAGAGCTCCTTGATCTTTCCAGCAAGAGAAAAATGAACATGCAAAGCTCTCAGGCTCATTGTTATAATCCTCTCAAAGATCAGCCTCATTAGCAGACAGCAGAGTCTTGATCCCTTGTTTCACCAAACTAACCAGTTGGCTAAGAGAATTTGTTGTTGGTCCTATGGAACTTCTCATATCCCTTGCAAGCTCTTCAAGTATTTGTGTCTTTTCCCATTTCAGAAAGTTGTGTTTATCTCGGCATCCCATTCTCATCTCCAAAATTAAATTATTGTGAAGGATCTAATATTTTATCCTATTTGTAAACCAACCTATTAACCTTTCATTTTCATGGATGCTGGTAGAAGGCATGAGACACAGAAGTATGAAAAAAATACCTACTATTTACTGCCTACCTGGAGGCAAAAGCCTCATATTTGTATTAGTTCTCCTTGTCCATACTACATTTTTTAGAGGGATTTCAAAAGGCTCAGATAGACATTGCACATGGGGAAGATTAGTGTCACAGCTGAGCAGACTCAAGACTAAGAAACCTCAATCTTTTTAAAGTAGGTTACATGCAAACCTGTCCAACCTTTGTCTCACAGAGAAAAATTGTCTTCATTATTGATTGAGTAATTTATCTGCCATCACCTGAAGAGAAAAACTACTACCCTTTTTCCAGGTTATTTGTGTACAAAAATCTTTGAAAAATAGCCTGGAACAGGACAGGTATGTGATGTAAGACACAACAAAAACAAACTCAAGAGACGTTTGGAGAACTACATCTCAGTAGCATGCATCTTTTCCATTAAATGTTGCACTAAGCAATCCTGTATGAAAAAAATCCATTGAAGACTTTGGACATGAAGACTAACTTTGGTTGTTTTGTGTTGTGGGTTTGTTCAGGTGATTCTCCTGTGTCAGCCTCCAACGTAGCTGGGAATACAGGCTTCCACTACCACGCTCAACTTATTTTTGTATTTTTGGTAGAGGCGGGGTTTTACCATGTTGGCCATGATGGTCTCGAACTCCTGATCTCAGATGGTCCGCCTGCCTTGACCTCACAAAGTGTTAGGAATATAGGCATGAGCCACTGTGCCCGGCCACAGAAATGAAAGCTCTACGTGTGCAGTAATGTAATTCTGACTGATAAATGACAGGTGAGAGTAAGTGAAAATCTAACACAATTCAACATTTTTACATATTTAGACACATTGAAATTGGTTAGCTTATTAGAAAAGTTAAATGACTACCAGTATATACAGTATACTTATTCTGAATGAATTGCTAATCTAGATTTGAGAGATGAAATAATTATTTTTACAACACAGAAACATGAAGTGCATTTCCATATACCAACAATGAACAATTTGACAGTAAATTAAGAAAACAATTGTTGCAACAACATTAAAATAATATAATTCTTAGTAATAAATTTAATAAGGAGGTAGATATCTTGTACAATAAAAAATAGAGGATCAGAATGTTTATGAAAAAAACTAAAAAGGACTTAAATAACTGGCAACAAATTCCACGTTCATAAACCGGAAGAATTAATGAAGTTAAGATGACAATACTACTACCCAAAGTAGTGTACAGATGTACTGTTATCCCAATTTGTAATTTTTCTGCAAAAGCAGAATAATTTTAGTTATTCTACAAAAGCAAAATAACTCATTTAAAACTTCATATGAATTTGAAAATCCTCTGAATGTACAGAATAATCTTGAAAAGAAGAACAAAATTTGATGGCTCACAATTTTAAATTTGAAAACGTACAAAGCTACAATAATTATAACAGTTTGATAGTGGCATAAGAACAATTGTAGAGATCAAATAAATAAAATAGATAATCCAAAAAATCCTTGCGTAAATTATTGATTGTCTTTTGACAAGGATGCCTTAACCATTATGTGAAGAAAAGGACAGTTTGTTCCACAAGAAATGCTGGGAAAACAAGTCCACGTTTAAACCAGTAAAGTTGAATCTTTATCACATTCCAAGTACAAAAATTAAGTAAAAATAGAATAAAGACATAAAAATAAGTGTTAAACTTTATGGTTTCTAATGGTTGTTTTTATTGATGTGGGGTCAGTACGAACATGAACACCTTTATACACACAAACGAGAAAACTTTCAAGGAATAGATGCATTCCTAGATATGCACACTCTCCCACGATTAAGCCAGGAAGACAAAGATTTCCTGAACGGACCAATGAAAAGCTCTGATATTAAATAGGTAATAAGTAGCTTGCCAATCAAAAAAATAAAAGCCCTGGACTTTATGGATTTACAACCAAATTCTACCAAATGTACAAAGAAGAGCTGGTACAATTCCTACAGAAACTATCCCCAAAAATTGAGGAGGAGGGTCTCCTCTCCAACTCATTCTATGAGGACAGCATGATCTTGATACCAAAACCCGGCAGAGACACAACAAAAACAAAAAATTAGCCGGGCTAATTTTTTTGTATTTTTAGTAGAGACGGGGTTTCACCATGTTAGCCAGGATGGTCTCTATCTCCTGACGTCGTGATCTGCCCGCTTCAGCCTCCCAAAGTGCTGGGATTACCGACGTGAGCCACCGCGCCCGGCTTCTATTTCTAGTTTTCTATTTTAGTCATTTTATAGAAATATAATATTATAATATGTGACCTTTTTTCTTTGGCTTTTCTCATTGAGCATGTTTTTATTATTTATCCATGTTGTAGCACATACCAGTGCTGTATATATTTTTATGGCTGACTAATATTCCATTGTATAAATAATATCATATTGACCGGGCATGATGGCTCACACCTGTAATCTCAGTGTTTTGGGAGGCTGAGGCTGCTGGATCACCTGAGGTCAGAACTTCTAGACCAGCCTGGCCAACATGGTGAAACACCGTCTCTACTAAAAATACAAAAATTAGCCAGGAGTGGTTCCCGAAATCCCATCTACTCGGGAGGCTGAGGCCATAGATTCGCTTGAACCCAGGAGGCAGAGGTTGCAGTGAGCTGAGATCACGCCATTGCACTCCAGGCTAGGTGACAGAGCAAGACTGTCAAAAAAAAAAAAAAAAAAAAGAGGAAATACGTGCAAACTACACAGCTGACAAGGGATTGATAAGCAGAATACAGAAGAAACAAAAAACTCAATAACAAATAATTACATAATTTAACTTTAAAATGGGCAAAAATATGAAGAGACATTTCTCAAAAATAGAAGGGGCATAAACATAGAACCTAAAAGTTAGAGAAAAATTATGAAAAAATTTAAAAATATAGAAAAATAATTTCAGACTGGTCACATTAAAATTTAGTTAGAAATGAAAAAAAGAAAATTCTACAACTTGAAATTAGAAAACAGATAAATTATAAACAAAAATGGGAGTAAAGTGTGACTTTCTTCTCACTTTTTGATTGATTATTACATAGCCATTTTTATTTCATTAAAATCTTGTAATTCTGGGCCTAGTTAATGTTATGATATTTTATTTTTAAATAGTTTTATTTACTTTATTTAAATTGTGATTTTTGTGGGTACATAGTAGGTGTATATACTTATGGGGTTCATGATATGTTTTGATGGTCTCGCAATGCCATGTAATCACATCATAGAGAATGTGATACCCACGCACTCCAGCATTTATTCTTTGGGTTAAAATCTGATTATTCTTTCTTAACTAGTTTAAAATGTACAATTACATTATTGTTGACCAGAGTCATCTTGTTGTGCTATCAAATCGTAGGTCATATTTATTCTACTTTTTTTACCCATTAACAGTCCCCACATTTCCCCCAGCCTCCACTGTCTTTCTTAGCCCCTGAAAACTATCTTTCTGCTCTCTATGTCCGTGAATTCAGTTGTTTTAATTCTTACATCCCACGAATAAGTGAGAACAAGCAGTGTTTATCTTTCTGCGCCTGGTTTATTTCACTTAACATACTCACTTTTAACCATGTTGTTGTAAAAGACAGAATCTCATTTTTATGGCTGAATACTACTCCATTGTATATATGTAGTAATTTTTTTATACATTCATTCATTTGTAGACAGTTTGCTTTCAAATCTTAGCTATTGTAAACAGTGCAGCAACAAGCTGATTTTCTTTCTTTTGGGTCAATGCCCAGCACTGGGACTGTTGTGTTACATTGTAGCAGTGGTGGCTCAATTTTTAGTTTTTTGAGGATCATCCAAACATTTTTATAGTGGTTATACTAATTTACATTCCCACCAAGAGTGCACTACAGTTTTCTCCACATCCTCATCAGCACTTGTTATTGTCTGTCTTTTGGATATAAGACGTTTTAACTGGAGTGAGATAATATCTTATTGTTGGTCCTATTTGCATTTCTCTGAGGTTTAATGATGTTTAGCAACTTTTATATGCCTGTTTGCCATTTGTATGTTTTCTTTATAGAAATGCCTCTTCCTGTCTGGGTGCGGTGTTTCACGCCTGTAATCCCAGCACTCTGGGATGCCAAGATGGAAGGATCACCTGAGGTCAGGAGTTTGAGACCAGCCTGGCCAACATGGCTAAACCCTATCTCTACTAAAAATACAAAAATTAGTCAGGCATGTATTCTGCATGGGAGATGCATGAGGAAGAAGAAAAGGCACACACAATACTTTTAAAGGTAAATAGCCTTTTTCCCAATTGTATGGCAATACAGATATGATAAGCAAATTGATATGAGAAGGGGATAAGGGAAAAGATATGTATATGTTGTATATATAAAATTATATATACATTTTATTTCTATTTATTTATATAAATAAATATATTTATATGTAATTATATAATAATTTTATATATAATTTTATATATATGTATATATTTTTTACTCATAGCAGACTACAAAGTATGGAGGAAGCATCATCAGACAGAGAAGCAACAGCCTGGGCTCCAGAGTCAGATGCTACACTCACCAGACTATGGAGGATTCATCACCAGACCAGGAAGCAATAGCCTGGGCTCCAGAGTTGGCCACTCATCCGTTCACAGATGAAGAGAGGTCTCAGAAAGCTCTAGTGCCATCTGGGACCCTATTTCTTTTTGTAATGAGTGGTTTGGCATAAGGCCGAGTAACGAGGACTCTTCACTACTGGGCTCAAGAAACATAAAAATGTCAACTTGTTTTGGCGATTGTGTGTTGTTTTTCAACAACTATGATACAGAAACAGATTAAAATAGAGATTTCTCTGAAACACTGCTGGATGAACGCCTGAAGAAGCTCACAGAACCTGTTCTGGGACTTGGTGACCATTGTTTTTGTCCATGTTCGATTGGGTTAAAATTTAATATTTAACTTTTCTTCCAAATTTGGCCTCAATTTAATACACAATGGTAGGAAAGTACCCTTACAGATACTTGGGGAAGGCATAGTTGATACAGATTACAGATTCAGGGTGGGGACAGGAGAATTAAAAGCACAGTTAATAACAACCACACCCACCATGACTGTGCAAGGACAGTCATAGCGTGAGAATTGTCAGGGATGTACACACAACATTCAGTATGCAGTAAGGTGCAGGGACGATTCTCCAAGGTAGCCCATCTTCGGTGGCCTCCAGCAACTCCACGCATAGCCAACATGGACTACAGTTGGCTTCTTTTGCAGTGGTGGCTACGCAGATGATGAATTTATTCTTGGCCTCAGACACAAAGACAAAGGTGCTGACCATTAGTAAACAGGTTATTCTCTGTAATAACAAAAACAGAGGGGAACATAATATTGTTTTTCATCTTTAGGAAATTGTACTATGCCTTCAGTTTCTGCTATCATAGCTACAAGTTCACCAGCCATAGGGGTAGGCTGTGATGGACGCTGTACCCATATTTTGGCTCCAGGATTTAAGCTACCTGTACCAGTGGGTCTGAATCCCCCAGTTCTGTATGTAGCCTCTATTGGGGCAGAGACTTCCTCAGAGCTTAATTGTTGACAAGGTACCACTAAAAATTGAGCAACCCACATCTGCAGTTTTATAGCACAAGAATCTGGAGTGATATTGTACAAAATGACCTTTAACTCTTCCCGGTAACCACTCTCAATTATACCACCACACATTATGCCTCTCATTGCAAGACTTGAACGTGTTGTAAATCCATTCATCCGCATTCAAGTGTGCAACTATGGTGGAAATTTTGGCCTGTTGATCTGTCTGCTGATTAAATAGTCTGTCGAGAAAGCAGAGACACATGAGTATCAACATGGAAAACGGTGATAATGATAGTGTGTGCCAGGATTCAGGTATCTTCCCAGCAGTGTTTTCCCTCTTTATTCCCAACTAACTATTTGTAAAGATAAAATAGAGAATGAAGGTGGTGTGGGTGAGATTGGACATCAAAAGTCACAAAAAGAATGTGAGATGGTGACCTGAGAAAGTAGTAGAGAGATAAAATAGCAAAAAGGGGAATCTGCAAGGAGATGGAGGAGGCAGAATAGAGGAGAGGACTCAACAGACAGGAGCTGTTGGCACAACATAGGGTGCATTGCATGCTTGTCAGATGCTTCTTTCATTTTCTAGTTACTTTTTCTTTTAAATTTGTGTCAGATTTAGTTAAGGTGTCAATGTTTTTTAAAATCTTTTTATATACTGAAAATATTCTTTGATGTTTGGTAAATAACTTCCAGTATTTAAATTTGCCCTTGGTAAGAGTGTAATTTTTAAATCAACACACAACATTCAGTAAAACTAGTTAGTCTAATATGCAACTGCTTCTTCTCTTCCCCATGTGATTTGGGAATTTAATGCACTGTGAGATGAAATTCCTAAGTCTATGATGTCTTTAAGTTTCCTTTGCTCTTTTTTAGCAGATATTGAAGAATGGGCTACCTGGGCATGAACCTTTCTTCCACCAAGACCATCTGTTCATGATAAATACATTGTCCTGAGTTATTTTTATAGCTAATCCGCTTTCATGTTTCCAATTGTCAATTATTAAATCTTTTCAACTTTATAATTTTGGAAGTTCAATGTGATTTCTCAAAAAAAAAAAAAGAAAGAAAATGCTTGAGTTTATTGTGATGAGAATAACAGAGTAGTCTCTCTGGGTCAAGAGTATAAAATATGGTCTGAGATCTTTAGCCGGTTCTTGTGACTCTCTACTGGCCTGTCCTCCTCCTATCCCTCCCTTCCCAAACATACACTTACACAGTGACAAGGCAGCTGAGGAGAGGAGAGCACAGGCTTTAAACTCTTTATATATGTATATATTTTAAGATAGAATCATGCTCTCTTGCCCAGGATGGAGTGGAGTGGCACTATCTCTGCTCACTGTAACCTCCACCTCTGAGTTCAAGTGATTCTTGTGCCTCAGCCTCCCAAGCAGCTGGAATTACAGGTGCCTACCACTATGCCCAGCAAATTTGTGCATTTTTAGTAGAGTCAGGGTTTTGCCATGTTCCCCATGCTGGTCTCGAACTCCTGGGCTCAAGCGAGCCACTGGCCTTGGCCTCCCAAAGTGCTGGGATTACAGGCAGGAGCCACCATACCCGGCCTGTCTTTATATGATTTCTTTGGCTGGAAAGAGTATCAGTGGCGTCTGTAACATCCTCAGTGGCTTAGGGTATCGTTTTTAACAGAGGCTGTGGTAAAGTTTTGCTGGGGATAGGGGCACCAGAGGTTTAGCCATTGTATCCTAGTGGTGGCGGTGGTGAGCTTAGCTTGCCTGTTTTTGGGCCTCAAGGCAGTTATGCTGGCAGCAGTGTTAGCAGGCCCAGGAAGACTAATTATTTGGCCTTCATGTGACTTGCTCAGGTGCCAGCAGTGAGCAATGGATGATGGCAGTAGCAATGACAAGAAAAACCTTTGATTCCCAAGCGTTCCATGCTGGTGTTTGTGTTGGCTGTGATGGGCTGGGATGACCAGTTTCTAGGAACACA
This sequence comes from Pongo pygmaeus, assembly GCF_028885625.2. Lineage (NCBI taxonomy): Eukaryota > Metazoa > Chordata > Mammalia > Primates > Hominidae > Pongo > Pongo pygmaeus. The sequence continues at coordinate 1,531,267 of NC_072384.2, read as the reverse complement.
GGTGGTGCATATGTGCGAGTACCAGCCGTGGTAATAGCTCCAGGTTGAGTGAGTCCGTCCTCAGATCTCAGAGAAGAGTGCTCAGCTGCCAATTGTGTTAGACTTACTGGACAAAAGTCCACAGTTTAAGCACTATCTGGCTCCACACACTCATTGGCTGTTCTTATCATCACTCTGAGCCCATTAACCCTGCAGCAGAAAAACATCAGGAAAGTTTTTCCTATTTCTTCTTTAGGGCACAGTTTGCAAGGAAAGGAAGTGTATGAAGAGATGAAGTAAGTACTCTTATCAGAAAAAGGAACTCTTTGGGGCCAGAAAATGACCAGTGCCCAAGGCATGCAGAAGGGAGGAAATAATTACCGGGTCATGGGATCGAACTGTGGAGAGGGACTACAGTTTCAAGACAATAAACCAGTCTTTACCTGCTCCTAATTTAATTCAATGCAATCCTCACTGTTTGTCATCGTTTGTTTTTAATGTATAAAACCATGGGATCTGTTTATTGTATGTTTTGTGGTATATTTTGGAGATTAATCTACCAGCTCTTTTTTCTTAGCCCAGTTGGCGGCTTGTCAACTCCTCTGCACTAATTACTGCTTGTTTTGTCACAGTCCAGCCCTGTGTTCTCATAAGCTGTCACCCTGAGGTATCCAAAAAAATGCAGTTTTCTAAGCTGGTCACATATCTCTACATTTAATGTGCATTGTCTGTTTAAAGCAATGTTCAGACATTTATATATTCTTTCTTGCTGAGGTTTAAGCACCACAAGCAGCAGTCATATAATGGAGAGATTCTCAACAACAGAGTCGGTCTCTGCCATAATTGGATTTTTCATATGTTAGAAACAGCAGTTACATACTAAATGTTTTACAAAGTGTTTTTTATAATTTTTATTTCCCTAAATATTGCAATTTAGAAAATTTAGGGGTCCAATATTTGTTTAAAATTTGGCTCTTGTAATTTTCAGTGGAAAGCTTACATGAGTATCTACCACTAAACCAATTAATTAAAAATGCCGTGGGGTTAACAGCACCAAAGTATAAGAAAATTTTAGTTAAGTGAAAAAGCCTAAGTAATGACCAATTAAGAAAATAAACAGGAAATTATACTTTCAACCCCCTTTCCCCCAATTGGTCTATTTTTTTTCTATTGCCAAGTTGTACAATTTTATTTTTGTCCTTGATAATTGTACTTTATTTTAATGTGACTAGATTTTATTTATTTTATTTCATTTTATTTTACTGTGAGTAGATTTTGCCTCACTCCAGGCTGGAGTACGGTGGCATGATTATAGCTCACTGTAACTTCAAGTTCCTCAGCTCAGGTGATCCTCCTGCCTCAGCCTTCAAAGTAGTTGAGACCATAGGTACATGCCATAATGTCAAAATAATTTTTAAAACATTTTTAGTGACGGGGCCTTGCTTAGGCTTCTCTCAAAATTCTGGTCTTAATTGATTCTCTGGCCTCAGCCCCTTGAGTAGCTGAAATTTCAAGTGTGAGCCACGGAGCCCACCTATTTATTTTTATAAATATGTGTCTCTTCAGTTGTTTCTGAAGCATTTTCAACACCTTCACCTGAACTTTCAGTCTTTCAACTCACAGTTGATTTTATCCACTTTGCTATTCATCCAATTTATTCTATAGCTTATATACTTTTGTAACATATTTAATATTTTCAGTCTTAAATTATTTCTACTTATATGTATGTATGTATTTTTAGTTGGCTCTTTTGCAAGGCTGCAGTTCTCTCCAGAGAAGAGAATGGGCTCTATGCTTTCTTGAGAAAAGCATTTTTATAATATGTGACTAAAATAAACCCTGTGGAAAACAAACAAAAGAAAAGACATTTTAATCATGATTTTTTATAAATTGCTATTTGGGAGACACAAATTTAGCAAGAAGTTATATCATGTTCCATTCAGATGAGGTTAGGGAGGGGCTTATAAAGTTTCACTGCAAGTTTACACAAGTGAAAGATTTTAGCACAGTCTATGATGGGCAATGGTTGGTTGCCAGCTTAGACTGTATCTAGGCAATCATCAGCTTAATTCGGCACAGCTGTCTCTTCAGGAGGTTTGTGATCAGGCTCAGTATAAACAATTTAAGTCAAATGCCGTTGCCCTTTTAGGACATCTGTAATTTTCCCAGTTCGAACAGTAAAATTCCACCTTGGTGTGTATGAGTATTAATTCAACTCCTCATGTCCTCCTAGTTTGTCTTTAGAGATCTCTCAAATAACTATCTCCATTTTGGATTTCTTTTAGTCAGAAATAAAGAGTACAAGGATTATCACTGGTGAGGAGTATAGAAAAATAGCGCTCACCTGTGATTCATCGGACCCCAGCCAGAGAGAAAAGGCCAAGATATGCCTGACAAAAAGGCTTGAGGACTTTCAGGTAATGTATTCCTCAAAAAGAATTGGTTCACACCTGTAATCCCAGCACTTTGGAAGATCAAGGCGGGCAGATTATTGGAGGTCAGGAGTTGAAGACCAGCCTGACCAACACAGTGAAACTAAAAATACAAAATTTACCAAACATACTAAAAGTACAAACGTTAGCTGGGCATGAAGGTGGGTGCTTGTGATCTCAGCTACTCAGAAAGCTGAGGCAGAAGACTCTCTTGAACCCAGCAGGTGGATATCACAGTGAGCCACGATTGTACGAATGCACTCCAGCCTGGGTGACACAGCAAGACTCTGTCTCAAAAAAAAAAAAAAAAAAGAATTGGTTAAAGAATTGCTCTAATGCTGGGAATTTTACCTCATAGATAGTAAAAATATTTACAGAATAAGGCCCAGGTGTAGTCATAAAGTGGCATTACAATTCTTTCATTCTAGATAAGAAACTAACTTAAAAAAAGAATAGAAATTCTAAGGTAAGAGACAAAACTCTGGGAGGATTTACATCTAAGGTAAAGGCTCAATCACAGGACACCAGAAGAAGATTGAGAATGCAGCTTCCTTTCTGCCCTGCATCCATTGTCAATAGACTTTCCCTGGCCTTCTCCTTTTCACATTGGTCATTTTGATTATTTTATAATTTTTTTCCCACATAGACCTGATGCAACTCCAGAGTTGGAAGAAAAAAATGACAATGTCCTAATAGTTGCTTAAAGGAGACCTCAGCAAGAGTAGCAGAAGTTGATTTTTTTTTTTTTTGGTAAAATCTTAGAAAGGTATCCATCCTCCTGATCTCTGCAACTGCCTTTTAAAGAAATCTCTATTTCCAAGGCTGTTGCTATGCTTCGTGAAAATACCTTCAAATTATTAATTCTGGAAGTTCGAACGGTCTATCTTCACTCTTTCTTTGGATTAATACTAAAATGAACATACGCTCTGAGAAAGATGGACTTGGGTGTCTTATCCAGCAGCCAGAAAGTATGGCTGCTTTTCTCTTCTTCCTCATACATTATGCTGCCGACTCTTTAGGATTTCATAATTCAAGGAGAAATGTTAGAGTCCATATCTCATTTAAGCTTACACAAGTGAAATAAAAAGAACCACAACCACAACTCCAAGTTTGTAGTAGAACGAGATTTTAATATAAAATTCAACTCTAGCATTCACTATTTACAAAAAATAAATATTTCCCCTCCTCTCTGGATAAATGAGTTCTGGGGAAGAGCTCTCAGGGAGATGGAGAAGAGCTGTCTCTTCTTCTTCTGATTTTCAGTGGTCCCAGTAAATGTCTCACAATATTCTTTACATTGAAGCTGCAGGAAATGAACCAAAACCCCACGTGCCTTAGTTCAGCCCTGCTGCTGAGGAAGAGGCTGTGCTTAAGCTGGTCTCAGTTTGCCTTGTCACTGACGTAGGACTCTGTACTGGGACCCGGCTACTAGATGGAAGGGCTAAATTATTTTGGGGCTTCCCTCAGAATTATGGCTCACCCTCCTCCCTCATCTGCACTCTGGGCTCCAGGCACTGTGCTGAGCACTCCGTTTATTGACAGTTCCCATGTATCCCTGATATGTGAGTCATCAGCACCGCCCCACTTCACAGAGGACAAAATCAAATCGAGGGGAGGTGAGGCAATTCTCGCCACTTGCAGGACTGGCCAGTGGTGGAGCTGGGATCCCAGAGTCAGCTTTCAAGATCTCTTCACTCACATTAAGCCCGAAGCTTCACTGAGCCTTATAAAATAAGGGATACTGATTGTCCCACCTCACAGACCTCGGGTAAAACTAGGTCATGCCTCAATGTGGAGGGCACTGAGCACAGCGCAAGTTGCATGTGAGTGGAGACTGTCATTGTTTCCTAGGGCCCTGAGGTTTGGAGGTTTCCTGCCATTTAGTGACAGCTGGCTCAGGGGGCATTCGGGGAGGGGCTTCCCTGCTGTTTGTTGTAACAGCCACCTGGCTCAGCCGGGACAGTTCCACAGTCATCCAGATAATTTCCCAGATGACCAGTAGTCATGTGGTGTCCTACTACCCATGGGATAAAGCCTAAACTTTTTATCATAGAAGGAATAATTTCTAGTGTCTGACAGCACAGTAGGATAACTATAGTTAGCACTAATTTTTAATATATTTTAAAATAGCTAGAAGGGATGCCTTTAAATTCTTCCAACACAAAGGAAATTTTTCAAACACAAAGAAAATAATATCCATGTTTGAGGTAATGGATATTCTAATTACCCTGAGTTGATCACTGTACATTGCATGCATGTATTAAAATATCACTTATGTACCACAAATATATAATATTATTATGTATCAACAAAGGGAAAAGTGCTAAAAGTGGCTCCCAACTAAAAAAAAAGATGTCAATTTCTAAGTCACAGAAAAAGATGCTCACTTTAAATTGTAAGTTATGTGACAGAAAATAAAGGGTTGTATAGTCACTTTTACAGTCCCAGATTATCATGCATAGAACTGTCTGGCCCCGTGTGTATGTACACACAGATATACAGCCGTGCATCTCTAGTGGGGCATATTTTTCTCCCTGAAACATTTGCCAATGTTTGGAAACCCGTCTGGCTGTCTGGTTATTTTAGTAAATTAAATGTGACTGTAATTTGGCCCAATTTAGTGACTGTAATTAGGCCCAATTGCTGCCTGCACGTATATCATCGGGGCAAGTAGTCGAAGATACAATTACAGACATGATGAAACTGGCACATGTGCCTGTACAAGTGTGGCAACGATTTGACCCTGAGGCCATGTTTGAAAATGGTTCCCAGCACTAGAAGGATTTAAAATTCTTATAATGGAAATTATAGTACTAATAGGAACCTACTTACTGATCTCTTGCTTACTGCCTGTACTCATTTAAGTGGTACAATGTTTCATCGCAGCTCTAGTTCACCAGAATGCTTCAGCACAAGTGTACTACATGAATCACTATCAGTCTGTCATGCAGGAAGACATAGGTAGTGAGGAAAAAGGTGAGAACTCCCAATAATAAAATGAGTGAGACTCTGAAAGGCGGGAAATAAGGGAGGAGACCAACCCTCATATTGTCTTATGCCCAATTTCTGCCTCCAAAGAAAGAAGAAGTAAAAACTACAAGGCAGAAATGAAATCCACAAGCAGACAGCCCAGAGCCACACCCTGGGCCTGGTAGTTAAAGGTCAACCCCTGACCTAATCGGTTATTTGCATAAAAAATTCACTGTGAAGATCCCTGTCCTGTTCAGTTCCTTTCTAATTACCAGTGTCTGCAGCCCCCAGTCACATACCCACTGCTTGCTCAATAGATCATGACCCTCTCATGCAGACCCCCTTAGAGTTTTGAGCCCTTAAAAGGGACAGGATTTCCTCACTTGGAGAGTTCGGCTCTTGGGAAAGAAGTCTTGCTGAAGCTCCCAGCTGAATAAACCCCTTCCTTCTTCAACTCAGTGTCCAAGGGGTTTCGTCTGTGGCTCTTCCTGCGACATTGGGAGAGGCCAATGCGGGGAGTGACATGGGGAAGCACAGATCTCTTAGTGCTGGCTGTGTGTTCTGAGGAGAATGTGGGGGAAATCAGAATGTGGGGGAAATCAGACCTAGGATGCTTCATATGGCTGATAGTACCGGCTTTACAGCTGCAGCAGGCTGTGACAGGGGAAGGCACGTTCCTGGCTAAGCAGCATCTGAAACTCCCATAACAGGACCAGGTCTGGTGGAGCCAACAGTGAAAATCAGAGTGAAAGTGACCTGCAAGGGAGGACATGAGAGGGAAAGCATCAAAATTGACTCCTTTGAAAAGCATAATAAAAATTTTTAAAAAAAGATTTAGAGGTGATTATAGGATGAAACAATGTTCAAAAGTTAAGGACATAGTGTGAATTAGAATAGCCCTGTTTTAGTGTCGGATGGCTTGCCAAAGGCACTATAGAAAAATTGGCCGTGTGTTTTAAGGTGGTGACTAGGGTCAGAAAACAGCCAGGACATTCAGACCTAGTCTTTATATTGACTCATGGCTAAATGAATGCAGCCCTGCCTAGTAGTTTACTGTGGAATGCTTGCAACTCATGGCAAGAGAAATCAGCTGCCCTGGCAGCTACAGAGTTAAAAGGAGACACAGAGGCTTGTAGCACCTCCCAGCCAAAAGTGAAAGTAAAATCAGCTGCCCCAGCAGCTATGGAGACAAATTAAAAGACCTCAGAAAAGGCAGAAAAACCGGTTTCGTAAGAACCACAGAAAAGAATACAGACCCCTCCTCCTTACACTCCAATCTACCCGCTTTACCAAGGTAACGGTACCTAAGGAATTAAGTTCAAATGGATACATGCTGCGAGTCTCATCCAAGAAAGTGAAAGGACAGCGAAAATCAGGCAGGCTGTCTCAGGTCTGGTTGTGCCTAAGATATGCTCATGCCTCTTAAGAGGACAGGAGGATCCCGAGATCAGGAGGCAAAGGAAAAGGCTGATCACAGGCTTAAGAAAGGCTGATTTACTAGCAGCAGCCCTTACGGGAAGAGAAGCTGGCTTTACAAGGAGGCATGGACGCGGGCGTGAAAGTAGTCACGAAAAAGGCTAGTCTGGAAGGGAGTTTGAAAGCCAGCTGAGGCTAGAGAGAGATTAATGTGCATGGTGCAAAAGGAAAGGACACTGGAAGGATAAATGTCAAAAAAAAAAAAATAAGGAAAATGATCAGGGCAATGGTAAGAAAACAAACAAAAAAACCCAAAAGAACAAAAAAAAGAAAAACAAACACAAAACAAACCAAAAAACCACACACACACACACACACACACACACACACACACACACACACCAGCCAAGGGCTACTACACCCAGAAGAAACCGAAGAAACACTGCACCTGCTGTAGAAGGCAGAATTAAAAGTGTCAGAAAAAAGCTCAAATCTCCTCTAAAAGTGTCCAATATTTAAGCTTTTATATAAGCCAAGAGGAAAGATGGCTTAGTCCTGAACAAAACAGGCTGTTTGTGCACTTTCTACTCCAACCACCCGGTGTCAAGTAAGAGAGTTCTAAGAGCAACAAGGTTCTGCCACGTTTACATACCAAATTTCTTGCTCATGGTTAAGCCATTATACCAAGCCACTAAGAGGAGGAAAGAAGGAGCCCCTCCTCTAGAAGCCAAAGAGGAGAAGGATTTTAAAGGAATCAAAGAAGCCTTGACTCAGGCCCCAGGTTTAGGACTCCAGATCTAACTAACCAAGCTTTTCTTCTCGTATGTCCACAAGTGAAAGGGAGGCCATAGGGGTTCTAACTCAAGCCATAAGGTCATGGCATCGTCTGGTGGCATACTTATCCAGGCAATTAGATTCTGTGGCACTTGGATGGCCTCCTTGTTTTAAACTACTAGCTGCCACTGCCCTACTGGTGCAGGAAGCTAGTAAACTAACTTTAGAGACTGTGAATACCCTAAACCCAGTACCTTACTCCTCATTGAGTCAGTGCCAGGAGGCCCCTTTCATTGCTGTGTGGACATGGTAGATAAAGTGTTCTCAAGCCAGAGAGATTTGACAGATCAGTCCCTCGGGGACCTGAAAGTTGAATATTTTACTGATGGAAGCAGTTTCATACTAAAAGGAGCCCGCCAAGCTGTGTATGCAGTGGTGACTTTAGACTCAATAGTAGAGGTGCAGTCTTCACGTACAGAAGGTTCTGATTAGAAAGCAGAACTAATAGCTCTGACAAGAGCTCTCTGGCTAGCAAAAGGCCAAAAGACAAACATTTATACAGATTCCAAATATGCTTCTGCCACTTTGCATGTTCATAAGGTTATTTGCAAAGAAAAAAAGAAGACTTTTAGCTGCTGGAAACAAAGAAATAAAGTACAAGGAAGAAATTCTACACCTCTTAAATGCTGTGTGGCCCCCAAAATTGATGGTAGTGACGTCCTGCAAGAGGCAGCAAAAAACAAGAACACTAAGGGCTAAAAAAGATAGGAAGGCAGACAAAGAGGCAATGCAGGCTGCAATGACAACTCCACCTAAAGAAGAGGCCTTAGCTATGCCTCTCCTCTCGGAGATTCCCCTCCCGGGGATCCCAATCTATACTCCAAATAAAAGAGCTTGGCTTCCCCAGGAAAATAAGAACTACTTTGAAAGAGGATAGTACAAATTCTTCAATGGGAGGCTAGCCATATCTGAAATGGTGGCCCCCAGATTTGTAAAACAGTTCCACCACGGAACTCACATAAAAAAAATAAAAACATTATTAAGGCATCATTTTTATGTGCCATGGCTCATTGCTATTAGTCCAGCCATTTGTAAACTGTGTTTAACTTGCCCTCAGAACGATCCACGACAAGGTCCTTCTCAGCCCATGTTAGTGCAGGAAAAAAGAGCCATGCCCTGTGAAAAACTGCTTATGGACTTCACTGCATTGCCCTGAGACTGGGGCTATCAGTACAGGCTGGTGTTCATTTGTACCTTTTCAGGATAGCTCAAGGCCTTTCCCACCAGGACAGAGAAGGCACTAGATGTGACCAAGACATTAAAAGACATTATTCCCAGATTTGGACTGCCTCTAACTCTAAGATCAGAGAACGGACCAACATATATGGCTGAAATAGTTCAGGACTTAACTCGACTATTAAAAATAAAGTGGAAATAACATATAGCCTACAGGTAGCAGATCTCAGGTAAAGTGGATAGCATAAAATGGACACTCAAGCAGCTGTTGAAGAAATTTTGTCGAAAAGCTCATCTGAAGTAAGATCAGGTCTTGCCCATGGTCCTCTTCCGAGTCAGGTGCACCCCCACCAAAAAAACTGAGTATTCGCCCTCTGAGATTTTGTTCAGCTGCCCACCCTCCATAAAAGTCAGATTAAGGGTAATCTCTGTAAACTGGGAAAACTAAATTTAAGAAGGCAAATGCAGGCTTTACGTATGGCTATGAAAAAGATGCATTGTTAAGTATATTTAAAAAAGCCTATAACTCTGACAGACACAGATCACCCTTTCAAAACTAAGGACTTCGTTTAGGTTAAAAAACGGAATTCAACCACTCTAGAACCCATATAGGATAGGTCCCATATTGTAATCCTGTCTACTTCCACTGCTGTTAAAGTTGCAGGTGTCACACCTTGGATTCACCATAGCCGGCTAAAACCAGCGGCAGTAGTGAGACCTGATGACAACCTGTGGATTAGACAACAAGACCCAGATTGCCCCAGTCGAATAGCCCTATGGCAAATCTCAACCACCGGTAAAAAGGACATCTACCCTGCTCTGACCACACCGGAGGCTGGTCAGTCTACGCATGGCTGAAGCTTGAGGATCCCGCAAACTCTGCTCTAGTCACATCCCAGAAGCTCCCTAGTGTACACACAACAGAAGCTAAGAGGACAATCTCCAGATAAGTAAATGTGAATACAATTTATAACCCTAGTTATAATTCTGTCAATACTGATTGTTCTGTTGTTATGTTATTACTGCAAATACTGCAAATCTCTATGCCCAGAGGAAGGTTTGTGTGCCCATATGTTGTGTAAGCATGTTTCTATTACATACAACAATCTTGTTACCATTTCCGTTTACACTAAAAGGGGATAAATCTCCTGAAGGATGTCCACACTGTGTACACACTACCTGGGTAAAAAATACCATAGTTAAAACTCTACTGTACCATACCTACTATGAATGTACAGGAACTAAGTTAGGAATATGCACGTACAACCAGATGACCTATTCAGTCTGTGACTGAGGAAATAATCAGCTATATGTATGTTATGACCCTGGGCTCTTACCCTGTGAATTCTGGTTTGAGGTACATATTAAATCAGAGGGAGAAAAAGAAGGAAAGCTTATAGCTCAAACCAAAGAAGCCCCTCTCTTCTAAAAAGGGCCAATTTGTTCTTTGATGCCTGCCATGACACGTATGTTCATAATTCTGAAAACCAGATTGTAAGACAAGGGCATGCAATCCTTTAAATTTTACCATCTTAAAGCCAGAGCTACCTTTTTGGTCTACAGGACAGACAGCACTATTACAAGTTGATAGACAAGGAGCAGGTCTTGGAGTTCAACTACCAATTGTCAAAAACACTATAAGGACTCAAATGCATCCAACCCCTCAATACCAAGTTATTCTATAAGCATTTTGATCAGCCAGTGCCTGAGCTTCCCCCATCAACCAAAAAGTTATTTGCTCAACTAGCTGAAAACACAGATGGCAGCTTAAAAATTTCTTCATGCTATGTATGTAAAGAAACTAATATGGAGAATGAGTGGCAATGGGAGGCAAAGGAATTAATGCCACAAGATAACTTCACTTTGCTTAACCCTGCCAGTGAGCCAACAGCCTCAGCCAGTGTTTAATTGTGAAAAATCTCCATAATTGGAAAGTGCTGTATCACCCCATGGGGAAAGGCTTTCACAGAGGCAGTAGGAAAAACAACCTGCCTAGGGCAACTGTATTAACATGAGACTAAAAACTAAACTCTATGGGGAAATGCTCAGAATGACTCCTAATTACCAGATCTAAACACTTTCTCTCGATTCTCCACTCTAAGCTACACTTGGCATCAGCTAGAGGCTTCAAATGCTTGAAAGGCACCCTCTGACCTACACTGGATCTGTGGAGCATGGGCATATTGGCAACTGCCAGCAAAATGGGCAGGGGCATGTCTGTTAAAAGCAATCAAGCCATCCTTCTTTCTAATTCCTCTAAAGCAAGGGAAATTCTTAGAATATCCAGTTTATAATAAAAATAAAAGAAGAACTAGAAAAAGCATCATAATCACAAAAGTAATAAGAATATCAAAAAAGATGTGGACATAGAAGACTAAAAAGATAATAAATGGCCTCCTGAAAGAATCATGACATACTATGGGCAAGCTACCTGGGTGCAAGACAGGTCATGAGGGTACTGCACCATAATCTATATCCTCAGCCGCATCATGAAGTTGCAGGCAGTCCTTGAAATCATAACCAATGAAACACCGAGGGCACCAGATTTATTGGCAATACAAGCAATACAAATAGGAAATGCTATATATCAAAATAGGCTGGCTTTAAATTACCTCTTATCCTCAGAAGGAGGAATATGTAGAAAATTTCATTTAACTAACTGTTGCCTAGAAAGCAATAATAATAGCCAAGAAATCAATAATAATAAATAATGGTAATAAAAATTACAGCTAGAATGCACAAGTTGACCCAGGTTCCACTTCAGACTTGATGCAGGTAGTCCCCGGATTCCTTGTTTGGAGGATGATTCTCAGCATTTGAAAAATTTGAAACCCTCATTAGTAGGTTCTTGTTTATTCTTGGCATCTGCCTCATCCTCCTTTGCCTTTTGTCTCTGTTTATTAGGAGTATTCAGTCAACTATGGAGGCAATAGTAGCCCAAAGCACTACTGCACAGTTGATGACTTTAACAAGATATCAGCCACTGCCAGAAGAAGAAAAGTCTCAGCTCCATGAAGAGGTGGCAAATAGTGCTGCTTTCTATTAACACCTCTGTTATAAAAAGCATCAATGGGGGGAATGGAACAGGAATTATAAGAAATTAAAGAGTGTGTAAGCAAAAACTCACTTGTGTGTAAGAAAACCCAACTCCTGTTGAGAAAGAGTAACAGCTGGAGTCCTTTAAAAACTAACTGCCTCTTTTTCTGTGGCTAGTGATCCTTATCTCTCCTCCCTTGCCAGGCACTGTGAAGACCCTGTTTCCCTAGCTGTGAAGCTGCAAGGTCACTAGACAGATAAATTCAAGTCACAAAACAGGTTTTTCCTTGAGAAGTAGGAAATAATGTAATGCACGTCTCAATTGAATAACTGTCTTTGTTTTTTGCTTCTGTAGTAAGATTCTCCCTGCACAAATCTCCCCCAACCCATGAAATGCTTAAAAGGTAATTTAACCCTCTGTTCAGGACTCATTCCTTTGGATGTTAATCCGACTGGACCAGTGCACCTAAATAATTAGTAAATACCCTCCTGAACCCCATCGGCCTCTCTTATTCCTTAGAATTCCACTACATACAGGCTTCTCTACTATTGACCCCCACATTCTTTTCTTCCACACAGGAAGTCCACATGTAAAATCAAGTGTGAAACTATTCTATTTGAAGTGCATTTCTGTGCCCTAGGATCCAGATAATCACTTACCTTTTAAATTCTTGCTTTTTTATGGCTCACAGTATGAAGTTACAAAAATGAGGCAAATATTCTGATACTTTCTTGATTTTACAAGGGTAGCATCGTCCTTAGATAATTACATTCTGGAAAGACCATAATGAGCAACTCTGGACCTGGTTGATTGTCATTATTGGGTCCAATACACGGCTGCATACTAAGGGACAGTGGCCATTCTGAGTTCACAGAAAAAGCCTGACATGAGAGGGGACATTTTGCTGGACATGCCACCTGGTGCATAGAGCTGAAAAATGAGACCTGCTGGTGACTTGCTTATCAACCTTAGGGTCTTGAGGGCTTTTTAAAATCAGGGCTTTAAAAGCTTGCTTCATATCCTGAGTTCAGAAAAAACAAAATTTTTTGTTTTCTATAGACTTTTTGGTTGAAAATCGCTTTTCTATGGACTTTTAAACTAATTATTTACAACACATGCCCCATGTCTAGTAATAAAGGTGTCAGCCATCTTCAAAATGTGTTTTTACTAATATTTTATTTTAAGCTCTATTAACTAAAGATATATTTATTTATAGTCACTTTGAGTCTCCAGGATAAATATGAGACTTAAATTGTTATTTCTCATAAAGTCTTGGTGGTTGCTACGTTCTACTGTTTTGCACGTAAAAAATCAAGAAACTGTTTAGTACAATATTAGAGAATATTTGTATTTAATTAGATTTTATAGTACTATTTTTATTTTTCTCTTTATTTTTTAGATATAGGTACTCATATTTCTACAAACTGACAACATAATATACTTACTTTAAAATATTACCAGAATAATTGAAGTTGATAGTTAAAAATGAAAGACAAAAATATGAGAATTGCTGAAGCCTTGTGATGGGTATGTATGATAAATGTTAGTTTATAATTCTCCCTATGTTTTCTAAGATTTTTTATTTTCATAATATCTTTTAAATATATAATTTAAGAATTTTTGGAAACTTTCACACACTGTATATTAGCCATGTTTTACAGTAATACAAGTCAAACATCTTCTCACATGTCTTATCAATAAATTTAGGAGTACAATGTTGGATTTGAGTGTTGAAATTGGTTACAAATGAGGGACAAAAGAGCAGCCTTCTAATTGGCCATACACTAAAAGTACCTGCAACTGTGGACAGGGGTGCCACTAACACACTTTATTTAACATTTTTTCTCTGAGTCATTTTTGATAAGGGATATTTTAACCCTATGATGACATCATTACAAGTTTCTAATAATCTGTGACTCAGAGTGTCTTCAATAATGTACTATTATTTAATTTACATTTCTGGCCTGGTAAATCTAACTAGGTAATTTATGTCTATTAATACATTTTACAAATGTAATTTTTTTCTTATAACTATTTGCCATGAACATTTTATCTTTGTCTTTTCCTCTTTATTTAATATGCATTGAGAAGAATAATAAATGGGTTTGGTTTTAGAGTCTGTGAGTTCGTTCTCCAAAAGTCAACAGTAGTACATTCTATTTTTGGGATGTTTCATTTGGAAACATTTTAGAGGGATATAATTTTATAACAAAACCATCAAATGTTTTAAGTGTACAATTCCAAGTTTTTAAAATATACTTACAGACAACCATAACCACAATCTAATTTTGAAATAACCTTATCACTATGGAAAAAGTAATTAATCTGTTTTGTACTTATTGATTTCATTACCCTGGTCATAGGCAATCATTAGCCTGTGTTTATATATAAGCCTTTTATTAAAAGTTATTTTAAGTGAAATCGTAAATTATCTGCTCTTTTGGGTTTGGTTTATTTTACTTACTTTAGTAATTTTGAGGTTTTTTTCCTGACATAGGCGGTATTATCACTTCATTTTCTTTGTTTGGCCAATAGTATTTTATTGTATGGACACACCACACACTATTTTTTCTGTTATTATTTGATGAATATTTTCGTTTTATCCCCTTTGGGCTATTATAAATAAACTGCTTTGATCATTTACATCTGATTCTTTGTGTAGTCATAGGTTTTCATTTCTTTTGAGTACATAACAGAGAGTAAAATGTCTGAGTCATATGGTGATACTATTTATAACATTTTGAGTAATTGCCAAATTGTTCTTTAAAGCAGTTGTTTTTTACACTCCCACATACAATGTGTGAGGCTTTCATATATTTGATATCTTTGGCAATCTTTTTTATTGCCTTTTACAGCTCTTCTAGTATTTCATTGAGCCTTTGATTTGAATTTCTCTAAACTAATAATGTCATATAGTTTAAATTTGATGACAAATTTTGCTTTTTATCTGTAGAAATATTTAATTCAAGTTCTTTGCACATTTTTCAAGTAGTCAATTGTCTATTTATTATTGATTTATAAGACTTTGTGGATTTGAGCAAGATGGCTGAACAGACAAACCAAGGTGGAACAGCTGACAGCAAGGGACCAGGATGACTGGCACACTCTCAACAGAGGGCAGGTACTGATAGTGGATGGAAGAAAGACACAAAAGCTGAGCTTAAGATTCAGAAGCTGGGAACCCTGAACAGGGCTATAGTGGAACTAATTTCTGGTCCCCCATGACTCTGAGAGAAACAGGTGAGTTTAACTGGCAAGGAGCTACCTGCTTTCCTGACTGGCCTCTGGAATCCCAGTGGCAGAGACCCTCTGGCCACCATGGAAAATGAGTTGAAAGGAAGAGCTGCTTAGAAAAGTGATAGGAGCAGCACACCAGCCAGTGCAGAGCCAAGAGGGTTTATTGTGGGAACATCTGTAGTGAAGTATGTCCAGGGATGCTCATACCCATAAACTTAACTTGCTCCCATAAGAGACGTTAGCCCTAGGGGAAATTTTGGACAAAAAGTCTGCAGGGTGGTGGCCCATCAGATGGGGCTGTTTTGACCTGAGCATGCGTTGGTGTGATGGCCTCTCCTGTGGCCCCAGTTTGGCCATGCATGCTTGCAGTGCAGCCTTGAGTGCCCTGGGGTCCTGCGGCATAGATCCTGAACTGGCAGATCATGTCTGACCAGTAGACAGCTCCAGGGGGGTGACCCCATCCGGGCCCCAGCCTGCCTGCTGCCTTTCCTCACTGCAACTTCCGCCCAAGGCCCATTGTCTCCCCACATATCACTATGCTGGTGTGTGTGTGTGTGAGTGTGTACATGCATGGAAGGATCTTGGTTTCCCTGCCCTGTCAGTGCACATGTGTATATGCATTCTGCCCTGGCACTTCCATTGGTAGGAGTGTACTCCAGGCCTCCACCCCTGCTATACCACCATTGCAGACAGAGTCTTGGGGGAAACAAAGCCCACCAGCCCCACCACACCAGCACCCTTCCCCTTTGCCAACACTGCCATTTGAGTACAACTAAGCACACAAAACAGCATACTCTCTTCAGCCCTGAGCAGCCACTGTTGCCTGCATGAATACAGGCAAAACCACTTGAGTGAGCCAAGCTTATAACATAATTAAACCCCTAAGGTCATCAAGCAGAATAAAAGGAAAAATCCAAAAGTTGACACCTTCAAAGATTAAATAAATATCACCCCAGAAAGATAAGAAAGAACAAGCACAAAAACTCTGATAACTCAAAAAGTCAGAGTTCCTCTTTTCCTCCAAATGGCCACAATACCTCCCCGGTAAGGTTATAAACCAGTACAAGATGGCTAAAACTACAGAAATTGAATTCAGAATATGAATAGAAATAAAGATCATTAAAATGCAGAAGTACCTTGGAACTCGATTGAAAAACTTTAAGAATCATAATAAAATGATACAGGAGCTGACAGACAAAATAGCCAGTATTAAGAGCATAACTAACCTGAGAGAGCTAAAAAATCACACTAAATTTTTTATAACAAATTCACAACTATTAATGGTAGAATAGACAAAGCTAAGGAAGAATCTCAGAGTTTGAAGACTGTTTATGTGAAGTAAGACATTCAGACAAAAATAAAAAAGAATAATAAAACCCCCAAGCCTCTGAGAAATGTAAACTTATGTAAAGAGACCAAATGTATGACCCACTGGTGTTCATGAAAGAGATGGGGAGAATGGAAGCAATTTGAAAAACATATTTTAGGATATCATTCATGAGAACTTCCCCAACCTGGGGAATGCTGGCTAGAGAGGCCAGCACTCAAATTCAGGAAATGCAGAGAACTATAGTAAGATACTTCACAATACAATAATCACCAAAACACATAGTTACCAGATTCTTCAAGCCTGAAATAAAAGAAAAAATGTCAAAGACAGTGAGAGAAGAAAGGGAGGTCAACCACAAAGGAAAGATCATCAGTGTAAAAGTACACCTCTCAGCAGAAATCCTACAAGCCAGAAGAGACCAATACCATTATTTAACATCCTTGAAGAAAGTAAATTCCAATCAAGAATCTCATATTTGGCCAAACTAAGCTTCATAAGTGAAGGAGAAATAAAGTTCTTTTTAAACAGGCAAATGCTGAGGAAATTCATTATTACAAGACATGCCTTACAAGAGCTCCTAAAGGAAGAACTAAATATAGGTGAAAAAAAAATTATTAGCCACCAAAAAAACACATTGAAGTATACAGACAAGTGACACACAAACAAGTCTTCATAATAACCAGCTACCATTATAATGACAGCATCAAATGTACACATGTCAATACTGACTATGAATGTAAATGGGCTGAATGTTCCAATTAAAAGGCATAGAGTGGGAAACTGGATAAAGAACAAAGAACCAATGATATGCTGTCATCAACACACATTTCACATGCAATGACTTTCATAGGCTCAAAACGAAGGGATTAAAAATCTACCAAGCAAATGGAAAACAGAAGAAAGAATGGGTTGCAACCCTAATTTTAGACAAAACAGACTTTAAAACAACAAAGATTTAAAAAGGCAAAAAAGGCATTACAAAATGCTAAAGGGTTAAATTCAACAAGAATATATGTATTCTTATTTAAATATATACATTTTAAATATACACACACCCAACTCAGGAGCACCCAAATTCATAAAACAAATTCTTAGAGGTCTTTAAAAAGACTTAGATTCCTACAAAATTATAGTGAGAGACTTCAACAACCCATTTACAATATTAGATTATTAAGGCAGAAAATTAATAAGATATTCAAGATCTGAATGCAGCACTGGATCAAATGGATGTAATAGACACCTTCAGAACTCTCCACCAAAAACATCAACATACACATTCTCATTGCCACATGGCACATACTCTAAAATCAACCACATAATCAGACATAAAACTGTCCTCAGCAAATATAAAAGAATTCAAATTATGACAACCACTCTCCCAGACCAGAGTACAATAAAATTGGAGGTAAAAGTTGAGAAAACTAAGACTCAATACTGTATGATTACATAAAAATTAAATAACTCACTCCTGAACGACTTCTGTGTGAATAATGAAATTAAGGCATCAATCAAAAAGTTATTTGAAACTAATGAGAACAAAGACACAACCTACCAGAATTCCGGAGACACAACTAACTCAGTGTTGAGAAAAAAACTGATGGTGCTAAACACCCACCACAAAATGTAATAAAGATCTCAATTTAACCACTGAACATCACAACTAAAAGATCTAGAGAATGAAGAGCTATCTAACTCCAAAGCTAGAAGAAGACAGAAATAACCAAAATCAGAGACAAACTGAGATTAGGACACACACAAAAAACTAAAAGATTAATGAATCCAGGAGTAGGATTTGTTTTAAAGGTGGACTACTAGCTAGAATAATATAGAGGAAAAGAGAGAAGGTCCAAATGAAGACAATCAGAAACAACAAAGGGCATATTACCAATGACTCCTCAGAAATACAAATAAACATCAGAGAATATTATGAACACATTTATGCAAAAAAACTAGAACACCTAGAACAAATAGATAAATTCCTGGACAGGTACATCTTTCCAAGACTGAACCAGGAAGAAATTGAATCCCTGAACAGACCAATAATATGCTCCAAAATTGAATCAGTTATAAATAGACTACCAACTTTAAAAAGCCCAGGAAAAGATGAATTCCCAGCCAAATTCCATCAGATATGCAAAGAAGAATTTGGTACCATTCCTACTGAAACTCCCAAAAATTTGAGGAGGAGCATCTTCTTCCTCATTCATCCTATGAGGCCAGCAGCCTTCTGATACCAAAACCTGGAAGAAAAGCAAAAGAAAGAAAAATTTCATATCTTTGATGAACATTGATGCAAAAATTCTCCATAAAATACTGGCAAACGAAATCCAGCAGCACACCAAAAAGCCTATCCACCACAATCAAGTAAGCTTTTTCCCTGGGATGCAAGGTTGGTTCAACATATGGAAATTAATAAATGTGATCCATAACACAAACAGAACTAAAGACAAAAACCTCATGATTATCCTAATAGATTCAGAAAGAGCTTTTATTAAAATTCAAAACTCCTTTATGTTAAAACTCTCCATATACTAGGTATTGAGGAAACATGCCTTGAAATAATAAAAGCCTCCTATGACAAACCCACAGTTAACGTTATACTGAATGGGTGAAACTGGAAGCGTTTTCCTTGGAAACTGGCACAAGACAAAGATGCCATCTCTTACCATCCCTGTTCAGCATAGTATTGAAAGTCCTGGCCAGAGTAATCAGACAAGAGAAAATAATAAAAGGCATTCAAATAAGAAAAGAGGAAGTCAAACTACCCATTTGCCGATTTTATTAGTCAGTGTTCTGTGTTTATGGATTGGAAGAATCAATATTAAAATGTCCATGCTACAGATTCAATGAAATTTCTGTAAAAATACCATTGACATTCCTCACATAAATAGATAGAACAGCTCTAAAAAAGTCTTAAATTTCTGTAAATCACAAAAGACCTAGAATAGCCAAAGCTATCCTGAGCAAAAAGAATAAAACTGGAGGAATCCCATTACATAACATACATTATTACCTTACATATATTACATAAAATTATACTACTGATCTATAGTAACCAAAACAGCATAGTACTGGCATAAAAACAGACACACAGAAAAATGGAGCAGAATAGAGAACTCAGAACCAAAACCATCCACCTACAGTTAACTCATTTTTTACATAGGCACCAAGAAAATACATTAAGAATAAAAAATCAGTCTCTTCAATAAACAGTGCTGGTAAATCTGGATATCTATATGCAGAAGAATAAAACTAGACCTCTATCTTTTGCCACGTGCAAAAATTAAATCAAAATGGATTAAATATGTAAATGTAAAACCGCACACTATAAAACTTCTGAAAGAAAACTTTGGGGAAACTCTAAGAAACCTGGGATTAAACAAAGATTTCTTGAGTAATATCTCACAAGCACAGGCAATCAAAGCAAAATGGAAAATTGTTATCACACCAAGTTATAAAATTTTGCACAGCACAGAAAGGAATCAACAAAGTGAATAAACAACCCACGGAATGAAAGAAAATATTTTCAAACTACCTATCTGAAAATGGATTTGTTACAAAACATAGAAGAAGCTCAAATAACTCTATAGAAAATAAAATCGAATAATCCTATTTTTAAAAATAGGCAAAATATGTAAACAGACATTACTCCAATAAAGACACACAAATGGCAAATAGGTATATGAAAAGATGATCAACATCATGAATCATCAGAGAAATGCAAATCAAAATTACAATGAGCTATTACCTCACCCCAGTTAAAGTGGGTTTTATCTAAAAGGCAATAACAAACACTGACAAGCATGTGGAGAAGAGGGAACCCTCATATGCTGTTGGTGGGAATGTAAGTTGGTGGAGCCACTATGGAGAACAGCTTGAAGGTTCCTCAGAAAACTAAAAATAGAGGTACTATACAATCCAGCAATTTCACTGTTAGGTAGATACCCAAATGAGAGAAAAATCTGTGTATCAATATGATAACTGTACTCCTCTGTTTATTGCAACACTATTCACAATAGCCAAGATTTGGAAGAACATAGGTGTTTATCAACAGATGAATAAACAAAAAAGTGGTACATATACAAAGTGTAGTACTGTTCAGCCATAAAAATGAATGAGATTCTGTCATTTGTAACAAAGTGGGTTAAACTGAAGGTCATTATATTAAGTGAAATAAGCCAGGTATAGAAAGACAAACTTCATATGTTCTTACTTATTTGTTAAAGCTACAAATGAAACAAAATAATTAATGGAGATAAAGAGTAGAATGATGGTCACCAGAGGCTGAGAGAAGTAGTAGAAGGTTGGGGGTGGGGAGGTGGGGAGGTGGGAATGGTTAATGGGTACAAACATGTAGTTAGAAAGAATGAATCAGTTCTAGCATTTGACAGCACAAGGTGACTCTAGTTAATATAATTTAAGTGTACATTTTAAAATAACAGAAATTGTATAAGTTGGTTATTTGAAATCCAAAAGTAAATACTTGAGTTGATGAATACCCCATTAACTCCGATGTCATTATTACACATTGTATGCCTGTATCAAAATATTCCATATACTTCATAAATGTATACATCTACGATGCACTCAGAAAAACCAAAAATTAAAAAATTAGGATATACTTTAACACAAAAAATACTATTACTAGAGATGAAGATAGATTATAATTACAAGGATAAATTCATGAGGAAAATAAATTAACATATATGAATGTAACAAAAGTTCACAGAAATACATGAAGCTAAACTGACAGAAATAAAGGCAGAAATAGTTGCAACAATAGTTGCAACAATAATAATTGCAAGATTTACTTCCCTACTTACACTATTGGGTAGAAGAGCTAGACATAAGAGAAACAAGGAAATAGAAGACATGAATAACATAAACCAAATAAAACTAGAGACATATGCAGAACTCTTCACCCCAAATCAGAATATATATTCTTCCCAAATGCACATAGAACATTCTCTAGAATGGAGAATATGCCGCATCATAAAACAAACATCAATAAAATTGAAAGATCAAAATAATGAAATGAATGTTTTCTAATCACAAAGGAGAAAATTAGAGACCAAAAAAGCAATAAAATTGGGAAATGCAAACGTGTACATTAAATGACACACTCCTAAATAATTAATGAAAAAAAATTTGCAAATAGTGTCAGAAAATATTTTAAGATAAATAGAAATTTAGACAAAACATAATAAAATTTATGAGACTTAGTGAAAATTGAGCTCTGAGGGAAACAGCAGAATTACTTTATAAAAAACAAAGAAATCTTAAATTAATAGCTTAGTGCTTATTGAAGCATTTAATGAAAATGAACTACCCAGTTCACCAGAGGCAAATACTATCAGTGGGGTCAAAAGTTAGTCATGCTGACAATCGTAGGAGGAAATACTTGGTAACAAGACACTGAGAATTAGGATTGTGATAGTACTCCTTGGAATCTAGAAAAAAATGGGGATGCTCTAGGCTAGACAGATTCTCAGGAAAAACACTAAAACCCTAAGCTCCCACCTGTTTGTCTTTTAATCTCTGCATGAGCAGAAAGTATAGGCAAAAGCAGAGTTAGGACTTTATGGCACACATACAGATTCCAGATGAAAGGATCAGAAGATTCATATTTTGAGAGGGCTAAAATATCTAAAGTCTTGCTGTCCTATTAAAGTTTAGTGAAACTATATTACAGATTCACATTGCTCACTTCTTCCAGTAATCCAGTAATCTAGTAAAGCTTGATTTTGCCATTTGAATCCTCTGATAAATGAAGTCAGCCTCTATCTTGAGGTGCTTTTTGGGATGTTGGAGTTATGGCCACCATGACATTGCTATTGGTTACACTACTTTGTAAGTCAACAATGAGCTTGCCACAGAGCTGTGTAACTGAATTCTGACCCATGTGGGATGTCGTTAGCTTGATCTTTCTGTTTTGAGATGGGTCGATTTGAACTCTATGAAACACCTCAGGAGGCCACTTGGTAATTAGAAATAACATATTCTAGAAGGAAATTAGACTAAAATACAAACCGCACTAAAGTAAAAATTAAAATTCATATTTGGTAGAAATTTTATGCCACCCTCCACTATCTCAAGCAAATTTTCTGACTCTGTGGGACTCCAATTTACTGAATATTTTCTAAATATCTGTTCCTGGTTCACTAATGGGCCAGGGAAGATGACACCTCCTGGTGTTCACTGGGCTGGTGTAGATGTTTGATCTCATTGTCAGTCAATGAAGAACCTGATTCAGGAGTGATTACTTCACTCAACTGTCAGAACTGAGAGTTCTGTGTTATTGCCACATTCTACGTGTTTAGGCTTCCACATTGAAAATGATTAACTGTCTAATTAAGAACATCTTCTTTGGGTTTGCAAACTGAAATTTATCTTAGTTGCTGATCAAACTGTCAGGCCATTCATTTAGAAGTTCACAATTAGGGCTATGTCTCCAAAAAGGTGAACCACTATCAAGCCTAAATCCATGTCTACTGCAGAGGTCATCGCTGCATGCCAGGTTGGTGGTTCTTGGTGAAAGTTGATCTACGTGTCCCATGATTGGGGAAGTACCAGACCATTTCCGGCAGAATAACTGCCTTAGACTTTTGACCCATTACTTGAAGTATTGGTCACTAGTGTTGACACCTTCAGCATAAAGATCAGCTGACTCCAGCCACATTATGTGTTATTTGAAGCTAATCCATGTCATCTTTTAGGTATTTGAGACCACTTAAATTCTCTCTCTCTCTCTCTCTTTTTTTTTTTTTTTTTTTTTGCTTTTATCACCAAATCTATTAAGATGAGCCAATAGTCTCATTTTAACTTATTTTCCTCATCTGGGTCCACAGCTCTTGGTTAGCTAATGTGTTGATTAAATGGTTTATTAGTCACCTTCTTTGGTCCCAGAAGAGATTATCTCCCGTTGACTGCCTCTAAGATATAGATAACATTGTTATTGAGTAAAAGGAGCTCACTTCTTGAAGTGCTAGAAGCCAGTACTATGGCACCAGGTTTTTAAGAGAAAGCAATTTTATATTGAAACGTGACTCTCAAGCTCAAATCTGTCTCTCTGTGTTGGCTTTATGGTAATAATATTATTTAAAAGGACTTATGGGGTGAATTCTGAGATTAGTCTGTGATTAGTGGAAGGAAAGGGAAAGTGGAAAGTTCTCAGGCAAGAGGACTGATCTCTTGTTGCCTCCTCATGGATCTCATGTGCAAACTGAAGGGGAGTTGTGATGAAACACGTAGTGAAAATTCAGGCTATGACCTCAGCAAGGTCATTCTGCGGAAACACCATTTGGCCATATTGATTCCACCAATTTAAGCCAGTTTGTTTATTTCATAAGTAGAGGAAGTTTCAGTGTTTTGGCAAGTTGAGTTTTTTTTTTTCTCTTGTCTGTTATTCTGCAAGCTCAAGAGTTTCTGTTAGATACTGGTGTTCTTTTAACTCTGCAGAAGACTTGCAAAATGATTGCGGCTATAGGAATCTATTTTCCAAATTTGAGGATCCACACTGACATTCCTGGGCAAGATGTGTTTTCTCCTAACTGCAACCTCCAGGCAACCTGGTTTGTATGATTTCTGAGTAGCAGTCCAGCCAAAAACGGGGTTATGGAACTCCAATTTATTTCTGATTATGTTGTATATAAACATTCTTCTCTCTATTACAACTGACTCTACTACATAAAATGTCTACAATAAAATAGGAGGGAATCAGATAAAGGTACAATTATAAGTATTGGAATGGATCATATTAATTCTGAGGATGTAGAAGAGGAGCAACAACCTGAAACCTGGGGAGTGAACTTTCGACTTAGACCTCAGGAGCTATGGGAAATGGATAGGCATGAATAACCTTTTTTCTTTCAGAGTTACCCCTGGCACACTCCAGAAAAGAGTCTGGCAATAATTTTGGGATAGGATAAGAGTAGGATTAGTTAGACCAGATGGAAGGGCAAAGACTAGGTTTATTTTTTCCATTTCATCCCTCATATCACCCTTAAGAATCCTCTGGGCTAGGCACGGGGGTTCAAACCTGTAATCCCAGCACTTTGGGTGACCAAGGCCGGTGGATAATGAGGTCAGGAGATAGAGACCATCTGGCCAACATGGTGGAACCCAGTCTGTACTAAAGATACAAAAATTAGCCAGTCGTGGTGGCAAATGCCTGTAGTCCCAGCTACTTGGGAGGCTGAGGCAGGAGAATTGCTTCAACCTGAGAGGCCAAGGTTGCTGTGAGCTGAGATCATGCCACTGCACTCCATCTTGGATGACAGAGGAAGACTCCATCTCAAAAAAAAAAAAAAAAAGAATCCTTTGGAATTATCCCATTTCTCTGCAATGTAGTAATGAAATTCTAGTGAGGAGCATGCATTCTCAGTGCCCAGGTGTCTGAGGCCACAGTTAAGTTGCTTCAGGGGAAAAAAAAACACAAAAGCAAAAACAAAAACAAGAAACCCTATTGCTTTGTTTTTTTCTAAAAAGATTAAATGCCCCATGGTTTAGATTAAGCTGGATCTACAAAACATTGAGTTCATCTTTTATTTTCTCTGTGAGCAGAGGCTCCTCCTTCTGTTTTTCTACCATCTAGAGATGAATCTATATTTGTCAATATTGACATAAATCAGAGACATAGATCACATAAGAACCCGAGACAAGCCTTCAAGATTGTCTGACTCTTGCTCGTTTCTCTTCTCAATTATGATGTCAGAGAAAAATACCTGAGATGAAGTCTCTCAGGAATAGTTAGAATATTCCACTTCTAGAGAAGATGGTGAGGCAGGGCAAGACTCACAGTGAGAATAAAAGCTTCTTCTCAGTCTTTCAGTGTATTTGTTTCTGGTAGATGAATCCAGAAAAGATTCCAGAGCCAGGGAAGAGCTATTTGAGAAGGTAGAATCACTGTAGATCAGAGTACCATGTCACATATTTATTAGTCACCTTCTTTGGTCAAATTCTCAGTGCTAAGCCTCTGATAGGGCTTCAGAGTAATGTATGCCTGTGGAAACCTCTAATTCCATTTGAAAGATGAAGATCTGGCTCTGGAAGAAGTCTCCTATCTGACAGAACATCATGCTTCTGTGGGTGTGAGATTCTGTGCCTTTCCTCAGCAGACACCACTGACTCAATAATTGTTTAAGAATCATGCATAAATAGGCCTTCTTTATCATGAATTTCTTAAATAATAAAACAGAGAAAACCTATTTATCGACGTTCAAACGGAGTAAAAGCGTAAGAAACTTCACACAGAAATTTTTATAGAAGGAAACTTGGGCTCTGTCCATCCCCAGAAATCTCAAAATTCTGGCACAATCTGTTATAATTAACCTTATCAGAGCTTGATTTTTTTTTGCTATATATATTTACCTTTAATTGGACCTTAAATTTGTTATGCGTTTTAAATTTTTTTTTTGATAGAATCTTGCTCTGTCGCCCAGGCTGGAGTGCAGTGGTGTGATCTCAGCTCACTGCAAGCTCCACCTCCTGGGTTCACACCTTTTTCCTTGCTCAGCCTCCCGAGTAGCTGGGACTACAGGCGCCTGCCACCACACCTGGCAAATTTTTTGTATTTTTAGTAGGGACGGGGTTTCACCTTATTAGGCAGGACGGTCTCGATCTCCTGACTTTGTGATCCACCATCCTTGACCTCCCAAAGTGCTGGGATTACAGGCTTGAGCCATCATGCCTGGTCAAGGATAAAACATTTTTTATCCTTTGTGGTAGAAACATCAAATTGCCACATCCCAAGTATTAATAGAACTCTCCAGTGCAATTGTTATTGCTTATTAACTTTTCGCTGTGGTCTGGATACTTGTGTTCCTCACTCTCCACATTCATATTTAAAAACTTCATCCACTTGTGGATTCAGTGTGATACTATTAGTTATAGGACCTTTGAGAAAGTTATTAACTCAGGAGGGCTGCATGCTAACGAAAAAATAATAGTGCCCATGTGAAGGAGGTTGAAAGGAATATTCTTGCCCCTTCTGCCATGTGAAGACATAACCAGAAGGTGCCACTTGTGAGGAAGAGAACCTCACAAGAAAGAGCCTCAGAAAGTTGTTATACAGCAGAACATCTTTCTCTCCTGAGAGATTCTGCCTAACAGAGCTGTATAGTGGACTCTCTTTAGAATGTGAGTTTTTGCTTACCAGAGTCCTTAGTACTGCTAGGGCCTTTCACCAAAGAAATGGGGTCACTTCTTGAAGGTATCATTCTTCTTTCAATAAGACTTACCTTGCTTCAATAAGACCTACTCAAAGGCTTTTCTGCACTGCCGACTGCTCGCCATTCTCTCCCAAGTCATCTGATTACTTGCGCACAATTATGCAATTACAGCACCTCCTGCACCAGTCCCTGAGGAAATGGAATGCAGCCAGAGCCACGGGTTTGAGGATACAAGCTGAGTTAAGGTCTTTATGTTTAATGTATTAATTCTGTGATCCCAAGTATGTCATTGTGCCTCTCAGGGGCTCCATGGTCTCACATCCTGCACAGTGGGGATTATGGTGGCATCCAGCTCCAAGGGATCTCATAAGATGTGTACAAAATGATACCCATGACTCTTGGGGGTTGATACTAAACACAGCTACTGTGTAAACTTAGAGAAAGAAACTACAAGCGGTGGGACATAGCTTGAATACCTCTCAAACATGCTTGGGTTTTATAACTTGAATCTTAAGAAAGTCATGTCCCCTCTTGAATTTATTTTTCAAAATCCATCATGAAAACATTGAAATTGAATAAAATTTAGATGTTGTTATTCTTTGGCCAGAACAACAACAATAACCACAACACACATTGTAATACCTTCTCATTTTATTTAGAATCAGTCCCATATGTCTCATCTTGGCATAAGTAGTGAATAGCCTTCATGATGACACATAATAATTTTTATTTCCAACTCTACCTACCCATGTGTAAACAGTAAGTGGTTAGTGACTCACTTCATGTCAGTAGAATACATTTGAAAATAGGGAATGTCACTTCCAATATTTAATTATGAAAAGATTGTCACTTGCCTCTTACTTTCTCTCTCTTGTGTTATAGTTTCCTTCCTTTTTTCCTGTCTTTCTCTCTCTCTGTCACATACTTTGCTCTGGAGAAGCGAGCTTCAATGTTTTGAGCTTTCCTTTTTACAGGCTTGTGTGACAGAGAATAGTGAGAGTGCCCTGACCAAAGACAGAAAGAAACTAAGACCTCAGACCTAACAATAATGCCACAACTAACCAGATTGAGCTCAGAAGTGCATCCTTCCCAGTCAAGCTTCAGTTGAGACACAGCTTCAGTCTCATGAGTGAGAGGTGACAGCATGCTGGCAGCCCTCACAGCCCTCGCTCACTCTTGGCACCTCCTTGGCCTTGACGCCCACACTGGCTGTCCTTGAGGAGCCCTTCAGCTCACGGCTGCACTGTGGGCGCCCCTTTCTGGGCTGGCGAAAGCCGGAGCCGTCTCCCTCAGCTTGCCGGGAGGTGTGGAGGGAGATGCGCGGGCGGGAACTGGGGCTGGGAGCGGTGCTTGCAGGCCAGCGCGAGTTCCGGGTGGGTGTGGGCTCGGTAGGCCCCACACTCGGAGTGGCCAGCTGGCCTCGCCAGCCCCAGGCAGTGAGGGGCTGAGCACCTGGGCCAGCAGCTGCTGTGCTCGACTTCTCACCGGGCCTTAGCTGCCTCCCCGCCAGGCAGGGCTCAGGACCTGCAGCCCGCCATGCTTGAGCCTCCCCCTCCTCGTCATGGGCTTCTGTGCACCCGAGCCTCCCCGACGAACTCCACCCCCTGCTCCATGGCGCCCAGTCCCATCGACAACCCAAGTGCTGAGGAGTGCGGGCGAACAGCGTGTTACTGGCAGGAAGCTCCACCTGTGGCCCTGGTGCGGGGTCCACTGCGTGAAGCCAGCTGGGAACCTGAGTCTGGTGGGGACTTGTAGAAACTTTATGTCTAGCTAAGGGATTGTAAATACACCAATCGACACTCTGTATCTAGCTCAAGGTTTGTAAACACACCAATCAGCACCCTGTGTCTAGCTCAGGGTTTGTAAATACACCAGTTGACACTCTGTATCTAGCTAATCTAGTGGGGACGTGGTGAACTTTTGTGTCTAGCTCAGGGATTGTAAATGCACCAATCAGCACCCTGCCAAAATGGACCAATCAGCTCTCTGTAAAACAGACCAATTGGCTCTCTGTAAAATGGACTAATCAGCAGGATGTGGGTGGGGCTAGATAAGAGAATAAAAGCAGGCTGCCTGAGCCAGCAGTGGCAACCCTCTCGGGTCACCTTCCACACTGTGGAAGCTTTGTTCTTTTGCTCTTTGCAATAAATCCTACTGCTGCTCACTCTTTGGTTCCACACTGCCTTTATGAGCTGTAACACTCACCACAAAGGTCTGCAGCTTCACTCTTGATCCAGCAAGACCACGAAACCACCAGAAGGAAGAAACTTCAAACACATCCGAACATCAGAAGGAACAAACTCCAGGCATGCCGCCTTTAAGAACTGTAACACTCACCATGAGGGTCCGCGGCTTCATTCCTGAAGTCAGTGAGACCAAGAACCCACCAATTCCGGACACATGAGGACATTGTGGTAGACCCATTCAACTAAGCTGTGTCAGTATTTGTGGCCAACAGAAAATATGACATAATGCATATTTGGAATTTTAAGCCAGTACACATTGAGCTATGAGTAGAATTATTTTTTCTAATTTTATTTACAGATTGCTCCTAGTTAGTGTAGAAAAGTGCAATTTAATATTGTGCATTTATCTTGTATCTTGTGACTTGCTGAACTCATTTATTAGTTCCAGTTGATTTTTGTAAACTCTTTAAAAATTCTTGCATATAAGTTGATGCCATTTACAATAAAAGAGTTTATTTTATAAACTTAGAATTGTTTTATTTGTTTTTATTATATAATTTCTCTTCCTAACACCTTTAGTTCAATTTAGTAGAGTAGCAAAAGTAGCCATGCTTATCTGTTTCCCAGACTGTGAGGTAAAGCTCCTAGTGTTTCATTAGCAAGTGTAATTTTAGTGGGAAATTTTTATGAACCCTTTTTAGTAGTACTAGTAAGTTTTTTCTTCCTAGTATTTAAGTATTTCATAATGAATCAGGGTTGTTTGTATCACAAGTTTTCTGTGTCTATTGAAGGGATCATTTTATGTTCTACAGTTTATCAATGTTGTGTATTAAATTTTTGGTTTTTAGATATTAAGCCATTTCATTTGTAAAAAGATTGTACTTGGCCATGGAGTATAATTACTTTTATGTGTTTCTGTATTTAATTTACTAGTACTTTTTGAGAACTATGTGTCTTTATTTATCAGCCATAAGTATCCATATTATTCCTAACACATGATGGGTTTGTCTGGCTTTGGTATAGTAATATTGGCCTTATAAAGTAATTAGGGGTTGTTTATCTCTTATCTATGTATGGTGTGTATTTGTAAAGGATTGGTATTTTTATTAAATGTTTTGTATAATTTAACAGTTAAAATATTTGACTCTGATTTTTCTTTGTGGTAAGATTTTTAAAATAATTCAATCTTTTATTATAGGTCTCATATCTTCCACTTCTTGAGTTTCATTTGTTAAATTGGGCTTATCAAGTTATTTACTTCTAATTTGTAACAATCCATGTTTCCAGATCTAGGCAGCTGGCATGCCTGTTATGTGGGATAATGGAGCTTTGTGAAAGTTTTATGTATTGCGTGGGATAATGTAGCTTTGTGACAGTCAATAAATACCCAAGTTTTTCCTCTGCTTAAGGATTGAGACTGTAATTTTTATACTCATACTTGCATGTATTGCCTGAGTCAAAAAAGCTACTACATCTAAAAGAAAACAATGAAGCATACCATTTGACATGAAGTTTTATCAAAATGACACATTAGCCTACCCCCTTTTCTTCACAAATATTTAGAAAAGAAAAGAATAAATTTAAATAAGATTACAAAATAATTTAGTAAATAAAGAATAGTACAACGAATAAAAGTTTAACGAATCAGGGTGATTAGTACTTAGTAGCCCCTACAATGTTTTAGAAACTAATCTAAGTCATTTACCCACATATACTTAATAGCTAAGAGTCTAAAACATATACTTCAGAAATTTGTTAATAATGACAAATTGAAATATTTACAATTATATTAAATGACATTAAGACCATCAGAAATCAAATGTTTAACATACAGTAACTAAATAAACACAAGGAATGATAAATAACTTTATTAGAAAGTTTGACTACTAGTAAGAGAGAAAA
The DNA here is from genome assembly GCF_028885625.2 of Pongo pygmaeus. Lineage (NCBI taxonomy): Eukaryota > Metazoa > Chordata > Mammalia > Primates > Hominidae > Pongo > Pongo pygmaeus. The sequence continues at coordinate 1,500,599 of NC_072384.2, read as the reverse complement.
ATTAATAAAATTTTTCAGCAGTGAAGCAAAGATACACACTGTATGACAGAGGGGGAAAATAAGTGACAAGGCTTTAGGCCTAGCAATATCATTCACTTTATGAGAGCAGAAATTCAACAGGTCATATCTTCTAGGACACTAAAATGACAGTAGAAATTCTAAATTGTACTCAACAAGTAATACTTAGCCATACACAAATTTTGCTCCTTTAAATTAATTTATAATATAAACAGAAGATTCCACAAATTATTTTTGTGAGGTCAAGGACATACTCAAAGGAAGCACAGTGACTAGAGTCAAAAGACTTGAAATAAGATAAGTCATTCTATCAACTTAATGTTTTACAAAAACAGTAGTTCTCTTTGTATCTAGGTCAGTTCTGTTCACTGTAGTTAAGTATATATTTTGAAAAAGGCACATAAAACAAAATTTTAAGTATCAAAAGAACTATCCTTTACAAGTGACTATTACTACATATTTGAGAGAGATGTTTTGAATGAAGAAACGGAATATCTCATAGGATGCGGTTGTATGTTGTCCAATGCCTATGAAATATTCCACTCTTGTGTACACTGTGGATATTTGTGCTTTCAGAAGAAAAGGCTACATATTTTTAAATATTTTAGTGTAGACAAGTAAAAGTTCTCAAGAAGTTACAGGAACCATAAAAATGTTGAATACAGTTTAAAAATATATAAGCACTTGATGAAAGCTAAAGTAAATCAACAGAATAAGCCAGAGAAGTAATCAAACTGAAAAAAGGTGGTCCCTTCCGATACTGATTGATCACAGGGATGTCAAGTCTGTGTGCTGTCCACCTTCCTTCAAGGGAAAATGGAAGAAGCACAGAAATAACATGACTACAGACATCTCAAATGTGATATTTCCCAAATATTGGAACCAAGTTAAAAACTGAAGAACACAAGGAAATAAAAACACACTTCTGAAGAAAAACTAGGCCACCATTTTCCATATTAAAATAGCATATTTGAATCACAGCCCGGTAGAATGTAAAGAATAAAAAAAAGACAATGTGTAGGTTAACCACTAAATTAAACACAGATAAAAAGATTAGTAAACCTGAATATTGAATAGAATGAATATAAACAAATATAGTAAAAAGAGATGACATTTTATAAGATAAGTTTAACAAGATAAAGGCTGGGATGAAACGCTAAACATGTCAATTATTTTATTAGAACAAAAAGTATGAATGAGGCAGAGCAAATAAGGTCAGCCAGATCCGAGACTTGGGAAAAGAAAATCATTCCCTCCATGGAAGCACCCGCAAGTGTACTTTGCAGAGGGCCCAGATCAGAGAGGAATGAGAAGTGATTGCCATTCTTGCAATCAGTGTTATGCGTTTTCTTGCAGCCCAGGTTTATATAACTGTTCTAAGTCCAGTAAATTGTCTATAGCTGCACAGCTATTAAGAGGCTGAGACGGCAGTCAGGACCAAATCTGCTAAATGTCCATAAACTACACTACCTCATGGAAGTTCTCTGGATCTTGAAGACTCTGGAGAGTGACACTTCTGCAAATAGACGCATAATTTATTTGAGATTCTTATCCATCTGTTATTATCCTTTACCATTAGGAATAATCTCCTCTGAAAAATGCTTCTGAACCACCTTGCAAGGTCTTTTAATAGTTTGGGAAATTGGGGCAGGGCATGGTGGCTCACGCCTGTAATCCCAGGACTTTGGGAGGCTGGGACGAGTGAATCATGAGGTCAGGAGATCAAGACCATCCTGGCTAACACAGTGAAACCCGTCTCTACTAAAAATACAAAAAATTAGTCTGGCTTGGTGGCAGGTGCCTGTAGTCCCAGCTACTCGGGAGGCTGAGGCAGGAGAATGACGTGAACACGGAACGTGGGGCTTGCAGTGAGCCAAGATCACACCACTGCACTCCATCCTGGGCAACAGAGCAAGACTCTGTTTCAAAAAAAAAAAAAAATAGTTTGGGAAAATGGCTGAGGGCTGAGGTTCAAATTCAAGACAAAACATTATGTTATTTATTTTATATCATAGAAGAAATTTGAAAACACATAGAATGCATTCCACTATTCATAATTTTTTTTTTAGTATTTCCAGGCTATTTATGTTTTTGACATAGATTAAGTTGAATTATTGTGCCAGAGACAATCTCGTCTCTAAAAGCAAGTGACATAAAAATAGATCTGCAAAGAGACATTTTCTCCTGCTGCAATTTAACTAAACAGTTCAAGTGAATTCAGTAAGATAAATCTGTTTTTTAAGACTCCAAATCCAGCACTAGCAATGGGTCAAATCCCTGCAACAGACATGAAAATCACAAACAGCTAATGCGTTCCTCATTCTGAAATTCTCGCTGCCAGCACGGCAGTCTGAAGTTGACCTGGGACAATTGAGCTCGGTGTGGGGGAGTGGAGTCCACCATTACTGAGGCTTTAGTACAGTTTTCCCCTGACAGTGCCAACGAGGCTGGGAGGTCTGGGTTGGGTGCAGCTAAGTGGCTGTGGCAGACTGCTTCTTTAGACTCCTCCTCACTGGGCAGGGCATATTTGAAGGAAAGGTAACAGCCCTAGTCAGAGACTTACACACAAAACCTCCAGGGCGCCTGTGGGTGCGGCTTCAGTGGATTTCATCATTCCTACCTGTCGACTCTGAAGAGAGCAGCTGATCTTGACTAGAGGGATTCTGCCAGCACAGTGCACCAGCTCTGCTAAGAGACAGACTGTCTTCTCAAGTGAGTTCCCCGTGACTCCTGACTGGGAGAAACCTCCTAACAGGGGTTGACAGACACCTCACAAAAGAGCTCCAGCTGGCATTGGGCGGGCTTCCTCCTGGGATGAAGCTTCCAGAGGAAGGAGAAGGCAGCAATCTTTGCTGTTCTGCAGCCTTCACTGGTGATACCCAGGAGAACAGGGTCTGGATTGGAACTCCAGCAAACTGAACTGGACCTGCAGAAGAACCTTACTGTTAGAAGAAAAACTAACAAACAGAAAGCAACAACATCAACATCAACAGAAAGGACCCCCCCCCCCAAAAAAAATCCCATCCAAAGGTCATCAGCCTCAAAGATTGAAGGTAGATAAATCCATGAAGATGAGGAAAAAAGAGCCCAAAAATGCCAAAAATTCCGGAAACCAGAATGCCTCTGCTTCTCCAAATGATCACAGCACCTCTCCAGCAATGGCAAAAAACTGGATGGAGAATGAGATTGAAGAATTGACAGAAGTATTCTTCGGAAGGTGGGTAGTAACGAACTCCTCTGAGCTAAAGAAGCATGTTCTAACCCAATGCAAACAAGCTAAGAATCTTGATAAAAGGTTACAGGAACTGCTAACTAGAATAACCAGCTGAGAGAGAAACATAAATGGCCTGATGGAACTAAATAAAGCCTTTAAGATATATGGGAATATGTGAAAAGGCCAAACCTACTATTGATTGGTATACCTCAAAGTGATGGGGAGAATGGAACCAAGCTACAAAACAAACTTCAGGATATTATCCAGGAGAACTTCATCAACCTCGCAAGACAGGCCAACTTTCAAATTCAGGAAATACAGAGAACATCACTAAGATACTCCTCGAGAGAGCAACTCCAAGAGATAAAATGGCCAGACTCTCCAAGGTTGAAATGAAGGAAATAATGTTAAGGACAGACAGAGAGAGAGGTCAGGTTACCTACAAATGGAGGCCCATCAGACTAACAGCAGATGTCTCTGCAGAAACCCTACAAGCCAGAAGAGAGTGGGGGCCAATATTCAACATTCTTAAATAAAAGAATTTTCAACCCAGAATTTCATATCCAGCCAAACTAATCTTCAAAAGCAAAGGGGAAATAAAATCCTTCACAGACAAGCAAATGCTGAGGGATTATGTCACCACCAGGCATGCCTTACAAAAGCTGCTGAAGGAAGCACTAAATATGGAAAGGAAAATCTGGTACACCACTGCAAAAACACAACAAAATATAAAGACCAATGGATACTACGAAAAAACTGCATCAACGAATGTGCAAAATAACCAGCTAGCATCATGATGACAGGATCAAATTCACACATAACAATATTAACCGTAAATGTAAATGGGCTAATTACCTCAATTAAGAGACACAGACTGGCAAATTGGTTAAACAGTCCAGAACTTTTGGTGTGCTGTATTCAGGAGAACCATCTCACATGCAAAGACATACACAGGCTCAAAATAAAGGGAAGGAGAAATGGCAAATGGACAGCAAAAAAAGCAAAAAAAAAAAAAAAAAAGCAAGGTTTCAATCCTAGTTTCTTATAAAACAGACTTTAAACCAAGATGAAAAAAGACAAAGAAGGGCATTACATAAAGGTAAAGTGATCAATGCAACAAGAAGAGCTAACTATCCTAAATATATACCTACCCAATAGAGGAGCATGGAGATTCATAAATCAAGTTCTTGGAAACCTATAAAGAGACTTAGACCCCCACACAGTAATACTAGGAGGCTTTAACCCCACACTGCCAATATTAGACAGATCAGTGAGACAGAAAATTAACAAGGATATTCAGGATTTGAAATCAGCTCTGGACCAAGCGGACCTAATAGACAACTGCAGAACTCTCCACCCCAGAGAAACAGAATATACATTCTTCTCCGTGCCACATTGCAGATATTCTAAAATTGACCACATAATTGGAAGTAAAACACTCCTTAACAAATGCAGAAGAATCGAAATCATAACAAACTGTCTCTCAGACCACAGTGCAGTAAAATCAGAACTCAGGATTAAGAAACTCACTCAAAACCACATAAATACTAAGAAATTGAACAACCTGCTCCTGAATGACTGCTGAGTAAATGACAAAATTAAGGTAGAATTTAAGTTTTATGAAACCAATGAGAACAAAGGGATAATATACCAGAATCTCTGGGACACAGCTAAAGGAGTTTTAAGAGGGGATATGCTAGCACTAAATGCCCACAACAGAAAGCTGGAATGATCTAAAATCAACACCCTAACATCACAATTAAAGTAACTAGAGAATCAAGAGGGAACAAACTCAAAAACTAGCTGAAGAAAAGAAGCAACTAATGTCAGAGCAGAACTGAAGGAGATAGAGACACGAAAAACTGTTCAAAATCAATGACTCCAGAAGCTGGATTTTTGAAAAGATTAACAAAATAGATGGACCACTAGCTAGACTAATAAAGAAGAAAAGAGAGAAGAATCAAATAGACACATTAAAAAATGATAAATGGGATATCACCACTGATTCCACAGAAATAAAAACTACCATGAGAGACTACTATAAACACCTCTACACAAATAAACTAGAAAATATAGAAGAAGTGGATAAATTTCTGGACACATACACTTTCCCAAGACTAAACCAGGAAGAAGTTGAATCCCTGAATAGACCAAAGACAAGTTCTGAAATTGAGGCAGTAATTAATAGCGTACCAATAAAAAAACACTCTGAACCAGATGGATTCACAGCCGAATTCTAGCAGAAGTGTAAATAGCAGCTGGTACCATTCCTTCTTAAACTATTCCAAGCAATTGCAAAGGAGGGACTCCTCCCTAATTCATTTTATGAGGTCAGCATCATTCTGATACTAAAACCTGGCAAAGACATAACCAAAACAAAATTTTCAGGCCAATATCCCTGATGAAAATCTATGTAAAAATCCTCAATAAAATACTGGCAAACCGAATCCAGCAGCACATCGAAAATGTTATCCACCAGGATCATGTCGGCTTCATCCCTGGGATTCAAGGCTAGTTCAACCTATGCAAATCAATAAATGTAATCCATCACATAAACAGAACCAATGACGGAAGCCACAGGATTGTCTCAACAGATGCAGAAAAGGCCTTTGATAAAATTTAATATCCCTTTATGTTAAAACCTCTAAATAAACTACGTATTGATGCAACAAATCTCAAAATAATGAGAGCTGTTTATGACAAACCCCTAGCCAATATCATACTTACTAGGGAAATGCTGGAAGCTTTCCCTTTAAAAACCAGCACAAGACAAGGATGCCTTCTCTCAGCACTGCTATTCAACATAGTATTGGAAGTTCTGGCCAGGGTATTCAGGGAAGAGAAATAAATAAAGGGTATGCAAATAGGAATCGAGGACGTCATACTGGTACCAAAACAGATATATAGACCGATGGAACAGAATAGAGACCTCAGATTGCAGGGATATGGAAGAAGCTGGAAGCCATCATTCTCAGCACACTAACATAGGAACAGAAAACCAAACACCATATGTTCTCACTCATAAGTGAAAGTTGAACAATGAAAACACGTGGACACAGGGAGGGGAACATCACACATCGGGGCCTGTCAGGGGGGTGGAAGGCAAGGTGAAGGGGAGCATTAGGACAAGTACCTAATATATGTGGGGCTTAAAACCTAGCTGACAGTTTGATAGGTGCAGCAAACAACCATGGCAATGTAAACCTATGTAACAAACCTGCACACTCTGCACATGTATCCCAGAACTTAAAGTATAAATAAACAAATAAATCTCCAGCAAGGAAGGAAACCAAAGAACAGGTTAGAGTCTTGCTATTCACATTTGAGTACAGAGACTCAGTCCCCAATTCTCTTCTTTTTATCCTGCCAGCTATTGCCTGAATATGAACATAACAGACACACAAGAGTTCCAACTCCTGACAATCTGCTTCTGCCCAAGAAGAGTGCCCTCCCTTTTCTCCATCCTGCAACTCATGGTACTAAGAAGTGGCATGGGGCTGTCCAGATGAGATGACGAGAGAGGCCTGGCCTGAATGGACCTGTCCTGGGCTGCCCTGTTTTATCTGTAGGTGCACCCGGCCAATGGCCAGGGGTATCAGGGATGAGGGCTGAGTTGATATCTGTGTTATCAGATAAGACTTTTACATTGAGCCTTTGTAAGGCTAGAACTCAGAAATGTCAGGGCACAATGAAAGGACATCTCAATCTCTTGAGCATCTCTCATCAACAGAGGTGGATACAGAGCTGTGTCAAGAATGTGTGTTCCTGGTTTCTTAACTGCTGTGGGGTTCTGTCACCAGGAAAGTGTGTTAAACTCTTCAAGGTTCCATCCACTGGGCCCTTTCTTTCTATAGGACCTACCCAAAGGCCCCACTATGCTACTAATTGCTCAGTCTCCTCTTCGATGTCAACTCTTTATTTGTACACAATTATGCAAACACAACTTCCCCTTAATTCCCTGGAAAGACCTAAATGCAGCCTGGGTTCCAGGATATAAGAGACAGCTGGAACGTAACCTTGTTTTTCTTACCATCTCTGGGACTCGATAAAAGTCACTGTGTATTTGAGGCTTCCCCGGCCTCCTAGCGTGCACAGTGGGGATAATGTTATCTACTTCCTAGGGAATGTATCAGGTGTATATAAGATAAAATGTAAAAATAGTGGTGTGGTTTCACCTGTAAATAATGCGCACACTTAGAGATGGAAGCATTAGGATAATAGGTTGGAGGTAGCATGGGCCACAATTCAAGTAGGCCCGGGGTCTAGCAGTGTGATCTTGAGAAACTCACTTCTCCACTGGGCTTCAGTTTCATTCTGCTGCAAAACGAGGTTGAAATTAAATGTAGATATCATCCTCTGGCATTGATGTGGTTTAGCTGTGTGTCCCCACCCAAACCTCATTTTGTATTATGACCCCCTGCTGTTAAGGGTGAAACCTGAGGGGATTTGACTGTATTATGGTGACGGGTTTTCCTCATGCTGTTCTTGAGATAGTTAGTGAGTTCTCACGAGATCTGATGGTTTCATAAGTACCTGGTATATCCCCTGCTCTCACTCACTTCACTTGTGGGTCACCATAACTGGAAGTTTTCTGAGCCTCCCCCACCCAATCTTGTGGAACTGTGAGTCAATTAAACCTCTTTTCTTCATAAATTACCCTGTCTCAGATATTCCATCATTGCAGTATGAGAATGGACTAATACAGGCATTAAACTTTCTAGGGCCTTCTTATTATGTACAGAATTATATCCATGTGCTTTATCTCACCTGTGTTGGGGAAAGCCTTCACAAACTTTCCCAGCACTAGGTGGTTAATGACTCAGTTTGTTATTGAAAAAAATGGCCTACAGCTTGATGCCAGTAGTATGGCACTTGGGTTTTGAGAAAAATGGCATTTTGTTGTAAGTTGGCCAACAGGAGATAGAAGCCCAGCTCAAATCGGTTTTCTTATACAGGCTTTAAGGTGTTGATTAAAAAATGCTTAAGAAGTGAGGTCTAGATTAGGAGGGGATTGCTGGAAGGAAAGTAGTAATATGCAAAGTCATGAGACATGCACAGTCATCTCCTCTTGCTTCCTCACAGGTTACATGAATATTCAGGGAGAGTTAGTACAAAATATGCATTGGAAATTTGGGCTCTAACATCAGCAAACTCATTCTCCATGGACTTCAGTTGGACATACTGATTCCAGCCTATTTCAGCAAACTTTTTAAAATCTTATAAGCAGAGGAAATTTAAGTGTTTTAACAAGCTGTTTCTTATCTTTCATTCTAAATATCCAATTTTTAAAGTCTTTTTTTTTTTTTTAACAGTTTGGAGGCAGAAATTCAGCTTCTGTCGAATGGAATACAGAATAGTGTATGACTTTTGTATTAGTTCAGGCTGCTATACCAAAGAACCATGAACTAGACTGCTTGTAGACAACAGGATTTAATTTCTCACACTTCTAGAGGTTGGAAATTTGAGATCAGCGTATCTGCGTGGTTGAGCTCTGGTGATGACTCTTCTGAATTTCTGACTGCACACATCAAATTTTATTCTCATTTGGTAGAAGGAGACAGACTTCCCTCTGGGTTTTCTTGTGTAAAGCCAGTAATCTCAATCATGACGGCCCCTACCTCAGGAGTTAATTACAACCTATCTCCTTATAGCATTACACTGGGGGTTACAATTTTAATACAAATTATTGTAACTCTCAAGATTTTTTTTTAAAGCTGTCATTATTCCTCCTACTGGGTTTTTCCTGTTTGCTTCCTCAGTCTTTCCCTTTCTTTCTGTCTCTTTTTGTGTGAACCTGTTTGCCTAATTCTGTCTCTCAATTGTATTCCTCAAACGCAGGAAGCAAGCTCCAATGCTATGAGATGCTCTATGTACAGACGCACATAACAAAGAACTGAGGGAGTGCTCAGGCCAGTAGACAGAAGTAAAGTCATGCTCTCAGTCTACACTTAACCCTGCCAATTTTCACAAGCATGAGCTTAAAGGCTGATGCTTTCTCGGTCCACCTTCTGTTGGGACCACAGCCCCAATCTCATAAGAGACCTGAAGGCAGAGGCAGCAAACTAAACTGTGTCCAGATTCTGGTCGACACAAATTGTGAGAAAGTATATACTATTGAAATGTGTTAAGTTTTAGGGCAATGTTGTCAGAAAGGAGCAGATATGTAGCCTCATATCCCAAGCCCCAGGAATCTCCATGCCTCTGCTTACCTCTTCCTCAGGCTGTGTGTACCAAATTGGTCCGTTTCTAATCTCTGCCAAACTCACACCTGTAAGACTCTTCAACAAGGGTGGCTTCTTGCTGACACATTCTTGTGCAGAGATGCCTCCCTGTTGTCATTCTCATCATGGATTAAAGATCACCTCAGTGAGGTCTCTGGGTCCCCCTATGCAATGACTTTGCAGCTCTTCTTCTCAACATTCTACTTTATATAATAGTCCTTACTCTTTTCTTTCATATATACTTGCTTTAGTGCTTTTGTCGAGCTGTCTTCAGACTGTTCTGTCCTCGGAGGGGCATGCAGGCATGATGTAACCATTTTCTGTGCCACATGTTGGGCCCACCAAGGTAGCCGGCAAAGGGTAAGTGCAAGGGAATAAAGATTGGCTAAGTGGGCATTGTGGAAATCGTTGATAATAACACGAGGTGTGTGACTCTTACCTGCTCCAGCTGCTTCACCAAAGCTCAATAGGCACCAGAAACACAGCAGGCTGTAACCACCTCAAGGCCATCACTAAGACTGCGGCCCCAGGCAGGAACATTATGGAACAAATCAGGTACCATTGTTTTGTGTCCTCAAGACACTGACTGTTTAGAGTTCCAGGGGACAAAGTAGCAGAATGTGAAGGCTCCAAGAGCAATGAGTGACCTTGGAATCCTCCATTGCCCTGTCTTTTCCTCCGCCATTTGTGGTGTGCTATCTACTCATGAGGCACCTTCCCCTTATCCAGGGAAATTATTTAATACGACTTTCAAATGAGGAGCTCAAAAACCCAACAGGAACTGGCATTTTCCCGTGACTTCAGATTCAGGGTCCAGTGCTCTGGCACATTTAGCTCTATCCCATCTTTATCTACCCAAAATGCCTCTGGAGTGGCCATGCCTCTCTCTGATTTGAAGGGCCTCCAGGGAGTAGAAGCATTTTTGCAGAGTCTCAGAGCAAAGGGTCTTAATTCACCAATGAAGAACCAAGGATGGCCGACACTTATGAGTATGTGAAACAATCGAGGTTACCCACTTCGAGCACCCCTAGTTATGAGGAAGAAAACAGTCTTTTCTGTAGCCATTGTCTACATTAGGCTGAGGTGGAGCATAGCTCATTTTACTTCCAGCTCTCCACAGAGGTGGATGCAGAACACCAGTCTTGTCCTCTTGAAACCGACCTGAAGAGGACCCCAGGTGAAGAACAACCCTGGATCTGCTCATTCTCTGTGTCCCTGGATATGTATCTAGGGAAGCGGATGCCCTTGCCTTATGGCAGATCTGCCCGCCTAGCTAATCATTTGTAATACTTGGCCTTTAATGCTTTGAATGAATTTATTTTACACCTAATTTGTTGAGAGTTTTTATCATAAGGTGATGTTACCCTTTGGGAAAAAGATTTCTTCGTCTATTTAAATGTTATGCGTGATCCTGGGTCTGTCGTTCTGATCAGAAGCTGAGAGGTGCATCCATTCCTAGAGGAGAGCATGAGAACATCAGATCTCAAGTTCTGTGAACATGACCGGTTTATGATGTCCACTCTGAGTGTCTGATTCCCTAAAGTAAATTGTAGCCCAGGAACTGTCATCTGCTGTCTTCACTGAATTATGCCAAGTGTCTGGAAAAGTGCATTTTATATATGTGATGAATAAATAAGCCCTAAATACAACCTCTTTAGCTATGTCTGAGTGTGCCTGGTGCCCCTTTCTCACAGGATCTCTATGTTTCAAAGACAAAGTCCAGCTAACAGGAAGCTCAAGTGCCCTTTACAAATGTAAGAACAGGTTTGTTTTCTATATGCTTTTCCAACGGTAGAGGGACATGAGTGATTGTGACATGAAAGACCTTCTGAGGTGAAAGAAGAGAAAAAAGAGAAAAAAGTAATAAATAAGAACAATCAGAGGATGCCCCAGCAGCCTTTACACAAAACCAACCATTAGGGATCCACTTTTCATGTTTTATGCCATTCATTTCCCACAAAACCCGTATAAGGTTGTGGGGGAAAGTTAAATATTAAATTTCAATTCAATTGAACATGGGCAAAAGCAATGGTCACTAAGTCCTAGAACAGGTTACATGAGCCCCTTGAAGCATTCGTCCAGGACTGTTTTGGAGAAATATCTATTTCAATCTATTCCTATATGTTAGTTACTGAAAAACAACAGACAATTGCAAAAACAAGTTAACTTTTTCATGTTCCTTGAGCCCAGTTGTGAAGAGCCCTCGTGGCTGGGCCTCATGCCAAACAACTCATTACAAAAAGAGCTAGGGCTGTAGGCCACGCCGAAATTTCATAAGACCTCTTCTTGTCTGTACACGGACGGGTGACCTACTCTGGAGTCGAGGCTATTGCTTCCCGGTCTGGTAATGAATCCTCTGCAGTCTGGTGAACGTAAATATGTATATATGATTCCCTTCTCCCTTCCCATTGCAATTTGCTTATTATAGCTGCACTGCCATTTACGTGAGATAAAGCTTGTTTACCCTTAAAGGTTTTTTTGTGTGTGTTTTCTTCTCCCCTTGCACGTCTCTCATACAGAACAGAGGTTCATTTTACAAGTCTCTATAGAGATGCAAATTGAGGCTGATAAAGATGCACTGGTATCCTAAGACACAGTTAGTAGCTGGCAGAGTCACCACTGTGCCTTGGAGAAGACGTAGGCTCTACTACTAGACAGCTGGTCCAGGAACTATACAGTGGTGGGGAAGTCCTGGTAAAAGTTGAGAAAAATGATAAAGAAGAAGAGAGTTTGACCCTGGAAGGCTGCTGTCAGGGAGTTCATCAGCTTATCCATTGTGCCTGGTTTGGCGCATTGGCATCATTCACACCTCTAGGTTCAGAATAGGCTCATTTCCTCCTGGGGAGGGGACAAGACCTTTCATGGCAAGACCATGAAACACCAGAGGCTTGGGATGTGGAGCTCAGACCAGGAAATCTCCATCCTTCAGAGACTTGGGCATGTGGAAGACATGGGTGTTTATGGTGAAAAAGGTTTTAGGCCTCTGATATTAAATTTAATGTGGAGGTAGAGATTAATTAATCCATGAATACATTCAAGGCCTTCACGATATCATATCAGCCATAAGACAACAGCACCCACTTGTATTAATAATCTTTATGAAGAGCATTATCCGAGAGAATTCTCAAAAAAAATTCTCAGTCTACAAAAGAGAAAACAAGGCTTTGTGATGTCAAATGGCTGCTCAGAAAAACACAAGTAAGAATGAGAATCTTCCACAGTGAGGGTTGCATGAAATTCCCTTTAAGCTACCTGAGGCTCTATGTCTGTCCCTGATATGGAGGAAAGGGCATGGGGAAGCCTCACTTTCTTTCTATTTTAGAGACAGGGCACAGGACAAGATACCCTAAGACAACTCTTTTGACTTAAAGCAACTTAACTGGGTCTTTTGAAACCTTAAAAGGAGTCTTGAGAAACAACTACAGCAACCCCACACCTGGCAAAAGTTTCAGTGCTCAGGGACTCCAAGGTGAGAAAAACCCCTCAGAGGGCCAAGGAATTGAGCAGGTTAACTGAGGGAACAGAAAACCCAAATAGGTATAAACCAACTGAAAGGTAACTCAAATATATCAGTTGAAAAACTGAAATAGAAAAATAATTTTTTGCCACATAGATAGCAGATTGACAAAAAAATTAAAAGAATGTTAACATCCAAGGGGGTCTGGATACATAAAAGCAGATAAATTCAGAAATTACTATTTGCAGTATACCTTTCACAACCCTTTTGGAATATATTCCAGCTTTACCTATTAAAACTTTACACTTTCCTACTCTTTCACTGAGTAATCATTTTCCTGGTAGACTATAATCTACAAGGGATTAATAAATGTTGTGAGCTAGATTGCATTCCCTTCTTAAAAATTATATGTTCATGTCCTAACACCTAGTGCCTCAGAACGTGACTATATTTGAACATATAGCCTCTGCAAATGTAGGTAAGTTTAAGTGAATCAATTGGGGGGCATCCTAATTCCAGATGACTGGAGCCCTTATTAGAAGAGACGGGAAGGATGGAAAAGCAGAAGAGAAGATCTTGTGAACACAGAGATAGAAGATGATCATCTACAAGCCAAAGATGGAGACCTCAGAGAAACCACCCAGCCAGTAGCTTGAGGTTGGATTTCTAACTTCCAGAATTGTGAGAAATTCAATTTCTGTTGTTAAAGAACTTCAGCCTGTGGTACTGTATTATGGAAGTCATAGCAAACCATTACAGCCTATTATGACACAGATAAGATGTTCCGTGTAGCGGTCGGGCGCATGTGGCTTACACCTGTAATCCCAGCAATTTGGGAGGCCGAGGCGAGTGGATCACGAGGTCAGGAGATCGAGACCATCCTAGCAACACGGTGAAACTCTGTCTCTACTAAAAAATAAACACGCACACACACACAAAATTAGCTGGGCATGGTGACAGGCTCCTGTAGTCCCAGCTACTCAGGAGGCTGAAGCAGGAGAATGGCGTGAACCCAGGAGGCAGAGTGCAGTGAGCCGAGACTGCGCCACTGCACTCCAACCTGGGCAACAGAGCGAGACTCCGTCTCAAAAAAAGAAAAAAAATGTATTCCCAGTAGCATGGCTGAAATGGAAATAGAATTTATTATGTCGGTCTCCACCAGTATTAAAACGCTAAATTACTGAGGGAAAGGCCCCACTTATGGAATCTTATGAAGACATATGAAGGCGCAGCTCCTGTCCTGATGGAGATATAGAGGTGGGCCCTGTGAGACCCATGTACAGAGTCACCTAAGACCCTTTTGCATAACTCCCACTTTTTGGGTAAAACCTCTCTCTAGTAAGACTGTGAAATTATAAGACTTAGACAAGGTCTGGCAAGGCAGCGAAGCTGCCTGCTACAGGAAATATCTGAGGTGGGTAGATATAACAATAAAAATAATAGCAACATGAAAAGATACTCACAACCTAATGTAAAGTAAAACCAACACAAAAGTGTTTCTTTTGACATTCCTGCAAACTTATGACCGGTGACTGTGCATCTAAGTTGCCATTATGGATTAATGGAGGCCAGATTCCTCTAGGAAGGAACTGTGGGTCCTTAATTGAGAAAGCCCTAAAACAGTTTCTGGGGAATCCTCACATTTGGGTCAGGGTCCTGGGCTTCCCTGGTCTTTTCCATTTGGAGAGCTCTCTGTGCCCAACTTGCCTCCAGACCAGCACGGGCCATGGTTGTCGGCATGGTGCGCCTGCCTTTTGTTCAATGAGATGGAGTAGTTGCACTCATCAAACAGCTCCTCAGGGATCTCCTGCATAGAGTTCTGCAAAGAGAGTGCCTGGAAGACTGGCCAAGCGGCATCAATGGCATCCTGGCTTTCCCCACAGGGGAAATTCCAGTTAGAAAATCTACTCCCCGGATCAGGCACATAGGCGCATTTGTGTAGACCTCCAGCCAGGGAGAAAACAATATGACAGCTTGAAGCCTTAGAATAAACATCTGAACAGACAAAGGTGACCCCCAGCACTCATGTTCCCCTCCTGCCATCAGTAACCTGCGGTATAAATTTGACAGGCTTTTAGCCTCCCAAAACCTGGAAGTCTGCTCCTGTCAAGAATGGACCCATTATCTCTTTCTTTCCCACAAGACATGGTGATGAGGAGGGGTGTGTGGCTGTCGCGATGATATCAAAGGTGAGGCCTGGCCTGGGTAGGCCTGCCATGGGTGGCCTTGTGTTATCTATGGGTAACCCCTTCCATATGGCCAGAAGAGCCAGCGGTGAGGAATGAGCAATGTCTCCATCATAAAAAAAGGCTCTCAGTTCAAGCCTTCCTGAGATGAGAGCCTCAGAAATTCAAGATATAGCAGGAGAACATCTTGCTGCCTTCAGAGTCTCCTTAGTAAATACAAGGCTGTCTCTAGAACGAGGGATCCAGGTTACCAGTGTTCTAAACTTTCTTTGAGTCTGTAACTAAGGAAGTGAGGTCACTTCGAGATTCCATCACTTGGTCTCCTGTGAGGGAAATGCACGAGGGGAAAAGAAAAGGCACCCACAATAGTTTTAAGGATAAAGAGCCTTTATCCCAAGTGTAAGGCAATACAGACATGAAAAGCAAATAATATAATAAGCAAATTGCAATGGGAAGGAGAGAAAGAAATTATATATATATGTACATATGTATATAAATATACATATATGTATATAAATATATTTGTATATAAATATACATATGTATATAAATATGTTTGTATATAAATATACATATATATGTATATTTACACTCACCAGACTATGGAGGACTCATTACCAGACTGGGAAGCAACAACCTGGGATCCAGAGTCGGCCATGTGTCCATGTACAGATGAAGAGAGGGCTCATGAAACTTCGGCACAGTCTGGGACCCTAACTCTTTTTGTAATGAGTTGTTTGGCATGAGGCGCAGTTAAAGGTGCCCTTCACAACTGGGCTCAAGGAACACAAAAGATCAACTTGTTTTTGCAATTGTCTGTTGTTTTTTCAATCATTAATGTATAGGAATGGATTGAAAGATTTCTCTGAAACAGCGCTGGATGAACACCTCAAGGGGCTCATGCAAACTGTTCCAGGACTTGGTGACCATTGTTTGTGCCCATGTTCAATTGAGTTCATATTAAATATTTAACTTTTCCTCCACATTAGATTCCCAATTCTCAGAACCATGTCCACCGCCACAGGGCCTGGCTGGAAATATTGTCACTCATAGAGTTTAGAGGATGGAATGTTGGTCAGTGGTGATGCTGAGGTGTTGAGTGAAGACAGCTGGGACAGTCCCTCCAGGCTGAGGGAGGAGTTGGCCTCTCTTGTGGGGTCCTTGGCATGTCATTGCCCCTTTGGGCATCTGTTTTCTTATGTGGAAAATGTAGGAATGATGAGCCTGTTGGGCAGGCCACACAAGGCGATGACGGGGCTCAGGGAGAAAGAGAATCTGAGGGTGCTTGTGTCTGGCTCATCCTGAGAGGGATGATGGTGACAGCAATCATGACAGCCACATGAAACCGAGGTGTTAAGAGGCCTTGTGAGGTAGTTAGTTCCCACTACACTTTCCAGTTGAGGAAACAGCTCAGGGAAACCCGACTGCATGCCCAAAATGACACATCCAAGGAGTGTTCGACCTGAGAGTGAGTCTAGAGTCAGAGCTCACTGGAGGTGGTCAGAGCATTGGACAAGCTGATTCAGGCCACTTATCCGTGTCCAAGGTTAGTGTGGCTGAGGCATAACTGAAAGAAGCATATTTTCATTGACTTTGTCCCTCATCCTAGCAGGTGGAGACCTACAAGTTGTCTGCCCTGTAGTGGAGCCCCAGAGAGCCCAGATGAGGCTGTGACAGCAAAAGGTGAATGTGCCTGTGGTGGGGAAGGAGGGTTTCAGAGAACAGAACTTATTTCTCCCAGCTGGAGACCTCCGAATCAAAAATGCAGAGGGCCTTTCTACTCCAGCCCTTTCCTCCTGTGGCTGCACTGCCTAAAACACCTTCATTAGACAGACCAGAGCAAGGCCTGGGAGAGCTGGGCTCCATTTGGCTTTTAAAACAGGTGGAGCCAGGGACCGCATGACCGTGTGGATTGTTAAAATCCCACCAAGGATGTAATTACGGTGAGGTTGGTGGCTATAGAGGCCAGCTAATGGGAAGACATAGAGAATTGGGAAAAGGCAGCTGAGGGTTCTCAGCTACTCCAAGTGGGTAACCTAGGTAGAGGGGGCCAGGAGGCAGGGGTTTATAAGATTTCAGGGGACAGGACTTGGGTGGGCACCTGAGAGCAGGTGCTCCTCACCACTACCATTCTGATGGTGCAGGTGTCGTGCCCTCTCCGGGGACTTTCCTCACTGACCTGGTGATGCTGGACATTGCCATGAAGAAGTGTGTGGATGTGAGTGAGCCTGGAGCAGACAGGTCAGAGACCAGGATCCTGATGCCTGGGAAAAGAGAGTCTTGAACTGAGCTCCTAGATCTTAGTCCTTGCCAAAATGTCTTGCGAGGGCCTCACAGCCCTCCCCACCCCGTAAACAGGATATTTTACTCATGAGTGATGGAGGCTCCACAGCAGCCATCAGCCCCGCTCCCTGAGTGGTGAGGCTGCCGATCTGCAAGGCCTCTTTTGTGCACATTCCCTGGCCCTGGCGGCTCTGGTGGTGGTGAAGCTTGGGAAGCGCTGGAAATGGGGGCTACTCATGGACCAGCGGACATTTCTGATGGTCTTTGGCTTTCTGTCTTCCAGAGAACTGTGATCAAAACCCAGAAAAACAGAAAGGTGAGCAGTAGCTGAAGTCCTCACTTTGCGGGAGGGTAGAGGTGGAAATCAGAAATCAGCCTGGGCAGGACATTCCCTGGTCCCGTCTTCCGCATCTAAGATTTATTGAAAGGGAGTAATACACAGAGAAGGAGGAGACCTATCCTAATGCAGGGTGCAGTCAGGGGAGTGGAGTTGATGACAAGTTCCTAGAGGAAGTGCCATTTACATTCAACTCTGAGAACAAGTTAGGGCTGCATGTTATTGGAGGAGAGGTGACAGCCCCTTAAAAGAAACACCCCAGAGACCAGCCCTGCTCCCTTCTTCTTTTATAAGGCCCCTACAAAGTCTTTCACCCAGGCCCTGTCAGCATTCTGTGTTTCCCTCTGTCTCCAGAAGATTAAAGTCCTCCAGGAGATGCAGGGGTTCCAGATAGCTGGAAAAAATCATCAACTTCAGACTCTAGAGGAATTTCTGGCTTGGTTCCAAGCCTGGAGCAGCACAATCAGAATAAAAGGCAAAGACCTAGCAGATGAGCAGAGGGTAGGAGGGGAGCCTTTCTTGCCGCCAGCCTCACACAGCCTTTGGCCATAGTTCCCTGGCTGGCATCAGGTCCTGTTGCACCTGGTCTCCAGCTGCTGGGGAGGAACTTGGGGACCTGAGGTGTGGCTTCTGGAACCTCACAGCTGTCACTCTTCTCTGAAGCTGCCATCCATGAAGAACAGGCTGTGATAAAATCTCAGAGCCATTAAGTGCCTGTTGTTGTAATTGCTTTCCTGGCTCATTGAAGTTTGTACTAAGCATGGGCTCTGGAAGTTAGGCAGCTCGAATAGTGTCCCAGCCACACCATTGACCAGCCCTGCGACTGGAGCAGAAAGCTCATTGCTCTGGGACTTGAGGCATCACGTCGTAAATTTAATGCACCCAATCCCCTTTTCACTGTTACCTACCTCTCTCTATAATCACCATGACCTGATCTCTGCTAGCATTTTTCTTTAAATGGATAAACATACGTTATATAGTATATATTATTCTTTCTCATGATTTTTTTGCTATATTGTATGTTTCCACTCATATGAGATATTTAGAGCATTTAACTTCATAGAAACACAAAGTAGAAGAGTAGTTCCCAGGGACTACACAAAGGGCAATGGGAGGGGAATGTTGTTTACTGGGTACAGAGTTTCAGTTTTAAAACATTGAAAAAAAGTTCCTTATGAACGTGGACAATGGTTGCAAAACAATGTGAATGTATTTAATTTCTTTAAACGGCACACAAAAAAATTACTAAAATGGTTAATTTTATGTATTTTTATATTTTACTAAAATGTAAAACTACTTTCTAAAATGAACAGACTATAGCTATTTGCAACTGGTGGGTGAACATCACAAATGTAATGTTGCATAAAAGAAAGTAGACGTGCCAGCTTGGACAACATGGTGAAACCCTGTCTCTACCAAAAATACAAAACAATTAGCCGGGAATGGGGGTGCAAGGCTGCGGTCCCAGTGACTCAAAAGGCTGAAGTGGAAGGATATCTTAAGCCTGGTAGGCAGAGGTTGCAGTGAGCTCATGCCACTGCACACCAACCTGGGGAAAAGAAAGAAAGAAAAAAGAAGAGACAAAGAAAGAAAGAAGGAAGGAAAGAAAGAAAGAAGATAGAAGACAGAAAAGGAAAGAAAGAAAATAGGTGTACAAGTATACATACTATATAATTTTATTCATATAAAATACTACAATCAAATAAATCTGAGGTTCTGACTTCCACTAACTGTGTAGTAGCTTGTTGAACTCCCACAAATAACAATGATGAAACTTGAATAAAATATATTATCATAGAAAAACGCCTATGCGTAATACATATATGATATGTGTGTTTAACAGCTGAATGAAGATTTCAGCTATGCCCACTGTAGCGGAGATAAGCATTGGTTTGACACTAGTCCAATGAACCCTGTTTATAAAACAAGTCTTCAAGGTAAAACAACAAAATCCAGAGTTTCTATTCTATAATTATCATTTATAGTTTCTAGTACACAATTTTAAAATTCATAAGACATGTAAAGAAACGTGAAAATGTAATGCATATACAATATCAAAAGCAGGCAGTAGAAGCTATCCCAGGATGTTGCAATCAGCAGACAAGAATTTGAAGGCAGTTTTTATGAATATGTTCATGGGGAAAAAAGAAAATATTCTCTTCATAAACAAACAGATGTGGAACTTCAGCAGAGAAATGGACTTATATATAAAAAAACTAATAGATAAGGAAATGAAAAAAATCTTTTGAGTTTATCCACAGATTTAAAACAGAAGACAAAACAATAGAAATTATCCAGTCTGGAAAAAAAAAAAGTACAAAAAGTTTAAAGGAAATGAACAGAGCTCTCGAGACCTGTGGAATGACTGAGTCTGAGGAGACGGGAGAGACAAAAAAAATTAAACAGGGAACAAAAGTAAATCAACAACTTATAGCGTAATACTTCCAAAAACTGTCCAAATACCTAAATATTTATATCCGAAAGGTCAACAAATACAAAACAAAATACAAATAAAACCACACTAAGGCCATATCGTGGTTTATGAAACAAGCAAGGCAGGGCTTTTGCTTGACTTGCTATGATTTCTAACTGCTACTATTTATGGATACTATGGAAATAAATAGTAAATAGAATGGAAGATAAGTTATTCTCAGAGTTTTTTCTTTTTTTTTTTTTTGCAAAGATGACTGTTATTAAAGGTAGATGACTTTCCAGCATGTCGAAAGGGGCGTGGCAGGGGAGGGGTGAGGAGAAGGGTCGGGGCTGAGGGGGGCGCCCTGCAAAGGTCTGGGCGCGCCCAGCTTCCCGAGAGCAAGCGTTATGGCAAAGTTGGGCAGGCTGTCGTAGGCTCCCCGGCTCTGTCTTGTCAGAGAGAAATCAAACTTCAGGCACAAATAGTCGTGCAACTGGCACGTGGGGAGACTGTGTCACAATTACAAGTGAGACCACCTGCCCTGGCCACGTTCTCTCCTCGCAGGCAGGAGAAGTTTGGGAACAGATAGGCGCCCCTCAGCAGTGCGGAATTGCACTGGAAACAGGAGGGGCGGAGAAGATGAAATTTTTCCCGTAGTGTTGGAACAGTAGTCTCAGATACACTCCCAGCCTTTTGGTCGGGGCAGTCGGACTATAATCCCAGCATGCGCTGGGCTTAGGGGCGGTGCCCAGCCCTGGAGGTAGGGTCAACAGGGTGGGTCCCTCGCAAGGCATCCTGGGAGTCATAGTCCTTAAATGGTTTCCAGCACGTTGATCGCAAGGCTACTGAACTACAATCCCAGCATGCACCGGGATTGGGGCGGTGTGTAACGCTGGAGGGAAGGACAGAGAGGGGCGTCCCTGGCCAGGCATGCTGGGAGTTATGGTCTCTTAACGGTTTCCAGCGATTGGCCCCCGGTCTACGGACTACAATCCCAGCAGGCACCAGGCTTTGAGGCGGTGTGTAGCACTGGAGGGAAGGATAGGGAGGTGCGTCCTTAGCCAGGCGTGCTGGGAGTTATGGTCTCTTAACAGTTTCCAGTCCATTGGTCTCAGGGCTACCTGACTTGGGCTTGGGGGCGCTGCGCAGCCCTAGAGGAAAGATCGGGACGGCGGGTACCTCGCACGGCATCCTGGGAGTAATAGTCCTTTAAGTATTTCCAGCCCGTTGGTCGCGGGGCTAACGGACTACAATCCCAGCATGCGCTGGGTTTGGGGGTGGTGTGTAGTGCGGAAGCGAAGGATAGGGAGGCGCGTCCCTAGCTAGAAGTGCTGGGAATTATGGTTTCTTAACGTTTTCCAGCCCATTGATCGCCGACCTGCGAACTACAATCCCAGCATGCGCTGTCTGTCCTCCCCCGTGGTGCGCAGCCCTGGAGGGAGGGACAGGGCGGTGTGGACCTCGTCCTTTCCGAAGCGATGCCACATGCTGATTCTGTGCCACCCCCTCGTCAAGGGAGTCCGGAGAAGGACTTGAGGGGCAGGTTTAGGCTGGGCGGTGAGGACGGTGTGACGCTGCAAAGTGCACCTCCCTTCCTCAAATCGGCGGGGTCTGGTCCTCATTGCACAGCCCGCTGCACATCTCGGTGTCCTCTCACATATACACCGGCAGGGGGTGTCCAGAGCATCGCGCCTATTCCAGCCCAGGGAGACGCCTGCTGTGCTAAACTCTATGGGAACTGAGACATCCACCTGCCGCGTGGCCCACCCGTGCGCAACTTCAGAGCTCTCAGGGGGTGATGCGGGCTGTGGCTCCTTCGTGAAAATGTCACCCTCTACAGCGCCTTTCTTGTGATATAGAAGTTGACGCGTGAGAGAGGGTATTTATTGGGTTACCCGGGATCTGCTAACAGGAGAAGAGAAAACCACAATTCCCAGGCATAAGAATCTACCTAAAGATGATGGTTTAGGTATTTTACAGTTGAAATCACCAGCCTCACCTCAACTGAGTCCTGACAGACGAGTGTCTCAAAAACACAGTTTTTGACCTGATCCCTCGGGAACAGGTGGTGCTCCAGCTTTGTGGGGATGACTTTCAAGGTGCAGAGCACTTGGGCAGCATTTGAAGTCATTCATGTTTTACATCTCTGCTTTGGATGGAAAGTTGATCACCCACAGCCGTTGGTGATGTACCTTAATATGCTGGGGCTTATCCGTTCAATTTTTCTGTCTAGACAATGAAAACCCAGAAGTTCCACTTGCATGTAGCCTCTTAATAATCGACGTCCCTAAGTTCCTTATGTCCTCAGGATGGTTCCTTTTGTTCCCAGATGTTACCAACTTTCATGATGCATCTAATCTGTACAAACCTGTGTATTACTCTATGTGAAAAGACTACTTTGTTCAAATTACATGTTCTTATAATTTTCACTTGTGATTAATGAGTATGGGACACTATTAAAAAAAACCTGAAAAACCTTATCATAGCAATTGAATCATGTTACTGTACTTTATGAGGAATTAACCCCTTCAGGATTAATTACACATGGGTTCATCAGCACATTTGTAAAGAAAGAAAGAAAAACTGTATAGCCTTTGTGAAATTGGAAAAATAAAGAACTATATATAGGGAGACCACAGCACAATACTAGGGCCCTTCTCTTATTTTAAATAGACTATATGGGGTCGAATGCCTGCATTCCTAATCTATCCTGCAGTATTCTCATCCTACTCTTCACTGTGTATTTAGGTGGAGGTTTCTGAATTCACTTGTCCACAGCGTTAGTGGGGATGTTGTAACGTGAGGGTATCCATCACCTATCATCTTAATAATTAATGAAGAGAAGAGCCTTGAGATCTGTGTTCAGATGCACTGCTGCTGAGTATGTGCCTGCAAAGACACTGCCCGCAGCGATGGTCTCAGAAAGTTGAACTTGATGCCACCACAGCTGCTATTCACAGATCTAGGTGCTCCTTGTGATTTGAATCTCCTGCTTAAATTTGTGGTTGTGAACCTGCTATGCTCACCCCATTTATGGTAGTACCCTTTGTGTTGCCTTTTCTATTCCATTTGTTTCCTGGGAACTCACTGTGTACCTGCAATTCAGAGAATATATACGGATTCCACCCCCCACTACCTAAGTCACTGTACACTGGTCCCATTTGTGTCATGTTGTCAGACTCCACGCTCTTCCTCTCTAATGGAATTTGTGGAAGAAGAATAGTTACCTGTAGATCTCCTCAGTGTAATGTGGCTGGGATTGATTATGCAGCTGGGCATGTTGTCCTTGGCCTCCTTGACATTATTCAAAATACCTTTCCCACATTTTGAAGTTTGATACTAATTTGTTAATGTGAACACTTGCCATAGCAGGCTCTGTTAAATATCTTTGTGAATTTAACTGTCAAAACAACTTATGAAGTAGGCACATGATCCCCATTTTACAGGTGAGGAAACTAATGTTCCAAGATTTTGAGTAATTTTAATAACTTTACACAACTTTCTGGTACATTTTTAACTTAATTTAGATCTCTGCCTCCACAGTGTGTGGGCTTACCTCCTTTTCTATTTTGTGCCTCTCTGCTAGCATCTGCAAGGGTACATGTTTTATTTTTAGTACATCTTCTACTTGATGGTAGGAAACTTGACAAACAGGTCCTTAGTGGGAGACAAAACTCACTGGCATTTGTCCTTCTGTCTGCTCCTTCTTACCCTGGCAGATATGACAGTTATCAAGTAAGATGGAGCAGTGGTAGATCCTGACCAGTTCTCACCTGGAATATTGGTTATTATAAAAAAATAGTCCTCTCACTTTTTACAAGTGTAATGTCTTTGCCTTAAAGTTTTGTCTGGGCTTTCTCTTACAGGTTCCTGCGAATGAAGTGCAAATATTGATGAAGATAATATTACTGCCTTGCTGTCAAACTGTGACAGTCGCCTTTTTATGTATCTCCAATTATAAATGCAATACATACTGTAAAAAGAAAGAATACATCATAAATATCTTTATAAAGTAAAAGTCTCGGCTGGTGGCCGGGAGCAGTGACTCATGCCTGTAATCTCAGCACTTTGTGAGGCCGAGGTGTGTGGATCATGAGGTCAGGAATTTCAGACCAGCCTAGCTGACATGGTGGAACCCAGTCTCTACTAAAAAATACAAAAATTAACTGGTCTCCGTGGCGGGTGTCTGTAATCCCAGCTACCCACAAGGCTGAGGCAGGAGAGTCACTTGAACCCAGGAGGAGAATGGTGCTGTGAGCCAAGATCGTGCCCTGCACTCTAGCCTGGGCAACAGAGTGAGACTCCATCTCAAAAACAAAACAAAACAAAAACCTTGGTTGGCCTAGTGACTCAATCCCAGCACTTTGGGAGCCCAAGGCAGGTGAATTGCTTGAGCCCGGAAGCTCAAGACCAGTGTGGGCAACTGGTAAAATCCTCTCTCTACAAAACAACAAAAATTAACCAGTTGTGGTGATGTACACCTGTATTCCCAGCTACTAGGGAGGCTGAGGTGGGAGGATTGTTTGAGCCTGGGAGGCCAAGTTTGCAGTGAGCTGTAATCACACCACTGCGCTTCCATGTGGGCAACAAAATGAGACCTTGACTCAAAATATAGAAACGTAATAAACTGAAAGTCCCCTTTATTCCCTTCTTCTCAAACTCACTTTTTTTTTTATTTGAAAAAACTGTTAAGAGGTTGTTTTTTATTTTTCTGGCTAAGTTGTATAAATTTTTTTTTTTTTTTTTTTTTTTGAGACAGAGTCTCTCTCTCTCACTCAGGGTGGAGTGGAGTGGCAAGATCTCTGCTCACTGCAAGCTCTGCCTCCCAGTTTCACGCCATTCTCCTGCCTCAGCCTCCAGAGTAGCTGGGACTAGAGGTGCCCACCACCACGCCCGGCTAATTTTTTGTATTTTTAGTAGAGACAGGGTTTCACCGTGTTAGACAGGATGGTCTTGGTCTCGATATCCAGCCCCCTGATCTGCCCACTTCGTCTTCCCAGAGTGCTGGGATCACAGGCGTGAGCCACCGCGCCCGGCCTGTTCTATAAATTTCTAAGTGACACACATAAAGTTTATTTTAAAAATTACATCATACTACATTTTAAAAAATTTACTCTTTCTCCAGCTGTATTCTATCTATCTATCTGTCTATCTATCTATCTATTTATGACAAGGCCTTGCTCTGTCACCCAGACTGGAGTTCAGTAGCTGAATTAGGGCTCACTGCAGACTCAAACTCTCAGGGTCAAATGATTTTCTAACTTCAGCTTCTGAAGTAGCTGGGAGTACAGGTGCATGCCATTACTCCTGGCTAATTGTTAGTTTTTTTTTTTTTAAACAGGGTCTCACTGTGTCACCTAGGCTAGAATGTGATGCACAATCACAGCTCCCTCTAGCCTTGACCACTCAGGCTCAGGCAGTTCTCCTGCCTCAGCCTCCTGAGTAGCTGGGACCACAAATGTGTATTAGCACACTTGGCTGTTTATTAGTATTATTATTTGTAGAGACAGGGTCTCCCTATTCTGCCCAGACATGTTGTGAACTCTTGCGCTTAAGCAATCTGCTACCTCCGCCTCTCAAAGTGCTGGAATTACAGGTGTGCGCGACCACAACTTACCCAGCCTTTTTACTTTGTGGAAGAATAGCATCAATATATTAAAAATATAATGGAAATTATTTATGGTGTCTTTTCAATTCTTATGCATTAAAATTCTCTTATTGGAGCCTTTTATTAATGGTTACAGTGCATTTTCTGTAGAATGTTACTGTCATACACGACATGCCAATGATTCAAGATACCCGAACTTCATGAATGCACCGTCACAGTAGAATATTTCAGTTATTTAAAAATATGTTTATAAATGATATAGCAAATTTACATGCAAGGTAGCCTGGTGTGGCGGCAGGTGCTTGTAATCTCATTGAAGGCTGAGGCAGGAGAATGGTTTGAACTCAGGAGGCGGAGGTTGAAATGAGCCGACATCTCACCAGTGCACTTCAGCCTGAGTGACAGAGCGAGACTCTGCCTCAAAAAAATAAAAAAAATCTTCGCATGCAAGATTTTATGAATAAATATTTTTCTTATTTTTCTTTACAACTCCATATTACTGTCTCGATTATTTAGAATAGGTTCCAGGGCAGCAGTTGATTTTATTTTGGGTTTTACATATGTGTTATAATTTTGGATGTTATAATTTCCAACTCTGCCTGTACACTTCAAGTCAATGTGGATTTTTAAAAGTATTTTAATAGTACAAACTATTCATAGATTCAACTTCTTAATGTTAAAAGCAACGGCAGCTTCTGGTTTAAAAAGGGAACAGTGGAAACAGCAGGCCATTTTATTTAAAATCGCATTAGATGTTTCAGATGGATGATAGTTGAGATCATTAAATCCCATTTCTGCTTCTAAGATTTCCACAAAATAGCACATTCAATCCTCAGTCTTAAGCAATCATGACAGAGATTCCAAATTGGCTCTCAATGTCAAGGTAAACCCATTTCTGCTTCTAAGATTTCCACAAAATAGCACATTCAATCCTCAGTCCTAAGCAATCACGACAGAGATTCCAAATTAGCTCTCGATGTCAAGGTAAACCCATTTCTGCTTCTAAGATTTCCACAAAATAGCACATTCAATCGTCAGTCCTAAGCGATCATGACAGAGATTCCAAATTGGCTCTCAATGTCAAGGTAAACAGCGCACTTTCTTCTCTTGCAATACGTAAAAGGTACATAATTTGATACACAAGGGAGCATAGCAGTCAGACTCTTACAAGATAGTGCTGTAGAAATAACTTCCATGTTTTCATCTGCCATGTGTATCCTCACCTTTGTCTCCCATGCAGTAACACTATCAGTTTCCTCATCTTTCCTTTCTACTTTCCTTGAAAGAGGATGCTGATTTCAGCTAACACATGACAGATGCATTTCAAATCAGAAAGGAGTTTCTTGAGATATACGTGATTTTAGTTTTAAGTAGAATTTCCTGAAGAGTTTTAGTTACAATACCATGTTCAAGAGGATGGTAGTGAAACTCATAGTAAACATTTGGCAAAACATAGGTTATGGGGTAGCCATCTCCTAGAAACACTGCATTGGGGTTTATATATGAAATGTGAAATATCGTAGGTTTAATCCTGGCACAGAACCAAAACTGAGGGCATTGCACTTGAACAGCTGACCAATCCCCAGCACAGGTCCATATCAAGAAACGGAGAAGAAAGAATCCATTTAACCCCAGAAACGTCTTCATTTGCCCAAATTGAAAACCAAATTTCACTTAGGAAACTAATGTTGGGTTTAGTTAAAATATAAATCGGTCATACGTTTTCAAAATTAAATTATATATGTGTTTGTTTGTCTGTATAAATATGTCCCCAACTTTGATCGTGGCCTATCTTCCATACTTTTTGGCTGATTTTCAGTGGTTGCCTTATCTTGTGTGGATGAATAGTCAATGAAATAGTATTAATTTCACAAAGTGTTTATTTATATATCTATACTTCCTTTGTGTGAGAGAAAATCTTTTGTGAACAAAATTTAACTTTTGGAAAGCTTTATAACTCCATATTTTTTCTTTTAAAAATTGTAATTGTGGTAAAAACACATAATGTAAAATTTACCATCTTTATTCTTTTTAAGTATGTATTTCGTTAGTAGTACATTCACATAGTTATGCAAAAGATCTGTAGTATTTCTATGTCTTGCAAAACTAAAATTAAATGTCTTTTAAGACAACTGCCCATTTCACCATCTCTTCAGTCCTTGACAAACACCATTCTAACTTTTTTTTCCTATGAGTTTTTCTACTTAGGATACCTGATTATGAATGGAATCATAGACTGTCACTTTGTTCCTGGCTTATTTCAGTTAACATGATATTCTCAATAATTATCACATAATATGACTTTTTAAAGACTGAATAATATTCCACTTTGTGTATGTGCCACTTGTTATTAATCTGTTCAATGGTCAAGGGACATCTGGTTTGTTTCTGCCTTTTGGCTTGTGTTAGTAATGCTGCAATAAATTTGGGTGTGCAAATATCCCTCCCAGATCATGTGTTGTATATTTTAAATACACAGCCAGAATGGGGTTTGCTGGATTATATAATAATCTCATTTTAATTTTTTTGAAGAGCTTTCATACCATTTTAAAAACAGGTTTGAGGTGATAGATTATTGTGACTTTGCTTTGCATTTTTCTAGAAGAGAGATGTGGAGTATCCTTTTAAATGCTTAGTCATTTCTATGTCTTCTTTGGAGAAAGGTCATTTCAAACATTTGCCTTTCTAAATCAAGTTATTAACATTTTTTGTTATTGAGTTTTAGGAGTTTGCATATTTTGAAAATTAACACCTACCAAATATATGATTAGAAAGTATTTTTACTCTTTTTTGTTATATGTATGTATGTATGCACATATATAACCCTATACAAGGCAGGGTCTTGCTATGTTTTTATGGGTAGTCTCCAACTTTTGGCCTCAACTGATCATTCTGCCTTGGCCTCCTAAAGTTCTAGAATTACAGGCATGAGCCACCATGCCTAGATTTCACCCGCTTATTAGATGACATTTGTATGCCACTAAATGTTTTATTTGATGTGTAGAATACTTGAAGCTTAATGTAGTCCCTTTTTTTGTCATTGTTCTTTTCCTTGTTGCTTATGAATTTGATGTCAAACTTAAGGAAACAGTTTTAAGACTTATGTCATAAACTTTTCACTTATGTTTACTTCAAAGAATTTTATTATTTATGTTTAAGTATTGAATCCATTAAAAAAAACTTTTTAAAGATGATACAAAGGAAGCATCCAACTTTATTTTTTTCTTTGTAAATATTCAATTTTGAAAATTCTTTGTTAAAGATATCCTTATTTTTCTATTGTGTGGTCATAGAAATCTTATGGAAGATTATTTTATCATGTATGCAAGGGTTTATTTCTGGGATTTCTATTCTGTTTCATCATCTATGTATCTGTTTTTGTGGCAATATCATATTGTTATTGTTTTGGTAGCTTTGTATCATGATTTTAAATCAGAAAATGTAATAACACTTTGTCCTTTTTAAAGGGTGTTTGGCTAGTCACAGTTCCTAAACAACTTTTAGAATTATACACAAATATTCTGCAAAAAACCATACCATTGGGATTTTGACAAAAATTACATTACATTTTTATATCATGATGAGTAGTACTGACAATGTTCTTTTTTTTTTTTTTTTTTTTTGCAGATGGAGTTTTAGTGAGTCACTCAGGCTGAAGGGCAGGGGTGTGAGATGTGTTCACTGCAGGCTCCGCATCCCAGGTTCAAGCAATTCTCCAGTGTCAGCCACCAGAGTACCTGGGATTACAGTCATGCACCATCACGTCTAGCTAACTTTTGTATTTTTAGTAGACATAGGGTTTTGCCATATTCACCAGGCTAGTCTCAAACTTCTGATCTCAAGTGATCCACCCACTTTGGCCTCCCAAAGTCCTGGGATTACAGGCATGAGCCACGCGCCGGCTGTGACATCTTAACAATATTAAATCACCTGACACTTGAGCAAGACTACATGAAAGATTTTGCTTAATTTCCTCCTATTTACGTATTTGCCACATTTTCTTGCTTTTGAATTCTAGTTTCATTTACATTGTATGACTTCAGTTTTCTTAAATTTAGTAAGACATGTATCCTAACAGAATATACCATGTGTGATTGAGAATATTGCAGATTCTGCTCCTTTCAATTGGAGAGTTCTGTAAATGCTGGTTAGGTCTATAACGTTCAGGTTTGGCTTTCTTACTGTTATTACATCTGACTATTCTAGTCATTATTGAAAGTGGAGTCTTGAAGTCCACCATTGTTGTGTTGCCATATGTTTCTTGCTTGACTTCTGTCAATATTTGTTTTACATATTTGAAAGACGAGAATCAGTTGAACCTGGGAGGAAGAGGTTGAAGTGAGCTGATCACGAGATCGTGCTACTGCCCTCCAGCACGGGGACAGAAACTGTGTCTCCAAAAAAAAAAAAAAAAGAAAGAAAGATATCAGTGCTACTTATAGTAATATAAAATTTTAATGTAATTTTTGTCAAAATCCCAATGGTATATTTTTGCAGATTTTTCAATTTATATATATATGATTTATAAATTATTGTTATAGATTCCTCGAAAATTAATCCATTTCACCATTACTTAATACCAATCTGTCTCGGCCGGGCGCAGTGGCTCACGCCTGTAGTCCCAGCACTTTGGGAGGCCGAGGCGGGTGAATCTTGATGTCCAGAGATCGAGACCATCCTGGCCAACAAGGTGAAACCCCATCCCTACTAAAAAGTTCAAAAGTGAGCTGGGTGTGGTGGCGCGTGCCTGTAGTCCAGCTACTCGGGGAGCTGAGGCAGGAGAATCGCTTGAATCACGGAGGCGGAGGTTGTAGTGAGCCGAGATCGTGCCACTGCACTCCAGCCTGGTGACAGAATGAGACTCTGTCTCCAAAAACAAAAACAAAAACAAAAATATAATACCAATCTGTCTCTTGTTCACATTTTTGATTTAAAATATATTTTCTTTAATATAATTATGACCATGGCCCTCCAAATGTAGCTACTCTTTGCATAAAATATATTTTCTTTATACTGTTACTTTCAACTTATTTGAGTCCTTAGAGCTGAACTGACTCTTGTAGAGAACACATTGCTGGATCTTCTTTGTTCTTAATCCATTAAATTATTTATTAATTTTCTTTAAGGTATTTAACTTTTTATATTTGAAGTAATTACTGCAGTTAATGAAGTTACTTTATTATTTGTAATTGTCTTCTGTGTTTCTTGTAGATGTATTATTTATCATTTTTTCTCTTACTGCTTTATTTTTGTTTGTTGATTTTGTAGTGACATGATTCAATTTCTTTCTCATTTGTTTTTGCTTACATTCTACAGGTTTTTCTGGTAATCATCTTGAGAAATAAAGACTTCATAAATCATCTTAATGTTATGACAGTATATAACAACTATATTTCAACTGAATGCAAAGTTGTACCTCTTCATACCCCCACTGTGTTATTAACATCAGATATTATCTTTTCTTATTGTCTATGAACACATATTTATGGAGATTTTTGCTTCATTTTTTAAATTCCATAGCAATATTTTGAAAGTTTTGTGCACCATCATTATGACAGTAGTGATTTCTTTACCTGTTTATATATTTACCTTTAATGGAGTGTTTTCTATTTTCAAGTGCTTTTATGATGCTGTGCAGCATCATTTCATTTTTGGATGTGATGGAGTTTCTTTAACCTTTCCTTTAGGACTGTTCTAGTGGTTAGTAACAGACTCAACTTTTATTTATTTTGGAAAGGCTTAGTTTTTTTATTTCTGAAGTGATATTATTCCAGTTTAAGTTTTTTGTTTGGAAGTATTACTTCTTGTTTAATTACCTTGTCATCTGGGGATTTCTCAGCTACTTTTTAAAAATAATCTATTACTTTTCTACTATATTGTTTTTCTAAGACTCCTTTTATAAATACAATGGTCCACTTGATGGTGTGCAGTAGGTCCCATATTTTTTTCTCCATTCTATTTAAAAAATTTGTTTTCATCACTCAATATTTATAACTACAATGTCATCAACTCTGTAATTTTTCTGCTTTATTACCCTCCCTTTGTGACTGTTGATTAAATTTTTAATATAGTTTTTATGTTCTTCAGATTCACGATTGTTGTTGGTTTTTAAAAATCTTTTTATTGATATCTCATTTTCTTTATGTATCACTTCTAATATTCTTTTCTTGTCTATGTTCTGTTTTTGTTCATTAAGCAGTTTCTTCTAATTACATTTTATTGAAAACTGCACTGAATGCTAAATGTCTATCTTTACAATAAACAACTACAGTAACGGTAACTCGCACTACACTAAAACAAAACGTACTTCTGATACCCATCATTTTTCTGTTTGGGACCATTTAAAAATTTTTCTTTTGTTACAAAAGTGGGAATGTGCCTAATCAAAGGACCAAAATAGGCCATGTATTTAAACAAAAAGACAATGATTCACAAAAGACTATGAATAGAACATGTAACTAGTTCATGCAAATCTAATAGAATTTGTTAAAATCAGTCACATCCAATACATCTGAAGTATTCTTGTATAAAACACAACGTGAAGAAAAGAAGACTTTATTAGTGTTTAAGAAAGTGGGTTTGTTCATAGATCATCTGGCAAGTTACCATTAAAAGTGTTTCCTGTGACATAAGGAAATGCAATATTATTTTTCTTGAACCCTTTTAGTGCAAGACTTTCCACTCAATAAAATAGCAGAGGATCTGAAACTGAGAAAATATACTTGATTACAAAGAGCTTGTGAAACTTAATACTTTTTTTTGTTTTTGCATTATCGGAGGCTTTTACTGAACTTACAACCAATTTGCCCCCTCAGTATGCAGTTTACTTGTGAGGGATGCTTCTCTGTACAGGAGCCGGTACTGTCTTCAATCCTATGCGTACGGATGTCTAACACAGGCAAACAGTTTACTCCACATTTTGTAGTAATAAAATCTTCCTATTATCAAAAAGCGGTAACCAGTCCCTGTAGACTGTAGGGACTCAAGTCACAGGATGGGGATTTCCTTCTCATGGTTTTTATTTTGATGTCTGAAGTCTTGATGCAGCATTCTGAGCAGGGTGTTCTGGACCTGTTGTGCCCAAGGGACTGATAAAGGAAAAAGGTCTATTTATTCTTTGTGATTTGACGCACAGATGAAAAACCTAACACACAATAACGGAAGTTGGTCGTTAATAAATCACACCCTAGTCTTTCAGAGCTTCCGTAAGCAGACGACATCTTCAGTTTTCTAGCTCTTGTAGTTTTAACACTGCAATATCAATGATACATATGTCCAGAATCAGATAAAAAGAGCGTCACATTCTTTTTCTCTTAGTTTATCTATTTTTCACTGTCTCTTGTTCCCGAGTGTATCTGAATGATTACCTTCCGGCATTATCTGTTATTTCTCGTTGGCGTGCTTTCGATTGTCTCCGTGTTTGAGGGCTAGTTGGGTGGCTGTAGCAGGCAGTTTGAGGAGTGCAGATGAGATTGGGCGCATCTTTCAAGGGACCCTGAGCAAAGCTAAAGGGGTGCGACTCATTCACGTCGAAGGCTGCCCCTCGTATCCTGCCCTCCTTGAGGGCCTGTGCTGAGGCTTTCTCATCCACCAGGCCACCACGGGCTGTGTTCACAAGGAATGCTCCCTGCCTCATCTGCTTTATGGTGAAGTCATTGATGAGGTGGTGTTTATGTTCGTTGAGACTGCAGTGCAAGGAGACGCAGTCGCTCTGATACAGCAAATTCTGCATGGTGTAGACCCTCTGCACGCCCAGGGACTGCGCGATCCCATCCTGCAAGTAGGGGTAATAAAATATGAAGCTGAATCCAAAGTCTGTGGCTGTGGCTGTGGCTGGAACTGCAAAAGCCTGCTGCGTACGACCCTAGCCGATGAGGCCCAGCGTCTTCCCACGAATGAGGGCCACTCCCGAGGCCACCTCGCAGGTCTGCTCCATGCTCTGAACTCGCTTGCCTACCCACAGTGCCTGGAACAGCCATGTGTTCCTCCGGTACATGTTGAGGATGTGGCAGATGGTGGAGTCGGCTGTATCTTCCATGGCTGCGGACGGGATGTTTCACATAGCAATTCCGAGCTCACCAGCAGCCTTGATGTACACGTTGTCATAGCCACAGCCCACCTGCACGATCACTCTCAAAGCCTTGAAATTTGCCAGATCCTCCCTGTTGAGGTGATGGTGTGGTACGTCATGGCCCCCACGGCTCCGTTTAGAACTTTCTCGTCGATCTCCTGCGTGGACTGCATCACAGAAGGCCACGGTGGCCAGGTCCTTCCGCATGGGCATGTCCACAGTGCAGTCATGGCCGACCAGCAATGCCGCCAGTGAGTGGGGGCTTAGGGGGTCTTTCATGGTCTGGCGGCGAATCCTTCACTATTCTGTCCAGTCGCTGTCTCTTGACTTAGCGCTTATCCACAAGGGCCATTCTTTACAGAACTTTGCAACTCTCAGATCAAAAGGCAAAGCAGTCCTCTAAGACCTTAGGGGAACTCGCAGGAGTCTGTGTGCATGATGCCACTAAGAACCCAATATAAATTTGTCCACAAGCTCTATAGTTCACACGATGGGCTGTCCTTCTTTTTAAGAGAATATAGCTTCATTGGTTCAAAACCATTTAAGGTGATGAAACCCATTTGCTTGCAACTCAGCCACCACCGATCAGTCAATCAACGAATCTCACCACAACCCCAGGTCTGGAGCTCCTGGAGTCCGCGACTGCTGGGGGTGGAGGCGGCTTCGGCCTGGTGCAGCCAGGTCCTTGCTCCTGCTCTGAGCCTTGGGCGTGGGTTGGGGGTCCACCGGGTGTCCCACATGGTGTCGAGTCTCCTCCCTTGCAGGGGCCCTGCGGACCGGAGGAGTGTCCATGTCATTAAGGAGCTTTGATAATTATTTTGATTTTTTAAATTATATAATGCGAAAACAACAACAACAACAAAGAGTAAACCTACAAATTTTGACCTTTAAAAGTCAACAAAGATTTTTAAAAGTCAATATTTGTAGGTTTATTTTATTTCTTCAATTGGAACATGTTTTCATCCTTTTCTGTATGCCCTGCAACCTTTTGATGAGATTCAGAAATTTATAAAACAACTGTGTAATGTAGTATGTACTAACGTTCTTACTACAAGATAATACAACAATCAGTGAGGCTGTACATCCTGGTGTTTCATTAACAGGTCTTCAATGTGTCTTCTCTGGCTTTGTGTGTGTATTTTTAAGGTAAAGATATTTTTCCCATTGTTTTCCAGACACTGTAGCCCTTTGCTTCCGCAGTTGATTGCAGTGTTTGTTTCTCTGAGGCTATGATAAGCATGCAACTTCTCTTCTCACCAGTCATAAATTGTCATTCTCATTACTCTGCCATTTCCTTTAGCACTCCCTGTTGGGGGAGACAGAATCTAGCCATCAGCAGTAGCCCAAAAAGCCAAACCTTTGAACATATGTTCCACTGTTCTCTTTCTATACTGAGGAAGATACTAAAAGTTGGACGATTTCTCTTGAGCCCAATTGCTGTTCTGGGAAAGAAGAAGGGATGTGGTGAATATAAGCCAGACCTGGTTGCCTTGTACGCAAGCTTTTCCAATCTGCCTTGTTTTGTTTTTGTTATGGCTCTGTTTTGTTTTAGGTTTTTAGCAGCCTGCAGCAACGGTTTTTAGGTTCCGTCTCTAGTGATAAGCGGCAAAGGGGGATGAGGAAAGGGCCTTACTGGCTTAACCAGAAACAGAAACTAAGAACTCATGGCTGTAGTCTCCCTTGGATGCCCCATTCTACAGTAAAGGAAATACCTTTGGAATGTAAAAAGAGAGAGAATAATAGGCATCATCCCAATAGGCAAGAATGAACAAATAACAAAGATGAGAGGTGCAAAGGCCAAGGAGAAAACCTTAAAAATGTGGTGTTGGAAGTTCTGCTTCAAAGAAATTGGTTCTGGAAAATTCTAGATTTACTTCTTTTGCTGCCACAGAGGGAAATTTCCTACCCTATGCTTATTATGGTCTTAAATCTTCTAAGGCTTCTCCTGCTCCTCCACTAACATTCCAGAGCATTCACAGTGAGAGCCAAAGTTCTCCTCTTCTTTCTGTTATTCCCTTGAAGGCCTTGTGGTCTCAGTGCTTTTCTATTGTTTTGGGATCTGGGGAAACCTGTACATTTTGCGAGACTTCTATGTTAAGCTGTTTTGTAAAAATCTGTGCCTCATGTCAGAAGTTTGTGAGAGTAAAAGTGCAGACGTTGGGGTTTGGTTCACATATTTCAGAAACACTTAGGACAAATGTTTCTGCTTCATAATTTTCAGTCCTATGATTTCAAATGTGATCCTGCCAAAAAAACCGGAAAAAGAATTTATCAGAGCTCAAAGCACTTAAGTACATATGATAAAGTTGAATCTTCTATTTCACTTTATTCTTTTTTTCATCTCTGGTAATGTAGGTCAAAAAGTTTTCTTTTCCTTAGTAGAAACCAACTTAGAAATGTAAACTCTCTATGGCAAACATCTCACGTGTGAAATAGTTTATTGTATCTACTCATCTCAAAGAATTTTTAAAGACGTTAATGCCAAAGAAAAACTTAGAAACTTGCCAGGAATAGAACAAATTCTTAATTGTTACATTATTTCTTTATGAGTTATTTTATTAATTAATCTTATATAAAGCTTACTGGGACTGTGATCTGTACGTTTTCCCTGCCTTGTTTTTATGTATGTTAAATCAGCCTATAATTTTAGCTTCAGGGGTTTCGGAATAGCACACTTGAATTTATGTGTTGTATAAAAAGTTAATTTGATAGTATGCACATCACATTAAGAAAAGATTTAGTTTGTGTCTAAGTTCACGGCATAGAAAAATTTATCATTAGTGTTTCCATTTACTTTCCTCATCATTTATCTGAATGATAGTATAATTTATTTCTAATTGCTTATTATATTGTAGTGTTCCACAGCATAGT
Source organism: Pongo pygmaeus (assembly GCF_028885625.2). Taxonomy (NCBI): domain Eukaryota; kingdom Metazoa; phylum Chordata; class Mammalia; order Primates; family Hominidae; genus Pongo; species Pongo pygmaeus. The sequence goes on along the minus strand of NC_072384.2, from coordinate 1,463,920 downwards.
TTACAATATTCATGTTGTTCCCGTATTTAAAAATGTAAGTCTTTTCTTTGTTTTTAAAAAAATAAATTATAGGCCAGTGCGGTGTCTCATGCTTGTAATCCCAGCACTTTAAGAGATTGAGATGGGTGGATCACGAGGTCAGGAGTTCAAGACCAGCCTGGCCAACATGGTGAAATCCCTTCTCTACTAAAAATACAAAAAATATAGCCAGCCAGGCGCGGTGGCTCAAGCCTGTAATTCCAGCACGTTGGGAGGCCGAGGCGGGTGGATCAGGAGGTCTGAAGATCAAGACCTTCCTGGCTAACACAGTGAAACCCCATCTCTACTAAAAATACAAAAAAATTATCCGGGCGTGGTGGTGGGCACCTGTAGTCCTAGGTACTCGGGAGGCTGAGGCAGGAGAATGGCGTGAACCCGGGAGGTGGAGGTTGCAGTGAGCCGAAGTCTCGCCACTACACTCCAGCCTGGGTGACAGAGCGAGACTCCGTCTCAAAAAATTAAATAAAAAAATAAATTATAGCCTTTCCATTTGTATAAAAAGAGGAGTAATATATTAAGAACATAATAAAAAGTTTCTCTAGTATCGTTGAAATCTTTATTAAAATTTTCTTCTAAATGCTCTTTATGGGAGATTATAATGTATAATTGTGCAATTTTGTTACTCTAACCATATGCTAATAATTCAAAATCTGCTCTTTACGGTGCCCAGTTATTGTTGAACATGCTAGTTATCTAGAAAGGGTCTTCTTCAGTTGTATGATTTGTTTATTCGGTATTTCACAAGTTAATGTTTATTTAATTTTATTTTGTAATATTTTATATTCTTTTATTTCCTTGTTAGAAAGGCTGCCTTACGTCATTTAATTGAGTTTTTAGATTCTGCCTATATATTATAATTTTGTATGATTATATTCAACTGTGTACAGTTTCAAGGAGTGTAGAAAATAAGTCAAATATGAATCAACTATGTCTGTTGCTGATATAATTCTCTGTTCATTTGCCTGCATAAACATTACTCATACTTTATGACTTGTGTATTTGTTTTATTACTTGGTGGTCAATTATTTTTTTAATCCTCTCTTGGTTAGTAGTTGTGGAAATTGTCCTAATTTACACTTCTATGTATTAATGAATCTATATTACTTTTGTGTGAAGAAAACACTTCTGTGATTTGAAGGTAATTTTTTTGACCTCTGAACTTTTTACTGGCCTCCTGCTCCCCAAAGGGACATTGCTTCTGCTGGCTCAGCACCACAAAACGTCTGTGTTGTTGGTCTCAGACACCACTTTGCCGTCCACTATCCGGCGAGGGCTTTTCTTTTGGATGGCTTGAAGGTATTTACTGCTGTCCAGAGCATCAAGGAGATTCAAGTCCTCCCCATCTTCTAGCAGGCAGCAGTAGGTAGCAATCTCAGCCTCCAGCTCGACCTTGATGTTCCACAGGTACTCGTGCTCTTGGGCCTGGTGTCCCTCTTCCCGTGTTTGGGCCAGCTCTGACTCCAGGTGCAGCAGGATCGTGTTGAGCTGCTCCATCTGCATCTACCTCCCTCAGGCTGCTCTCCAAGCTGGCCTTCAGATATGTCACTGAGTCCAGGTCTATATCCAAGGACTGGACTGTAGATCTCAGCTCCCTGAGCATCCTCTCAGCAGCTCTGATCTCAGCGGACTGCTTGTTGACTACTGTGATGCTCTCCTCAGTCTGCTGGTACCAGTACTTGTCCAGCTCCTCTCAGTTGTTCTCAGCCATCTCGTCATATTGGGCCCGGATGCCTGCCATGATCTTGCCAAGGTCCTGAGACTTGGGGACATCTACCTCCATGGTCAATCAAAAGCTGGAAATCAGGGATTTTAGACCTTTAACTTCCTCCTCATGGTTCTTCATGAAGAGCAGCTCTTCCTTGAGGGCCTCCATCTCTGTCTCCAGCAGAGGCTGAGTGACACTGGTGTTATCAGTAATGTCTCTCTCCACAAACAGGAATATGGCCTGCTCTGTCTTACACTTTAAAGTCATCAGCAGCAAAAAGATCATTGTCAGTCTGCAGGATGATGCAGGCACTGTCTGCAGAATTGGCAAAGATTTTTTTATTAGTCTAGTTGTCTGTCTTTTTGCCAGTAACAAACGATTTTGATTACTGTAAATTTCTAACATGTTTTGAAATCAGGAATTGTATGCTTCCAACTCTTTTTATGTGGTCCCCTGAAATTCCGTATACTCTGGGGAGTCACATTCTCTGTTTCTGTCAAAAATAATATTAAGAATTTCATAGGAATTGTATTAAATCTGTAGCTCACTTTGGGCGTTATAAACACGTTGAAAATATTAAATTTTCTAACTCTTGAACAAAAGCATGTTGAAGACTAAATTGTTTAATTTTCAGGTATTTGTGAATTTTATGAATTTTTTTCTGTTATTGATTTCTAGTTTTCATCCATTTTGGTGAGAAATTATAGTCTGTCACTTTAATTTTTATTATAATTTAAGTTCTAGGGTACATGTGCAGAACGTACAGGTTTGTTACTTAGGTATACATGTGCCATGTTGGTTTGCTGCACCCATCAACTCATCATTTACATTATGTGTTTCTCCTAATTCTATCCCTTTCATAGCACCCCACCCCCAAACAGGCACTAACATTTGATGTTCCCTGCCCTGTGTCCATGTGTTCTCATTGTTCAACTCCCACCTATGAGTGAAAACATGCAGTGTTTGTTTTTCTGGCCTTGTGATAATTTTCTGAGAATGATGGTTTCCAGCTTCATCCATGTCCCTGCTAATGACATGAACTCATCCTTTTATAAGGCTGCATAGTATTCCATGGTGTATATGTGCCACAATTTCTTAATCCAGTCTATCATTGATGGACATTTGAGTTGGTTCCAAGGCTTTGCTATTGTGAACAGTGCTACAATAAACATACTTGTGCATGTGTCTTCATAGTAGCATGATTTATAATCCTTTGGATGTATACCCAGTAATGGGATTGCTGGGTCAAATGGTATTTCTGGTTGTAGATACTTGAGGAATTGCCACACTGTCTTCCACAGTGGTTGAACTAATTTACACTCCTACCCACTGTGTAAAAGCATTTTTATTTTTCCACACCCTCTCCAGCATCTGTTGTTTCCTTTTCCTGACATTTTAATGATCCTCATTCTAACTGGCCTAAGATGGTATCTCATTGTGATTTTCATTTTCATTTCTCTCATTACCAGTGACGATGAGCAATTTTTCATGTCTGCTGGTAACATAAATGTCTTCTTTTGAGAGATGTCTGTTCTTATCCTTTGCCCACTTTTTGATGGGATTGCTCATTTTTTTCTTGTAAATTTGTTTAAGTTCTTTGTAGATTCTGGATGTGAGTCCTTTGTCAGATGGGTAGATTGCAAAATTTTTCTCCCATTCTCTAGGTTGCCTGTTCACTCTCATGATAGTTTCGTTTGCTGTGTAGAAGCTTTTAAGTTTAATTAGATTTCATTTGTCTATCTTGGCTTTTGTTGTCATTGTTTTTGGTGTTTTAGTCATGAAGTCTTTGCCCATGCCTAAGTCCTGAATGGTATTGCCTAGGTTTTCTTTTAGGGTTTTATGGTTCTAGGTCTTACATTTAAGTCTTTAATCCATCTTGAGTCAATTTTTGTATAGGGTGTAAAGAAGAAATCCCACTTCAGTTTTCTGCATATGGCTCACCATTTTTTCCAGCAACATTTATTACATACGGAATCCTTTCCCCATTGCCTGTTTTTGTCACATTTGTCAAAGATCCAATCATTGTAGATGTGTGGTGGTATTTCTGAGGTCTCTGTTTTTTTTCCATTGGTCTATATATCTGTTTTTTGTACCAGTACCATGCTGTTTTGGTTACTATAGACCTGTAGTATAGATTGAAGTCAGGTAGCATGATACCTCCAGCTTTTCTCTTTTTGCTTAAGATTTTCTTGCCTATGCAGACTGTTTTTTAGTTCCATATGAAATTCATAGTAGTTTTTTCCAATTGTGTGAAGAAAGTCAGTGGTAGCTTTATGGGGATAGCATTGAATCTATAAGTTATCTTGGGCTGTATGGCCATTTTCATGATATTGATTCTTCCTTTCCAGGAGCATGGAATTTTCTTCCATTTGTTTGTGTCTGCTTTTATTTCATCGAGCAGTGGTTTGTTGTTCTCCTTGAAGAGATCCTTCACAACCCTTGTAAGTTGGATTCTTAGGTATTTTATTCTCTTTGTAGCAATTGTTCAGTGGGAGTTCACTGATGATTCGGCTCTCTGTTTGTCTGTTATTGGTGTATAGAAATACTTGTGATTTTTGCACATTATTTTGTATCCTGAGACTTTGCTGAATTTGTTTATCAGCTTAAAGAGATTTTGGGCTGAGACAATGGGGTTTTCTAAATATACAATCATGTCATCTGCACACAGAGACAATTTGGCTTCCTCTTTTTCCTAATCGAATATCTTTGTTTGTTTCTCTTGCCTGATGGCCCTGGCCAGAATTTCCAATACTATGTTGAGTGGGAGTGGTGAGAGAGGGCATCGTTGTCTTGTGCTGGTTGTCAAAGTGAATGGTGCAGGTTATGCCCATTCTGCATGATATTGGCTGTGGGTTTGTCATAAATAGCTCTTATTATTTTCAGATATGCTCCATCAATACCTAGTTTATTTACAGTTTTTATCATGAAAGGCTGTTGAGTTTTGTTGAAGGCCTTTTCTGCATCTATTGAGGTAGTCATGAGATTTTTGTCGTTGGTTCTGTTTATATGCTGAATTATGTTTATTGATTTGTGTATGTTGAACCAGCCTTGCATCCCAGGGATGAAGCTGACTTGATCGTGGTGGATAAGCTTTTTGATGTGCTGCTGGATTTGGTTTGCCAGCATTTTATTGAAGATGTTTGCATCGATGTTCATCAGAGATATTGTTTTTTTGTTGTGCCTCTGTCAGGCTTTGGTATCAGGATGATGCTGGCCTCATAAAATGAGTTAGGGAAGAGTCCCTCTTTTTCTATTCATGCGAATAATTTCAGAAGGGATGGTACCAGCTCCTCTTTGTACCTCTGGTAGAATTCGGTTGTGAATTCGTCTGGTCCTGGACTTTTTTTGTTTGGTAAGCTATTAATTATTGCCTCAATTTCAGAACCTGCTATTCGTCTATTCAGAGATTCAACTTCTTCCTCGTTTAGTCTTGGGGGTGTGTATGTTTCCAGGAATTTATCAATTTCTTCTACGTTTTCCAGTTTATTTCCGTAGAGGTGTTTATAGTATTCTCTGATGGTAGTTTGTATTTCTGCGGGTTTGATGTTGATATCCCCTTTGCCATTTTTTATTGGGTCTATTTGATTCTTCTCTCTTTTCTTCTTTATTAGTCTTACTAGCGGTCTATTTTGTTACTCTTTTCAAAAAACCAGCTCCTGGGTTGATTGATTCTTTGAAGGGTTTTCTGTAACATTCCATTTTTTTTTAATTCTGTTACAATTTTTTTTTTGCCTAATGTTTATTTTTAGGACGATATTTTATGAGCTTTTGACAAGACTTTGAGTTTTGTTGTTGTGTAGAGTGGTCTTTATGCATGTGTTACATATCTAACTGCTTTACAGTATTTTCATGTCCTCTGTTTTCTTTTTAATATTCTATATGGCTTTATTATTAATTACAGAACTGGTGTATTAAAATATTGTTCTCAGTACTTTGCAGTTTTTTGTTTATGTTCTGAGAAAATATTATTGATTTATTTTAAAATCCTCATGTGAGGTGCATATATAGTGTGTGTGTATACATAATTAGATAAATACACACAATTATATAAATGTATATAATTGTCCTAGGTTTCCAGTGAATAAACACTTTCATTATTTTGTCCTTGTTTTCTTTGACAGTTTTAACTTAGAGTATATTTTATAAACTAAGACAGTTATTTAAAAAGTATTTTGCATAATGTAATTGTGACTTTGTCTTCATTTGATTACGATTTGCATAAAATTGTTTTGATGTATCTTGCCACTTTCAGTCTGTTTTTGTTACTATATATTATGATGGTTCATATCTGTCGCCCAAGCAGTTTAGGAGATTGAGATGGGAGGTTCACTTGAGCCCAGAAGTTTGAGACCAGCCTGGGAAACAAAGCAATACCCTCTCTCTAAAATAAATAAATCAATCAACAAATTGAGTCTCCTGTAGACAGATGTAGTTAGATTTTATTTTATTTTTTATCTCTGTACTCAATTTACAACTTTTGGTTGAGAAGTTTAGTTTGTGAGTAGCTACATAATTTCCTGCATTTGAAGGAATTACTTTTGACACTTTGTGGAGTAAAAGTTAGACATTTAATCTGAACTCAATTGAACATGGACTCAAAGAATTGTCACCAAGTCCCAGAACAGGGTGTGTGAGCACCGTGAAGCCTTCAGCCAGCTCTGTTTCAGATAAATCTCTATTTCAATTTATTCCTATATATTAGTTATTGAAAAACAATAGAAAATTAAAAAAAAGTTGACCTTTTTGTGTTCCTTGATCCCAGTCGTGAAGGGCCCTCCTGACTGGACTTTATGCCAAATAAGTCGTTACAAAAAGAGCTAGGGTTCCAGACTGCGCCGAAGCTTCATGAGATGCCTCCTCACCTGTGCACGGACGAGTGGCCAATCAGGAGCCCAGGCTGTTGCTTCCCAGTCTGGTGGCGAATCCTCCATAGTCTGGTGGGTGTAAATATATATATATCTCTTTCCCCTTCTCCCCGTCCCATTGCAACTTACTTATATATTTGCTTATTGTATCTGCATTGCCATTTAAGTGGGATAAAGTTTGTTTACCCCTAAAGCTATTGTGTGTTTGTGTGTGTGTTTTCTTCTCCCCTTGCGTGTTTCCCGCACAGTACATTTTTGGCGTCACGAACAGGATTCAAAAGCGAAAGGGAGCAATTTTTTTGGCAGCAGGAACCAGACAGGGAGCTCAGGAACTTCCTGTGTATTCGGATGGAAACTCCTCCCGTTCTTCCTCTTGGCCATTGACTGGTCCAAGGGACCTGGCCTTTGTGAAGTTTGGGAATCTATATTAGTGCATTTTGAATCATTCGCTGTGCGTGAGCTGCTGCAGGGAATCCCAGTTGGTAATTGGGATGCTGAGGGAATTTCCCAGCATTGATGGTGCTTGCTTACTGCTTATAAGTTAAAGTGTGAATATAGGGACTTGTTGCTACAAGAGAAATGTAAGCTGGAAAAGGAAATTTTTAATGTGACTTCCAGACTGGTCCTGGCCCCATGCCAGGCCTATGTCTTGACTGATCAGGCTCAAGGCTGTCAGCCTATTGCTGAAAAAGCAGCTGTCTGAGTGGCCCAGTCAGGGTAAAACTGAAGAACTAGTCAGTTTTCAGGGCTTGGAGAGGGTAAAAACCCAAATCCTATCTCAAGAATGGGAAGTTAACTCTAGTAAAATTCAATGGACTGCACAAACTGTAAAATTCCATGACATCCTATGGAATGCAGGGAAACATTCCATTTTACCAAAGCCTAAGGCTAAAATACTAGAATTTGCAGCTCTACCACTGAAAAGGAGGTCCAAAATTTTATTGGCTTGTTTGGATTCTGGAGACATCATATTCCCCACTTGGGTAATATATTACAACCTCTGCATGCATTCACTAGGAAACACTATGAATTTCACTGGAGAGAGAAAGACCGCCTGGCTTCTCAACAAGCCAAACAAGCACAGCAACTGGCCCTGGATCTATGGCCTTACAGGATGGGTCAACAGAACTGCAAGTAACTGTCCTAGATCAACATGCTAATTGGATCCTTAGGTACAAACAAGATGGGAAGAAGATACCTTTGGAGTTTTAGACCCAGAAGCTTCCAGAGGCTGGCAAAGCTTATACTCTCTTTGAGAAGCAGCTGTTGGCCTGCTACTGGGCTTTACAGGAAACAGAACACCTTTGTTTTAATCATGATGTTTTTTTGAGGCCACAAATTCCTATTATGACTTGGGTCATGAGCTCCCTCAAACCTCACTGGATAGGGTACACTCAAGAAAGTAAATAGAAATGGTACACACAAGACCAGGCTAAGTCGGAACCAAAACGGATATCATTTTTAAATGAGGATGTGCAAAACTTGCTAGCTCAGCAAACCACTGAGCAAGTCCTGCAGATAGGGAAGGAAACCTGCCCTGTCCAATGGGGCAAATCTTTTAAAGAACTAAGCCCAGAGGATCAGAAACACACTTGGTTACTGATGGTTCCACAAAATACATTGATGGGACTCGATGCTGGGAGGCTGTAGCTTATAATCCTGTTAAAAACATAAGCATTTCTGATGAAGTGAGGGGTGTGAGCAGCCAGCTGGCTGAACTAGAAGCCATCCTCCGAGCTATTCAGGGGGAGGCCAGAGGGATTTGTTGCTTGTATACCGACTGTTAGTCAGCAGAAAATGGTCTTACTACCTAGTTGCCTGAATGGCAGTGAAACAAATGGTGAATTACGAATAAAGAGTGTTGGAGAAAACAACACTAGGAAGATACCTGTATCCTGATGCACACTACTATTATTGTTGTTTTTCATATTGATGCTCATGCATCTCTGCTTTCTCTTGACAGACTAAACAGCAGGCAGATCAACAGGCCAAAATTTCCAGCATACATGCAAACTTGAATGTGGGTGAATGTATTACAGCATGTTCAAGCCTGGCAAAGAGACACATTATAATTTATGGTGGTATAATTGATAATGATTATCGGGAAGAGTTAAAGTTCACTTTACACAATATCAGTCCAGAATTTTTTGTTACAAGACTGCAGATTCGGGTTGCTCAATTGTCATGGTACCTCATACCTTGTTAACAATTAACCACTGAGGAAATCTCTGCCCCAACAGAGGCTACATACGGAACTGGGAAATTCAGATCCACTGGTATAGGTAGCTTAAATCCTGGAGCCAAAATCTGGGTACAGCCTCCATCAGATCCCTCCCCTAAGGCTGGTGACATTGTAGATATGGGAGCAGAAAATAATGGAGTAGTACAATTTCCAAAAAATGAAAAACAATATCATGTTCCCCCTCATTTTTGTTGTTACAGAGAATAACCTGTCTGCTAGTAATCGGTACCTGGGTCATCATGTCTGAGGCCGAGTATGAGTTCATCAGGTGGGCAACAACCACTGCAACAGAAGCCAGCTGCAGTCAATGCTGGCTATGCATCAAATTGCCAGAGGCCACAGGAAATGGACTACCTTGGAGAATTGTCCTTGCCAATATTTCTGAATGGCTCTGTCACTACCAATGGGGCCAAAACAACAACACTTGCAATCCAACCTGGACTTCTTTTGCCACTTTAATAACATCTTAATACACTACAATTATAGTATAACCATTGTTGTCCCCTGGGGTGCCCTCTGGGTATGCAGACCCTATGAGTGGCTGCACCTGCCCCCATATTGGATGGGGAGATTCACATGGGTGTGCCATTAATTCCATTCACCATCCGGGATAATATTCTCCTCCCCAGTAATCTAGATGCTTACAAAGATAGCTGGTTATGAACGTGCCAGACTCCCTGGGGGTGGAGCCTATCACAGTATTCTCGCTTGCCCCGTTACAATCCTGCTTCAGCATCAAATTCAAATCTGAAGTGTACATGTAGAAAAGCTCCTAAGATAGCAGCACTGCACTTCTGTTGTTAGCAGAAGCATTTGCTCAGCTGCGTACTGTTGTGTTGCAAAATCGAATGACATTAGTATGCTTACAGCAGCCCAAGGAGGACTTCGAACCTTGCTGCATACAGAATGTTTTGTGTGTATCCCTGACGATTCTCACAGTATTACTCTCCTTGCCCAAGACATGCAAGAACAATTAAAACAGGTAGAATCTAACCATCGGGACCCCATCATGGACTGGCTGTCAAACTGACATTGGCGTTGGCCATGGTGGGTGTGGTTTCTATTAATTGTGCCTTTAATTCTCCTCTGCTTTATCTGTAATCTATACCAGTTGTGCCTTCCCCGTATATCTGTAAAAATATTTTCCTATGATTCAGTGTCAGATAGAGCCTGAATGGGAAGGAAAAGTTAAATATTAAATCTGAACTCAATGAACATGAACAGAAACAATGATCACTCAGTCCTGAAACAGGTTGTGTGAATCCCTTGTGGAATTCATGCAGCACTGTTTCTGAGAAATAGTTATTGCAAAACAACAGACAATCTCAAAAACAAGTTGACCTTTTCGTTTTCCTTGAGTCCAGTCATGAAGCGCCCTTGTGAGTGGGCCTCATGTCGAACAAATCCTTACAAAAAAAGCTAGGGTCCCACACTGTGCTGAAGCTTAATGAGACCTCTCCTTGTCTGCGCATGGATGGGTGGCTGACTCTGGAGCCCAGGCTGATAATTTTCTATAGGCAAAGCCGAGGGAACAGAGGAGAGTCACATCAAATAGTGGATGAGTCAAGAGACATGTCACAGTGGCTCCTGTATGCAGGGCCCAGCAAGGAAACTCACATCGTTTTAGTGCTGAGCCCAGCAATATGTTACAATGTTTTCTGAGCCCAGCAATATGTTACAATGTCTTCTGAGGGAAGAACCAAAGCAAAAAACTAATGTCACTTTGGTGTTAAGCCCAGTGATATGTCACAATTTCCATTGCAGGAAGAACCTAGGCAGAAGAGAATAGTTACATCAGCTAGCTGTTGCCCCTATTGATATGTCATAACCCCCACTTGAGCAGGAATCAGTCAGCAGAAGCAAGTCGCATCACCTGAGTGATGGGTGCAGAGATATGACACAATGTCCCCTGTAAGCAGAACCCAGGCGGGAGAGCTGCATAACCTGGGTGTTGGACCCAGCAATATAGCATATTTGGTAGGGCCCTGGCAGAAAAATTATAAAACATGGGTGCAGCACCAAGTATATGTTATAATGTCCCCTGCGAGCAGCACCAAGGCAGGAGAGGAGACTCACATCACTTGGTTGCTAGGACAAGTGATCTGTTACAATCTTCTTAGTAGGCAGGGTGCAGGCACTTTTTCTAGGTGATGAATGCAGAGAGATGTCACAAGGCCCCCTGTGAACAGGGCTCAGGCAGCAGTCATCAATTCCCTAGGTATTATGCCCAGCAGTATGTCACAACATCCGAAATATGCAGGGCCCAGGCAAAAGAGGAGAGTCACATCATGTGGGTGCTTGTCCCAGTGATTTGTCACAATCTCTCTGTTTGAGAGGACCCGGGCAGAAGAGGAGGGTCATAGGTGCTGGGTTCAATAATGTCACAATTTTATCTACGGGCTGGGCTAGGCAGAAGAGTCAAGTCACTCAGGAGCTGGGCCGAGATATATTTCACAGTTACACCTCCAGGAAAGTCCAGGGTTGAGACTGACAATCCTGCACATGTCCCATATCTAGGTGTGAGAGCAAACACATTCTGTATGTTGGATCTAAGTGCACAAGTCACAGTCTCACTGGTGCACTGGATCTGTGCATGGCAGCTTCAGTCTTTCCCAAGGACTGTGGCCCCTTAATGGAGTCACAGCCTCACATGTTCACTGAATGTTGGTTTTAGAGTCACTAACTCAAACATGGATCCTATCCACTTATGAGAGTCAGTTCTTCAACTTTCAACTGCCTCCCGGTGTGAGATTTGGAACCTCAACAGTGGGCTGTGTTCATGTGAAAATATGACAATTTTTACTCTTGGCTCACTGAGCATGTGAGTTTCACAATCTTACCTTTGCTCTGGGCCCTGTCAGGACACTTTCTTCACCACATGAAGCCTCTATAGAGTATGCGTGAATGTAACAATCCTCTGTGAAACCTTAAGCAGGCACAGACCCCTCCTTGTACTTTAGCTTTAAGCCCTGGTATGACAGTCAACATCTTTCTAATTGGCAGGGTCCAAATAAGAATTCTTAACTGCCTATGAGCTGTGTTTAAAAATAAGTCACCATCACACCTGTGGCTGAGTGTTCACATATGAAAGTGACAATCCCAATTGTGGACTGTGTCTGCATGTATAATTCAGGACCTCAAGAGTGGGCTCTCTCCACGTGTGATAGAGACCATCCTGAATATTGGTGGAGTGTGCATCTGAGAAGCATAATCTCACCAGTGTGCTGAGCCCTGTGGTGACAATTTCTCTACCATAGTTTACACAATATGCATGGCAGTGGTACTCCTCCGTGTGACATATCACTGGGTCTTGCACACAGGTAATGTGAGTCTCCTCTCCTGCCTTGGAATGCTCACAGGAGGCATTGGGACATACCACTGAACCTGATATTCAGGTTATGTGACTGTCTTTCCTGAGCAGGGCATGGTGGCATATCCCTGCACCAGTCACCAGATGATGTGACTCCATCATCTGACTAGTCTCTGCCTACAGGGTGAATTGTGACTTATCACCAGGCGCAGCATTTAGCTAATGTGACTCTTCCCTTTTTTCAGGTTTTGCCCACGGGGGAGATTGTGACTTATCGATGGGTAAAACACCAAAATGATTTTCCTCTTTTGTCTTGGCTCTGCCCTCAGAAGGCATTGGGACATATTGCTGAACGAACACCAATGTAACGTGAGTGTCCTACTGAACCCTGTCCACAGGGAGCATAGTGACATATCTCTGAGCCCATGAACTATTTGATCTGGCTTCATTCTCTTACCTGGGCTTTGACCATGAGAAAGACCATGACGTATTTCTTGGTCCATTGCTTAGGTGATGTGATTCTCCTCTCCAGCCTGAGATATGCCCACAGGAGAAACACTGACATCTCTGGGCCTAGCCCACAGGTGATATGACACTTATCCCTGGTTTCTGCGCAAGGGAGTCATTGTGACGTATCTCTGAGACCATTATTAGAATGATGTGACTCTCCTGATCTTACTGGGACCTGTCCACAGTGGGGATGATGACATATTTCTTAGGCCAGCACATATGTGATGTGACTCCCTTCTCATGCCTGTGCCTTGCCCCCTGGGGTAATTGTGACATATAGCTGGGCCCCTCTCCTAGGTTAGGCAACATATCCCTGTGGTAACACTCTTTGTACCATTTAAGGGCTTTATATAATATAAGAGAGAGGGGTACTCCTCTAAGAACTTCATACAAAGGGAAGACTTAGGACCTACCGGTTTTCCAAAGCCTCACTATGAAAAACAGCTTTTCTCTTAGTGGCAGGTTTGAGGTATGAGAGTCATTACACATGTGAGCTGTCCAAGATATATGTTTCAATCTCTCCTGTGGGTAGGGCGTGAGCGGAAGTGTCACATCACCTGGATGCTTGGCCAGAGATCTGTCAATATCTTCCCTGATGGCAGGGACCAGGTAGGAGAGTCACATACCTAAGGCTGGGCCGGGGATATGTAACAACCTTTTCTGAGGTCAGAGGCTAGGAGAGGAGTCCCATCACTTGTGTGCTCACCGGGGATATGTTACAACAATCCCCTCCTGAAATCAGAGTATATGCAGCAGAGTCAAATCACGTGAATATTGGGCTCAGTGCTATGTCACCACACTCCCTGTGGGCAAGCCCATGGCAGGAGAGACACATCACCTGATTCCTGATTACTAGGCCCAGTGATATGTCAGAATCTTTCCTGTGGGCAAGCTGCAGGCAGAAAGGAGAATCACATCATCTGGTGTTGGAAGCAGAAATATGCTACAAGGCTTACTGTGGACAGCGTTCGGGCAGCAGCCTCTAATCTCCTAGGTGTTAAGTTTAGTGATATGTTACAATGCTCCCTGTGGACAGAGTTCGGGCCGCAGCCTCTAATCTCCTAGGTGTTAAGTTCAGTGATATGTTACAATGCTCCCTGTGTGCAGAGTTCGGGCAGGAGCCCCCAATCTCCTAGGGGTTAAGTTCAGTGATATGTTACAATGCTCCCTGTGGACAGAGTTCAGGCAGGAGCCCCCAATCTCCTAGGTGTTAAGTTCAGTGATATGTTACAATGCTCCCTGTGGGCAGCACCAAGGCAAGAGAATAGAGTCACATCACCTACGTTCTAGGTCCAATGATATGTCCCAATTTTATCTGTGAGCTGGGCTTAAACAGAAGAGTCTAATCACTCAGGTGCTGGACAAATGTGTATGTTTGTCACAAAGACACCTGCAGGAAGGTCCAGATATGGGATTAATCCTGCACATATTCTGGTTTTAGGCATGCGAGTGAACACGTTCTGTATGTTTGATCTAAGTACACAAGTCACTATCTCAATAATGGGCTAAATTTGTGCATGGCAGCCCCATTTTCTGTTGCAGACTTTGTCTCCTAATTGAAATCACAACTTCCCAGGTGTGCTGACTCATGATCTGAGAGTCATCAACACACCTGTGACTCTCACCTATGAAAGTCAATTTTTCAACTTGTGAAACTGCCTTTGGGTGTGGGATTCAGAGCCTCAAAAGTGAAACATGATCATGTGAAAGAACGACAATCTTTAATGTTGGCTGGGTGTGCATCCCAATGTCATTACATTACTGTGTGCTGAGCCCTATTAGGACTTTCTGTGATGCACCTGAGGGTTTTATATGGTATGCATGACAGTCTCAATTCTTTGAGATTTTCATGCTGGTGTGGACCCATGATCAAACCTGTGGCCTTAAGACTACATATGAGTCAACATCTTTACAATTGGCGGGGTCCAGATAAGAGAATCATCAACTTTCTATGCTCTGGGTTAATAACGAAGTTCCCATTCCAACTCTGGACAGATGATTACATATGAGAGTCGCAATTCCAACTATAAACTGCATTCATGTGTGAAATTCAGGACCTCAGCAGTGGGTTCTGTTTATATGTGAGAGTGAAAATCATAATGGTCAGGAGGGTGCAGGGTGCGCATATGAGAAACAAATTTCACCTGTGTGCTGGGCCCTGTGATGAGACTCTGTACCACCTGAGGGCTTTCTGTAATATGTGAGAGAGTGGACGATCTTAGCGAGGAGACCCAGGGTTTTTTTTCATTTCCCTAAGTGTAGCTAGGAGAAGCAGTGTCTCTCCTATTGGCTGGTTTGACATATGAAAGTCATCATTGCACCTGTGTGTTGTGTTCCAAGATATATGTCACAATTACACCTGCATATAGGAAGAGAGCAGGAGAGTAAAATCAGTTGGTCGCTGGGCCAGGGATATGTCGCTTCCCTGAGAACAGGGACCAGGCAACAGTCACATTACCTAAATGCTCAGGTATGGGTATGTTGCAATCCACTCCTCAAATTAGGACCCAAGCAGCAGAGTCACATCACCTGCGTGCTGGATCTAGTAATATGTCACAATCCTCTCTGTGGTCAGGATGCAGGCAGAAGAGTCACATCTTCTTGGCGATGAATGCAGAAATATGTCACAAGTTTCACTGTGTGTAAGGTAGAGGAATAAACCTTTTATTCCCTAAGTGTTGGGCCCAGTGATATGTCACAATACCCAAAATATGCAAACCCAGGCAAAAGAGAACAGTCACATCACCTCGGTGGTAGGGTCAGTGATATGTCACAATCCCCTCTTTTGGAAGGGCCCAGATAAGAGTAGAGAGTCACATCACCTAGGCAATTAATAGAAAGGTATGTCATAATACCCCTGTTGGCAAGACCTACACATAAGAGTCACATCACCTATGTGTTCAACCCAGATATATGTTACCCTACACAATGTATGCAGGGCCCCGGCAAGAGAAAAGGCCACATCACCTCGGTTTTGGGCCCAGCAATATATCACAATTTCCCCTAAGAGGTGGTAACAGACAAGGAGAGTCACATCACCTAGGTCAGAGGAGCAGAGCTATATGGTAATGCCCTGGGTGTGTGGGCCCAAAAATAGTGGAGAGTTACGTCGCCTGAAGACTATACCCAGCTATAACTCACAATGACCACTGTGGGCAGCACCCAAGCATGAAAAGAGAGTACCATCATGTAGGTCCTGTGCCAGGCTGTATTTCACAATCTCCACTATGGATAGGTTTCAGGGAGAAGAGGAGCATTACATCATCTAGTTGATGAGTCTAGAGATATGTCAAAATGACCCCTCTGGAGAGACCAAGATGCAGAATCACATGATCTGTGCGCTGGGCCGAGCAATAAGTCACTCTCCCTTCTGTAAACATGGCCAAGGCAGAAGACGAGGGTCACATCTTTAAGGTGATGAACGCAGAAATATTTCACAAGGCTCCCTGTAGGCAAGACCCAGGCAAGAGATTCCCTTCCCTTGGTTGCTGAGACCAGGAATATATCATAATGTGGGGCTCAAGCAAAAAACAAAAGAAACATCACCTATTTTCTGGGCTCAGAATTATGTCACACTCTCTACTGTGGGCAAAGGCTTTGTTAAACAAGAAGAGTCTCGTCATACACTTGATGGTCTCAGAGATATGTCCCAATGCCATATGTTACAAATTGCTGTAGGCAGGGTTCAGGCAGGAGACTCACTTTGGTGTTGGGCCCAATAATGTGTCACAGTGCTTTCTGCTTGCAGGGCAAAGTCAACAGAGTAAAGTCATCTAGGAGTTGGACCCAACACTGTATCACAATCTCCTTCCAAACAAAACCTAAAACACAAAAGAAGAGTAACATGAGCTAGGTGCTGGGCACAGTGATATGTCACAATCCCTTCTTTAAGCAGGGACTAGGCAGGAGAAGAAAATCACACCACATGGGTGATGGGCACATAGATATTTCACAATGTCCCCTTAGGCAAAGCTCAGGAAGGAGAGGTAGATCATCTAGGTTTCGGAGGCAACAATATGTCAAAATGGCCATTGTGGACAGGGCACCGGCAGAAGAGTCACATAACCTGGATGTGGGACCCAGCAATACATCACAACACCCCGGTGAGTAGCACTAATGCAAGACAGAAAACTTACATTACCTAAGTGTAAGGCCAAGTGATATGTCCCAATGTCCCCTGTGGGCAACACCAAGGCAGGAGAGAAGAGTCACAACACCTAAATGCTGGCTTCAGCAGAATCCCATCTGTGAGCTGGACACAGGAAACAGAGCTAAAACACTCGAGAGCTGGGCAGAGATGTATGTCACAATCCCCCCTGCAGAAAGCGACAGGGATGAGATGAACAACTCCACCCATGTCCAGATTCCAGGTATGAGAATTTGTATGTTGGGCCTAAGTACACCAGTCCCAATCTCAACAGTGAACTGGATTCATAAATGAGTCTTCTCTGGCTGAGAAGAACTTCTCCCCTTAGGAGAGTTACAGTCTCACAGATGTAATGAATTTTGTTTTGAGAGTCGCCCACCTACCTGTGGACAAGATGCATATATGAGAGTCGATTTTCTCTTTCTTTCTCTCTTTCTTTCTTTTTTCTTTCTTTTTCTTTCTTTTTCTTTCTTCTTTCTTTCTCTTTCCTTTCCTTCCTTCTCTTTCTTTCTTTCTTTCTTTCTTTCTTTCTTTCTTTCTTTCTTTCTTTCTTTTCTTTCTTTCCCTTTCTTTCTTCTTTCTTTCTCTTTCATTTCCTTTCTTTCTCTTTCTTTCTTTCTTTCTTTCTTCCTTTCTTTCTTTCTTTCTTTCTGTCTTTCTTTCTTTCTTTCTTTCTTTTCTTTCTTTCCCTTTCTTTCTTCTTTCTTTCTCTTTCATTTCCTTTCTTTCTCTTTCTTTCTTTCTTTCTTTCTTCCTTTCTTTCTTTCTTTCTTTCTGTCTTTCTTTCTTTCTTTCTTTCTTCCTTTCATTTCTTTTGGTCCCTTGAGATGGAGTCTCACTCTATCGCCAGGCTGGAGTCCAGTGGGGCGATCTCGGCTCTCGGCAACCTCTGCCTTCTGAGCTCAAGCGACTCTCCTGCCTCAGCTTCCCGAGTAGCTGTGATTACAGGTACATGCCACCACGCTCAGCTAATTTTTGTATTTTTGGTAGAGATGGGGTGGCCAGGCGTAGTGTCCCATGGCTGTAATCCCAGCACTTTGGGGGGTCGAGGTGGGTGGATCACCTGAGGTCAGGAGTTTGAGACCAGCCTAATCAATATGGTGAAACGCCGTCTCCACTAAAAATACAAAAATGAGCTGGGCATGGTGGCATGAGCCTGTAGTCCCTGCTACTCGGGAAGCTGAGACAAGAGAATTGTTTGAACCTGGGAGCAGGAGGTTGCAGTAAGCCTAGATGGTGCCACTGCACTCCAGTCTGGGTGACAGAGGAAGACTCTGTCTCAAAATAATAATAATAATAATAATCATCATCATCATAAATAGTAGAGAGATGCAGTTTCACCATGTTGGCCAGGATCGTCTTGATCTTGTGATCTCGTGATCTGCCCCCCTCGGCCTCCCAAAGTGCTGCGATTACAAGTGTGAGCCACTGCGCCCCGCCATTGCGCTCATTTTTGAGGATGGTAACTTTTATTTTCACCAGAGTGTGCATGAGTGTTAGAATCTCACCTGTTTGCTGGGCCCTGTTAGGACACTATGTACCTCCTTTGGGTCTTGTACTGTATGCTTTAAGCATAATCCACTCTGAGGTCTTCGTGCTGATAGAAACTATGATGATATCTGTGGTCATAAGCCCAGGTATGAGAGTCAACATCTCTCCAGCTGGCTGGATCCAGATAAAAGGATCTTTACTTGGCTGTAAACTGAGTTCAGAAATAAGTCACTATCCCAACTGTGACTGGATGTTCACATATGATAGTTACAATTCCAAATGTGGACTGCATTCAGGTATGAGATTTAGGATCCCCGCAATCACCTCTATTCCTGTGTAAGAATGACAATTCTGATGATTGGTGGGTGTGCACACAGAGAACACAATCTCACCCGTGTTCTGGGCCCTGTGATGACACTGGACCATCTGAATGCTTTACATGATATGCAAGAGTGCTTATTTTCTCTGACCTTCATAGTAAGAGAAGACCCATAATTTTGCAAGTTTTGTTAAGCCTGGCTATGAGAGAAAGTTTCTCTCCTACTGGTTGGTTTAAGGTATGAATGTCATCATCACCCTATGTGCTAGGCCAAAATATATGTGACAACTTCACATTTGGGTAGTCAGCAAGCAGGAGAGTCTCATCACCTGGGTCTGTGTCAGGGATATGTCACAGTCTCCCTTGAGGACAGGGACAAGGTAAGAGAGTCACATCCCTAGGTGTTCTACCAGGGATATATTCTTGCTCCCTCCTGAAAGCATGACACATGCAGCAGAGTCACCTCACCTGGCCTCTGGGCCCAGTGATATGTCACAATTTTCCCTGTGAACTAAGCATAGGCAGGAGAAACACATCACCTCTTTGCTGGGCCCAGAAATATGCTACAATTTTTCTTGTGAGCAGGCCTCAGGCAGAAATGTAGGGGATCACATTTTCTAGGTGATAAATGCAGAGCTATGTCACAAGGCCCCCAGTAGTCAGGGCCTTGGCGGAAGCTTCCTATTTTCTAGGCCATTGGCCCAGTGATACATCACAATAGTTAAATTATGCGGGGCCCAAGGCAAAGAGGAGAGTTGCATCACCTAACTGATGAACAAAAAGACACGTTATAATATCCATGTGGAAATAACCCATGCAGGTGCGTCACATTACGTAGGCGTTGGACTCAGTAATATGTCACAATACACAATATATGCAGGGCGCAGCCAAGAGGGAAGAGTCAAATCGCTCAGGTGCTGGGCCCGGTGATACATTGTAATCTCTCTTTGGTCAGAGCCCTAGCAGTAGAAGAAACTCACATCACCTCGGTGCTAAGGTCAGCCATATGTCATAATACCCCTGAGAAATGAGCCCAGGCAAACAGTCACTACATATAGGTGAGAGGCCCATAGATATTTTGCAATGTCTCCTGTGGGTAGCGCTCAGGAAAATGACAGTCACATTACCTAGAGTCTGTCCCCAGCGATTTGTAAGAATCCCAGCTGTGAACAGGCAGCAGTCAGGAGAAGGGAGTCCCATCACCTGGGTGACCAGTGCAGAGATATGTCACAATGCCCCCTGTAGGCAAAGCCTAGACAAGAGTTACATCACCTGGGTGTTGGACCCAGCAATATGTCACAATGGCTCGTGTGGGCAAAGCACAGGACAGAGTCACATAACAAAGTGCCAGGACCAGTGAAAGATAAAGATACCCACTATGGGCAGTGCCAAGACAGGAGAATAGAAGCATATTAATTAGCTGCTGGATTCAGGGATAGATCACAATCTCATCTGTGGGCTACACCCAGGCAAAAATGTGAAATCACTCAGGTGCTGCCTAGAGGTGTGCGTCAGAATCACACCTGCAAGAAGGTCCATGGATGAGATTAACAATCCCACATAAGTGCCGATTCTGGGTATGAGAGTGAATGCCTCCTGTATGTTGCGTCTATGTGCATAAGTCACTATCTCAATGGAGGAATGGATTTTTTCCATGAGAGCCTTAATCCCTTTTGAAAACTGAGTTATCTTAGTGGAGTCACAACCTCACAAGTGTTTTGGATCTTGGTCAGTGAGTCACAAACCCACTTGTGGACAATATCCACTTATGAGAGCTAATTTTCCAACTTTTGACTCCCTCTGGTTGTGAGTTTCAGAACCTCAATTACGGTCCATGTTCGTGTGGGAGAATGACAATTTTGACTGATGGCTGGGCTCAGGCAGGAGCCTTTCATCCTGCAGGTGTTGAGACAAAGGATATGCCACAACTCCTAAAATATGCTAGGTGCAGGCGAAAGAGGAGACTCATATTAGCTGGTTGCTAGGTCCCGTTATATGTTACCACCTCCCTTTTTGGCAGGCCTAAGGAAAAAGAGGAGAGTCAGAGCTAAAGAAATGTCATAATGTCCCTGTTAGTAGGACCTATGCATGAGAGTTGCATAACCTAGTCATTGAACCCAGCCATATATTATAATACACAATGTATACAAGGCCTAGGAAAGAAAGGAGGGTAATATCACATAGGTACTGGGTCCAGCAATATCTCATAATACCTCCTGATGGGAGGCTCAAGGCAACAGGGTAACATTACCTAAGTAAAGTGCCCAGAGAGATGTTTCAATGCCCCTGGTGGGTAGGATTTTGAAAAAGGAGAAGTTACAGAACCTAGGGGCTAGGCCTAGCTATGTGTCACATTCATCTCCAAGACGGAGCCCAGACATGAGAGAAAAGTCACATGATGTAGGGCATGTAATATGTCACAATCCTTACTGTGAGCAGGCCCTGGGAAGAAATAGAGAGTCACATAGTCTAGATGATGGGACCAGAGGCATTTGACAATGACTCCTGTATGTAGGGACCAGACAGAAGAATCACTTAACCATGTGCTGTGCCCAGTTATAAGTCACTCTTTCTTCTGTGGGCATGACCCAGGCAGGGAGAAGTCACATCATCCCAGTTCTAGACCCAGAGATATGTCACAATGTCTCTTATGGGCTACACTCAGGTAACAGAGGAGAGTCATATGAAATAGGTGATGGACCCAGAGGTATTTCACAATGCCTTCTGTGAACTCGATCCAGGCAGAAGATTCACATCAACATCAACTTGGTGCTAAGCCCAGCAATATGTCACAATCCCTCCTGTGTAAAGGGACCAGGCAGGAGAAGAGAATCACATTACCTGGCTGATGAGCACAGAGATATATCACAATGCCCCTGTAAGTCAGGGCCCAGGCAGGGGAGTTACATCGCCTGAGTAGTGGACCCAGCAATATAACACAGTGTCCCATATGGGCAGTGCACAAGCCAGAGAGTCACATAACCTGGGAGTGAGGCCTAGCTATATATAACCACGCTTCCTGTGGGCAGCGCCAAGGCAGAAGAGGAGACTCACATCACCTGGGTGCAAGGTCTAGCGATATGTCAAAATGCTCACTGTGGGCAGTGCCAAGGAAGGAGAACAGAGTTACATCCTCAATGTGCTGGATCCAGCAATATGTTAATATCCCATCTGTGAGCTGCGTCCATGCGAGACTTTCAAGTCTCTCAGGTGCTAAGCACTGGCAAATTTCACAATGAAAGTTGCAGAATGGTCCAGGAATTAGATTAACAATCCCACAACTGTCTCAGTTGCAGGCATGACATTCAACACCTCCTGTATGTTGGGTCTAAGCCCACGAATAACTATCTCGACACCAGACTGGATTTGTGCATGAGAGCCTCAATTCCTTTGCAGACTGACATGTGTTCCTGTGAGAGGATGACAATAGTTACTGTTGGCTGGGTGTGCATATGAGTGTCACAATCTCACCTGTGTGCTCGGCCCAGTTAGCACACTCTGTGTACTACCCAATGGCCCTATACAGTATGAATGAGAGTTGTAATCAACTTTGAGACCTTCCTAATGGTAGGGACCCATGATCGTACCTATAACATTAAGCTCAGGTATGAGAGTCAACATCATTACAATTAACTATGTCAGGATAGGAGAGTCCTCCCTTGCCTTTGAGCTGAGTTTAGAAATGAGCCACCATTTCACCTTTGGTTGAATGTTTATATATGAACACAGGCCTAGCACCAAGGTGATGCGAGTCTTTGGCCTAGACACTTTAAGCAGGAGGCAATGTGACATATCTCTGGGCCTATCAACTATTTGATGTGACCTTCCTTTTTTACCTGAGCTTTTCCCCATAAAAGAGATGTGACATATGTCTAGACCCAGCACCTGGGTGATGTGAGTCTCCTTTATTGACTTAGCCCTGTGTATTTTGGGTATTCTGACCTACCCCTGGACCTAACATCTAGAAGATAAGAAGATCCAGCATGGGCCCTTCCTAAAGAGTTTCTTGTGACAAATTTCTACATGAATCACCCTGGAGATTTGACTCTTCTCTCCTACCTGAGCTTTGCCTGTAAGAGAGATCGTTAAGTACCTCTGCAGCAAGCACCTAAATGCTATGACTCTTCTTTCTTGCCTGGGTCATGCCCACAGATGAAAGGGTGGCTTATCGCTCTGTCCAGCACACCGGTTATGTGATTATGCTGCCTGATCTTTTCTCACAGGAGCAATTGTGACATATCCCTGGGCCCAGAAACTATTTAATACGACTCTCCTCAATGACCTTAACTTTGTGCATGGGATAAATTGTGATATATCTCTGGATCCAGCACCTAGGTGACTCTCCTTTTCTGCATGGGCTATGCTTACTAGAAGGAGGCTGACTTATTGCTGTGTTGCCAGCTGATGTGATACCTCTGTTCTTGTTTTCTTAGTTTTTAAGAATTTAAACAAGAGACACAAATAAAAAAAGTACAGCAAAATTTATTGGAAAAGAAAATATTTGAAAGTTAAATGCAGAATACAGTACACCCTGAGAGAGATATTCCAGGGCGGGCTGCTCTTAAGAGTGAGACAGCGTGGATTGTCACTGGAGAAACCCTCTTATGGGAGTTTTACATTATTAATAAGGAGAAGGGAAGACGAGCTGCTAGAAAACATGTTCTGAGTGGTATTCTCGGTGCACATGCCCAGTAACTGTACATGCTTTTTCATATGTTTCATGTCTCATTAGCATCTTAGATCTCCACCCAGGAATGTATTTCTGTTTGTTTGTTTGTTTGAGACAGAGTCTCGCCGTGTTGCCCAAGCTGGGGTACAATGGTGTGATCTCTGCTCAAAGGAACCTCCACCTCCTGAGTTCAAGCCATACTCGTGCCTTGGCCTCCTGAGTTTCTGGGATTACAGGCATGCACCACCATACCTTGCTAATTTTTGTATTTTTAGTTGAGACAGCGTTTCACTATGTTGGCCAGTCTAGTCTCGAGCTTCTGGTTTCAAGTGATCCATCTTCCTCAGCCTCCCAAAGTACTGAGAGTAGAGGTATGAGACACTGTGCCTGGCTAGGGGGTGTATTTTTTGCCATTAAAATAAGCAAAAGTTGTTTGAGGACAGGTAAAATCAAAATGCCCATGCTCTCTAGAACAGAAAGTCCTTAATGAAGATAGCTTTGCTCGAATAAGCTCAGTTCCAATGTGAATGCTAAGGCTTATTGTGTTGGCTGTACAGTCACCAAGGTTTCTGTATCCCGAGATCATGGTCATTTTCTGGACTATCTATTCTGCCTGAATTTCCCCCTGAGAGATTTTAGGGCAATAATCATATGGACGTTAAGTGGTTAGGCCACTTTTTCTGGAGCTTTTTTCTGCTTAGTGGGTGTTACTTCTGCCTAGCCTGGGCCTTAAAGTTTCTTCCTGTGTGATCTAACCACGTGTGAACCATGTCGTTCATGGAGTCAGTGGGCAAGATGTTGGCAGCCAAAGTTTGAAAGCCATGCAAAACCATCATGCAAACATGGAGCTGCCGCAAGCAAGAGAGTAAGAAATCAGTTAACAGTTTAAACAAAATTGGAAGAAAAGTAGAAGCTAAAAGTATAATAATGACTGGTACTATTAAAGAGAGCAAGGCAGGCAATGGACATTGCTTTCATGTTCCCATGGAAATTCCTAGAGATTCAATTTTGTCTGCCTGGGTGATGATATTATTAATATTTTCTTGGACTAAACCAGGCTGATTGATCTCAAAAACAGCATTCTTCTTTTAGATATAAACATGCTCCTCTTTGCCCGGCTGGGAGAAGATCCCAGGCTCTTTGGTTTTGTTGGACTACAGTGGCCATGGAGTCCAGACGTTGTTGAGTCTATTGAGGCCCTCTGCTGCTTGTTGAGGACCCATTGAGGTTTTCTGAGATAGTTTATACTGGATTCTCAAGGCTCCACCTTATGGTGACATTTGTGCTGCAAAAGTATTCTGCATTAAAATGGTGAAAGCAACAAACGTTTTAAGTCTTTTCTGTTTTTTGCCAATACGCAAAAGTTTTGTGCAGCTAAGTTGGCAGCAGTCATTCGGTCCATTTATGGATGGTGAAGTTCAATGGTGGTCAAAGTTAGAGCCTGGAAGCCTTCGGTAAATGCACTGAAGTTGTCTGAGAGCCATCAGAGCTGCTGCTTACATTAGATTAGATGATTTATTGAGAAGAGAACGAGCATTCTGATGGTCCTCTCTCCGTTTCGGACTTTCTGTAAGGGGACTAAATTATCTGGCCCTGCATGGTGTGAAGCTCCACTGTGAGTAACTACAGATGGGCTGGTCTATATTGTACCTGGCAAAGGCCGATAGAGGAGCATAAGGATGAGATGAAACAAGCTTAGATTCTACAGAAGACTCTGATAGTGTGGGGATGCTGGGGAGTCTAAAGGAGGTGTAGGTCTCTGAGGGCCCCTATCTGGAGCTGGTATTGCACTGTTGGGTCTGGGGTCCCTTCCCCTTAAAACAGATGATCTTCTAATTGTTCTGAGGGGCTTTGTGGCTTACTAGGCTTTAGCCCACAGGTGCGGCATAGAGCTGGGTTTTGTTGTCAGGCCAGAAAGGCTTGAACATAGGATACTTCAGATCATTTTCCCTGATTTCCACAGAAAAGATCTGGCTGTAGGGGGGTGTTAAAGTTCACAGTCTCATTCTCCAGCCATGTTTTGTGAGCTAATCTGTATGCAGGCTAAATAGTGTTACAAAAGAAGATAATTTTTTTTTTTTTGCTTCATCTAGCCAAAAGCTGTTTCAATTTTTAGATATACATCCCAGGTGTGTTTCAATGTCAGTGGAGGAAGTGATTCCCACGGTGCCGAGAGAATCCTGCAACGACAGAACATGTACTAAAGTCCAGGGGGGGACGGGCATCACCATGGGCCAAGTGGAACCACCAAGGTGTCCAGTGCATCCCCTCAAAACCCCATTAAATGAAGGTCTAGGAGGTCATAGGCATTTGCTATACACCTTCTTATCTCTCACCAGCGCTGGACATCTCCAGCCCTGCCGAGATGACCCCCACTGCTGGCTGGGGGGCAGATGTCTGGCTGACAAGCCTTTCCCTAATTCACTGGTTTGCCATTTATGATGCCCAATTATAACACCTGCAATGTTCAGATTCAAACCCTATGACTGGGCATCTACATGACTGTGCATCTTTTGTTCAGCAAAGAAAGCCCGTTGAAGAACAATTTCAAGGAGCTAGGAAATGCATAAAGCCTGAAGGGACAGGGTTTCCCCAGAACTTTAGGGAAACAGCGCTGGAACAACCAGCGATAGTTAACCAGGCAGTCTGGAAGTGCCATAGTATTCACTGCAAGTAAAGGGAAAGTGAAATTAATGAAGCAGACAAACATGTCTCCGGGCCATGACACCAGAAATATTGATGGTTGATGTAATACCTTGGTTCTTATTTTCTTAGTTTAAAAGAATTTAAACAAGAAAAACGCAGCAAAAGAAGTACAACATAGAGTAATTTATTGCACACACAAAAAAGAAAAGAATACTTTGAAAATTAAGTGCAGAATAGATGGTACATTCTGAGAAAGAGATTCCAGGGCAGCCTGCTCATAAGAGCGAGAGAGCATTAATTGTTACTGGAGAAACCCTCCTTCTGGGAGTTTTACATGATTATTCATAAGAAGGTGGAAAGAAGTGTTATAGTAGGCATGTTTTGAGTGGTCTTCTGGGTGCATATGTGCAGTAGCTGTACATATTTGTGCATACATTTCATGTCTCATTAGCATCTTAAGTCTCCACCCAGGAACGTGTTTTTATTATTAAAATGAGCAAAAGTTCAGTTTGAGGATAGATAAAATAAAAATGCACATGCTCTCTAGAAGTAAAAGTCCCTACTGAAGATAGCGGGTTTCAAACGACTCCAAGTGCTCCACATATTAAATGTCTCTCCAACAATGCTGGAACTCTATCTGTTCCTGGCGGATCAGGTCCCATTTTTGTTTCTGAGACACTGGCAAGTCAGGCGTGACTTCAGATGAGACCGATGATTTCATGTGTAAAATGCCTAAATAGTCAGCAGCTTCAGGTTGCATTTTGGAGCTTGTCCACTTAAATGGGTTGATGAAAATGGCTCACAATACTCACGCCTCGGAAATGGGGTTTTCTCCTTTGCTCTTAGCAGATTTTGTGGCACCCAATAATTAACCTTCCTGATGCCTCGACTTTCACACTCGTGAAAAAGGCGCCGTTGAGAGTGACATTTCCAGGAAGCCACAGACCTTGTCACCCCTGCAGAGTTCTGAAGCTGTCCATAAGCAGGCCACGTGGAATATTTCTCTCAAAAGCTGTTGAGCATGAGCTCTGGCTAGAGAAAAAAGAGAGCTGCGGCACAATGGACAGTGTCTCAGACATCAGGACAGTTTCCAAAGAAGTTTAGGAAAGAAGGCAGCGCCCTGGGCTGCAGAAGGCGCAATGCTCTGGAAAGAACCCTGGGTACAGCTGAAAGAGGAACCTGAGAAGTATAGGGCCAGTTGGTTGAGGACAACCCTCCCGATTTGGGCAAAGGTAAGGTGCCTACGTAGGGTAATACCCTCCGCAATGCTCAGCCCAGACCTGTCCTCCAGGTCCACCTCTGTACTCATTCTCCTTGGCAAAGAGTCGGCATAGAATAAGAACTCAGCAGTGCTTTGGACACTGGGAAGTCCACACAGCTCTGCTCCTCCCTCCAGGCCTATGCACCCTAGTTCCTGGTACATGCTAGGATTATAGTTCTGAAGCCTACCGACAAACTGGCTGAGAGCCGTTAACAGACTACAGCTCCCAGCATATTAGGTGGGGCGTGACTTCTTCCAGGACTCTGCCTCGCCCCGGAGACTGGTGCATGCTGGGATTGTAGTCCTGTAGCCCTTTGGCCAAATGGCTGGGAGTGTTTATGACAATATATCTCCCAGCAAGCCTAGGGAGAAGCACACAGCCTCGCCTCTTTCTCCACTGACGGGCCGTGTCCCTGACCCCAGTGCATACTGGGATGGTAGTCCTGCAGCCCTGTGACGAAAGTTCTGGGAGTCTTTATGAAACTACATCTCCCAGCAAGCAGAAGGAGGCGTCCACAGCCTAGCCTTTTCCTCCAGTAATGCGCACTGTCCCTGAGCCGGTTGCATCCTGGGATTGTAGTCCTGCAGCTCCGTGATGAAAGTTCTGGAAGTGTTGATGAGACTGCATCTCCCACCAAGCCCAGCGAGACACGCACAACCCTGCCTCTTCCTCCAGTGATGAGCACTTTCCCTGAGCCCGGTCCATGCTAGGATTGTAGCGCTGCAGCCCTGCGACCAAAGGGCTGGGAGTGTTTATGAGACTGCATCTCCCAGCAAGAACACCGAGGCATGCAGAGCCTCGCCCCTTCCTCCACTGATTAGCGCATTCTCCCTGAGCCTGATGCATGATGGGATTGTAGTGCTGCAGCCCAGTGACCAAAGGGCTGGGAATGTTTATGAGAATACATCTCCCAAAAAGCATAGCGAGAACAGCACAGGTTCACCTCTCCCTACAGTGACGCGCGCTGTCCCTGAGCAGGGTGCGTGCTGGGATTGTAGTCCTGAAGCCCTGTGACCAAAGGGCTGGAAGGAATAATGAGAAACATCTCCCAGAAAGCCCAGCAAGGCGCTCACACCCCTTTCTCTTCCTCCAGTGAGGCGGAGTGCCCGGCGCCCCGTGCATGCTGAAATTGTAGTCCTACAGCGATGTGATGAAAGGGCTGGGAGTGTTTATGGGACTACCTCTCCCAGCAAGCCCAGCGAGGCGCGCACAGATCTGCCTCTTCCTCCAGTGACTAGTGCGCTCTTCCTGAGCCAGAGGTATGCTGAAATTGTAGTGCTGCAGCCCTGTGACTAAAGGACTGGGGTGGTTATGAGACTGCATCTCCCAGCAAGCCCAGCGAGGCACGCACAGCTCCACGTCTTCCAACAGTGACACACACTGTCCTTGAACACGCTGCATGCTGGGATTGTAGTCCTGCAGCCCTGTGACAAAAGGTATGACAGTCTTATAAAACAACATCTCCCAGCAAACGCAGTGAGGCGCGCACAAACTTC
This sequence comes from Pongo pygmaeus, assembly GCF_028885625.2. Taxonomy (NCBI): domain Eukaryota; kingdom Metazoa; phylum Chordata; class Mammalia; order Primates; family Hominidae; genus Pongo; species Pongo pygmaeus. The sequence continues at coordinate 1,435,219 of NC_072384.2, read as the reverse complement.
TCGTTTTCCAGTGATGCGGGCTGTCCGTGAGCCAGTGCATGCTGGGATTGTAGTCTTATAGCACCGTAACCAAAGGGCAGGGAGAGGTCATGAGACTCTATCTCCCAGGAAGCCCAGCAAGGCGCACACTGCCCTGCCTCTTTCTCCTTAGACTAGTGCACTGTCACTGAGTTGGGTGCATGCTAGGATTGTAGTCCTGCAGCCCTATGATCAAATGGATGGGAGTGTTTATGAGAATACGTCTCCCAGTATGCCCAGGAGGTGCACACAGCCCTGCCTTTTCCTGCAGTGACTAGCGCACTGTCCCTGAGCTGAGTGCATGTTGGGATTGCAGTCCTGGATCTCTGTGACCAAAGGGCTGGGAGCGTTAATGAGACTACATATCCCAAAAAAGTACAGCGAGAAGCGCAAAGCCCTCCCTCTTCCTCCAGTGACATGCGCTGTCCCTGAGCCCAGTGCATGCTGGGGCTGGAAGTGTAGTCCTTCAGCCCTGTGATGAAAGGGCTGGGAGGGTTTATGAGAATACAACTCCCAGCAAGCCCGGCGAGTAGCACACAACCCCGCCTCTTCCTCCAGTGACGCACAAATTCCCTGAGCCCGATGCTGGCTGGAATTGTAGTCTTCTGCCTCTTCCTCCACTGACAGGCACGGTCTCTTAGCCAGGTGCATGCTGGGACTGGAGTCCTGCAGTCCTGTGACCAAAGGGTTGGGCATGTATATGAGAATACATATCCACCAAGCCCAGCGAGGCGTGCGTAATCCCGCCTCATCCTCCAGTTAAGCGCACTATCCTTGATCTTGGTGCATACTGGGATTGTAGTGCGGCTGCCCTGTAATGAGAAGTCTGGGTGTCTTTTTCCAATTTATCACCCTATCATAGTTCACAGTACACTTTTTTAAACATTTTATTTCTTCGAATTAGTACTAATGTCCCACTTTCATTTCTTATTTTAGTATGTAAATATGCTGTTAATTTTTTTGCGTGTGTAGCTGAAAGTTTACCAATTGTTAATTTTTTGAAGAACTGAGAATGAAATTTTGGTTTTTTGGAATTCTGTTGTTTGTATAACCTGTATTGCATTTATCTCTGCTAAAATCTTCAATATTTTCTTCTTTCTCTTTGCTTTGCATCTAATTTGGTCTTATTTGTCTAATTTACTAGGTGATAAAGTGATTATTCATTTGAAATCTTTGTTCTTTTTAAATGTATTTTAGCTGCAAACTTTTCATCTTAGCACTGTTTTTGCTGTTTCCCATAACTTTTGATGTTTTGTTTACTTTTTTCTTCCTCTGTAAGTATGTTCCTACTTCCTCTGTGATTTCTTCCTTTACTTATTGGTTGTTTAAGGTTATGTTGTTTATACAATTTTGTAAACTTTCTAGCGTTTCTTCTGTTATGGATTTAATTTGAGATCTACTATACAGCCCATCCTGGAGAATTCCCCATGTGCATTTGAGAAGAGTGTGTACTCTCTTTTGTTGGATGGAGTATAATGTATATATCTGTTAGATCAAATTGGTTCATTGAGTTAGTCAAGTCCTCTATTTCCTAATTTATCATCTATCTCATTTTTCTATTCATTACTCAGAGTGGAGTATTAAATCTTCAACTATTATTTTAGAACTGCCTATTTGTCCCTTTAATTGTGTCAGCTTATGCTTTCTATATCTAAATGTTTTATTATTAGGTGTGGGTTTAAACTATTTCTATCCTCCTGCCAAATGGACATTCTATGACTATATGATGTCTTATTGTCTCTTGTAACTTTTTAAGTCTATTTTGTCTGCTATTAATATAGTCATCCGTAGTCTCTTTCATACTATTGGTATAAAATAATTATTTTCTTCCTTTCTTTATAACCCTCAATTCCTGTGGAAAGCTAACAGCTGCATTACTTAATTTAAAAAGCAGAGAAATCTTAAATCAATAGCTTAATGTTTGTAAAAGCATTTAAATGGAAATGAACTACACAGTCCACCAGGAACAAAGGATATGAGTTGGGTTTGAGAATAATCATGCCAAAAAGCTCTAGGAGGAAAAGCTGCTGGGAATTAGGACGGTGTTAATGGTCTTCGGGATCAAGAAGGAAATGGGGAAATGGGGATGCTCAGGGTCAGGAACATGCTTAGGAAAAGACCCAGAAAACCCTAAGCTCTCACCTCTGTATTTTAAAGTCTGCACAATTAGAAAGTAGAGGGGCAAGGAGAGTTGTAACTTTATGCTGATTGGTAAAGCCATCTCCAACACACATACATAGACCCCAGATGAAAAAATCAGGTATTTATTTTTAGTGAGGGTTAAAAAAATCTGGAGTCTTACTATCCAATTAAGGTTTAGTGAAAATATTCAGGGAGATTTGCGTTGATCAATTCATCCTGAGGTCAAGAAAATCTTGATTTTGACATTTGGAGCCTCCAGTAAAGGACTAGCCTCCACCTAGATGTGTTCTTTGGGGTTTTGGACTCAGTGACACACTACCGGTTACACTGATTTGAAAGTCAGCTAAGAGCTTGCTGCAGAACTCCTGCCAAACTCAGTTTCACCCATAGAGGGCTAGAGCATCCCCAGCTGGTAGAAATTTTGTGCCTCCTTCAATCCTCTGAAGCAAAGCTGCTGTTTCTGTGGGGCCCCCAATTTACTGAGAATTTCCTATATGACTGGTCCTGATTCATAGATGAGTCAGGGAAGGTGAAACCTCATGATGTTCACTGGGCTGCTGTGGCTGTTTAACCTGTGCTGGCCATACAGAACCTGAAATGAGTGGTTGCTCCTCTTAAAGGTCAGAACTCAGGCTTTGGAGTAATTGCACATATTATATCTGTTTGGTTGTCTACAATGGAAACTGTAGACTGTCTGAATGTCTTCTGGGCTGCAAACCGGAAACAATCTCAGATGCTGATCTAACTGGGTCACTCATCTAGAAGTCCATGGTAAGTGTTTGTTTTCTAAAGAGTGACCACAATCAAGCTGCAGATTGAGCCTAAATCTGTGTCTAACGCAGAGTCTAATACTGCAAGCCAGACTTGGGGTTGCTGGTGAAAGTTGACCTGTTTGTCTCATGGTTGAACAATTCCTAGACCATGCCTAACAGAATAACCAGAAGTGGACTTTTGGTCCACATCTTGAGATATCAGTCACCAATGTTGACATCTTCAGCATAATAGTCATCTGACTCCAGCCATACCATGTGTCCCTTGAAGCTAATCTGTGCCATCATTTAGGCTTTTGAGACCAATTGAGCTCTGACTTCGTGGCATTTTTCACCACATGTACTAAAACAAGCCAATTCTATGAAGTTCCCTCCTTTTCCACACATGTTGGTTAGATAATTTGTTGATTAGGTATGGTTTATTATCTCTTCCTGATTGCCTCCAAGATAAGGATGAAATGGTTGGGGGATCTAGGAATCTATTTCACAAACTTGGAATTTCATGCTAATAATTCCTGGGTGAAATGTCTTTCTTTCCCATAACTGCAATTCTAGGCCAGCCTGGCTTGTGTACCCTCTGAGTTGCATCCCAGCCTAGTAGCAGTTATGGGACTCCAACTTAGTTCTGGTTAAGTTTTATGTAAATATTCTTGTCTCTATTTTACCTGGCTCTACTAGATAAAATGTCTAGAAAAAAGTAGAGGGCGACTAGAATAAAGGTGAGATTATAGGTACCGGAATGAGACACACTGATTCTGTGGAGGTAGAGGGAGAAAAACAACCTGGAACCTGGGGAATGAACAACTCAGACCTCGGAAGCTATGGGAAATGGTGGGATATTAACAAATTTTTTTCTTTCTGAATAACCCCTGGTACAGCCCACAAAAGAGTCTGGAAATACTATTGGTTAGATCAGACGGTAAGGCAGAGGCTGTGGATTCAGCTCCTTTTGGTCCCCACATTACCCTTAAGAATCCTTTGAGACTATTCTATCTCTCTGTGATGTAGGCATGGAACTCTAGTGGGCAGTGGGCACTCTTGGTGCCAATGGTTCAACGCCACAGTTTTTCAGATGATGGACAACCATTGCTTTTTCCTGAAGAGACTTAGTACCCTGTGGCTGAGCCTAAGCGGGACGCTAGACAGCATTGATTGCATTTTCTTCTTCCTCTATGAACTGGGATTTCTCCTTCTGTTTTTCTACCACCTAGAGATGAATCTGCATTTGTCAATATTTAGGTAAATCAGAGACATAAATCAGGTAAGGAACAATGGACACAGCTTCTTCCATAGCTGGACTCTTGCCTATTTCCCTTCGCACTTTATGAGATCAATTATATTGGCACAGGGAGATACACTTAGATAGTTCTCTCAGGAGCAATTAGAGAAGGATACTTCTAGAGAAGCTGGTAGGACAGGGCAGGAGGGCCAATGAGGATCAAAGCTTCTGTACAAATTTTTGAGCCTAGTTGTGTGTGGCCAACGAATCCAGGAAAGATCCCAGATCCCTGGAAGTGATTGTTAAGAGAGGATCCATTAGATTAGAACGCTAGGGTGGGTGTTCATCCGTCACCTTCTGAGTCGGATTTTCAGGGTTAAGACTGTGGTAGGGCTGCAGAGAAATGCTTGCCTGGGAAAGCCTCTGATCAAGTGCAACATAGGTGGCTCCGGCACAGGGAGAAGTCCTCTATTTGAGGAACATTATACTTGTGTGGATGTGTCTGTGCTTTTCCTCAGCAGAACCCCACTGACTGAATGATTGTTTGAGAATTACGAGTAAAGAGCCCTATATTACTTCGATTTTAGTAAATATTGGAACAGAAACAAACATTTTTATCTACTTTCAAATTGAATAACAGCATGAGCAACTTCCAGGGAAATGTCACAGGAGGAAACTCCGGGGCCTTGCTCATCCCCGGAAAACTTGAACATCGTGATGCAACCTATAGGGTTAACCTTATCAACACTTAGTTTTTTGCCAAATAGATTTATCTTTATAAAAAAATATTTTCATTGGACCTTTATTTTGATATATGCCATGAAGAATAAATCATTTATTTCCTTTGTGATAAGAACATCACATTTTTACACCTCATGTATAAATGATGCCATCCCCCATGTATTTTTTATTGCTATGGCCTGAATGTTTATGTCCCCTTCCAAATTCATATGTGGATAATTTTAGGCATGAGGCCTTTGCGGAAGTGGTGAAGCCAAGAGTTCTTCATCTTCATGAATGGAATCAGTGCTCTTTCAAAGGAGGTTGAAGGGAATGCCGTTGTCCCGTGTGCAAGATGGTACCATCTATGGGGAACAAGGCTCTCACCATATACTAAATTTGCTGCTGCCTTGATCTTGCACTTTCCAGCCTCTATAACTGGGAAAAATACATTTCTGTTGTTTATCCTGTATCCTGTCTAAGGTATTTTGTTATAGCAGCCAGGATGCACTGTGATACTTTCTTAGGCACTTTGGTCTATTTCTGAATTTTTAGTTTCAGTGACCTATGAGTTTTTTAATCAATCAAGGTTTTTCACACTGCTTGCCAGTCTTGTTTTTTTTTTTTTTTAGAGTTTTCTTGTTTATTCTTATTTGTGTTTTTATCTATATAATATTTTATAGTAATGTGTACTTGCAATATTTAATGTTATAAATATAGGAAAAAAATTGAATTTATAAATAACTTTAAGGACAATTGATGTTGATAATATTGAGTTTTTCTGCCTAAGAATATGATACAAACTGTCTATTTGCTTATGTCTACATTCACATATTTCATACTTTCTATGTTTTTTCTCATATTCTGTACATATTTTTGTAATATTTATTCCTAGTTTATTTTATTCTGCTAAAAAGTAATTTGAGACACAATGAAATTGTAAAGTGTTTATTTGAGTAAGAGCAATTGAAAAATTATAAAATATCAGACAGAAAGATATTCAGTGATTCATTGACAGTGTAAGAAGCAAGTATATATTGGAAAAATGTAGAAACAAAGAAATCATTTGATTGGTGGTAGCACAACTTTTTTTATTGTTTTTTGTTTGTCTGTTTACCTTGTTGAACAGTTTCTATTTATATAAGGTCGTTGGCTGCACCGGATTGGTTGACCTTCATTTCTGTTTTTTGAATAGGCAGCTACAAGAAATAATTTAAGTTTTGCTTATATTTGCAAATCAAGCAAGGTTGAGATCACTTATGAGACCTAACTAATTTTGTCTGCTCAGAGATTATTGAGACATGATCTCCATTTTAATTTTCTTTAACAAATTTCTCGTACTTTTACTTTCTATTCAAACTGTAACTTATAAATTATTATTGTTGTACATATGTAGGCCCATGTTGTGTATGCTTTGAAGACCTGTCCTCCTTTCAAACTCATTTGAATTATGTTATTATAAAATTTGCCCCGTTTATTGGAATTATAAACTGCAATCCCCCAACTACAAGAGGTATGAGCTCTGAGGAGATAAGAATAAAGATGAATCAGAAGTGAAAACAGTTCTCCAACCCGCACATGCAGTAAAAAACAAATTTCAGATGGATAAAATGAGTAATTATCTAAAATTTAAAATATCCTGTAAACATTAATGTTTATCTCATTACTATGTAATATGGAAATTACAAGACAAAAAAATCCAAAGACTTATTGTTTAAATATAAATGAAGCTTTTTATATGATGAAACAGTCCATAATTTAAATGTAAATAGCCAATAGGAAATATATGAAATAAAATAAAATTATATGTAAAAGTGACAATGCCTATATTAGATTTAATACTATCTTACAATAAAATAAGTTGAAACCTACAAAATGGAAGAAAGTTTAAAATTAGGGAGATATTATCAGCCAGGTGAAGAGTAAATACATATGTCAGTAAGCATTTAATGTATTTTGTCTTAGATTTTATATGAAATAATAAAAAGTAAGCAAACCAATAGCAAGGTAATTTCACCCTGATTGATTCAAAATGAAAAAATATTAATAATTCTCCATTAGAAGTTGGATTTATGGATTGGCCTCATGCTGCATTCAAGGCACTTTGGCCAGGACCCAACACTCATTGCCAAGAGTCAGCAGGCTAGAAGTTTGCTTTTAAGATGTTTCCCGGCCTGCGACCAAGACACTTTGTCCTTACTACTTCTTCAACTCTGACATAGGTTTTGCTGATATAAATGCAAACCCAGCTCTATACCTACCAAGCATCTACGTGGCTAGAGCTGCAAATGGAGCATTTAGGCACTAGGCAAGAGGTCTTCCCAGGTTTCCAAACAGACTTTCTAGAATTTCCGAAAAATACTGACATTGTCTTTTTCAGACCCCATCTCCAAAAGAGAATCAGAGAGGCGGTCTGGAAGCCATTTAGAATCTCCAGCCCCCAACCTAGTAGCAATGGACTTGGATACAAAGAGGCAACCTTCTGACCTCAAAGACATCTGCCCAGATTCTGGGCATTGAATTCTTGCCTCCCTAAGAAAGATCTCATCTGAGTCACATCAAAGCCCACACTCTTCTTCAACGTTCACCTTCCAGACACGTTCCAAAACAGCGCCTCAGAATTGTCTTGAGATGAAACAAAAGGTGATGAAGCTCCAGGTTTGGAATACCTGCCTCATTCCTCACTCCTGAAAAGTCTACACCTGCTGGTTAGAACTCTCACACCTTAGGAGCCCGGCCTCTCAGAGTGCATCCCCTAACAGGACCTCCTGGCCTTTTCCTCCTTGGAGGAGAGTGCCCAAGAATACAGAATACATGGCCTCCACTCTCACATGACTTGATTGACTGATGAACTGATGTCTGAGGAGGAAAAATATGTAGGGAACAGCCTGGGTCTTGTGAATCCCTGTTCCCCAGCTATGATGTCTGTGCAAATGGAGGGAGAATCCCCACGTATTACTGGGTGGTAGACAGACACTGCCTAATAAAATTAAGTAAATGTAAGGTGACTTGAAGTGGAACTTATCATATGTCATATAAAAATTTTAGTTGGTGAACTTTAAAAACAGTCACAATTTGTAAGGGCATTCAAATATAATTTTAATAGGAAGCTATGAAAATTATCTGCACTTGGTATGTAAATGATTGAGTTAGGGGTAACTATCTGAAGGTATTGAGGTTGATGATATCTGCTACTTAATTTCATAAGACATTTACTTGCAAATGGTTGTCATTTTTGCTCTCACTATATGAAAATTTTTTCTTGCAAAGAGCATTTCTATGAAAGAAAAACTAGAAATTTTGCCAATTTTGGTTATTAAAATGATAAAACTGGTTTGTTATTCTTAACCAAATGTTCTTACAGATAGCACATACTACCCATGGTTTGATTGTTTTTTGTGTTTTTTTTTCACCTTAGGTCAATTGCCTTTCATTTTATTCATCAAACTGTATTTACTGTAGACAGACATTGCAGTGGTCATGTGCGCCCTATGGATTTGTACTTTGTTAGAAATATGAATTCTCAGGCCGAGTATATCGGCTCATGCCTGTAATCCCAGCACTTTGGGAAGCCGAAGGGGGTGGATCACCTGAGGTGAGGAGTTCAAGCCTAGCCTGGCCAACATGGTGAAACCCCATCTCTCTACTATTTACAGTTCACATTGTGCCTTGCAATGAATATATATTTTATCCAAAAAGCCTAAAAAATAATGAAATTGGAGTGGGAATGGCTGGAAGTATAGGTGAAACAAAAATGACACATGACTAGTAGCTGTTAAAGCTTGGTGACTGGTCTGTTATACTTTTTTTGTATTGCGTATACATTTTTAATGATGTGTAATAAAACACTTGTACAAAATGACAAGTTTATCTGCACTTAGCTCTTAAGATCTTGGTTACCTTTGGAAAGGAGAAAGTGTCAAGGGCATGAACAAATCTGATTCTTAGATACACAAGTGTATTTATTTTGTAATAATTCATCAAGCATTCCATAAATGTTTTGTTCCTATATTGCTGTATGCATGTTATACACCAATAAAAATTTAAATAGTACATATTTTCATAACAATCCTAAATTAATATTTTAGAATAATAGTAATGTTTTGTTTTGTTTTAAAGTGGGGCATGTTCACTCAGGACATCATCAGGTGTATATTAATGTTCCAAGTTATTTATTTATGTTTTAAATTTTGGATGAGTCCCTTAGGTCTTTTAATTTTCACCTCAATACAGTAAGTAGCATGGTTTTAATTTTTTGGAATGCAGCTTTGTTTTCAGAAAGGTTCTCCCCGAAGAATGATGCTCACCCAGGCCAGGGTACACAGCACAGTGACCCGTGCACAGGTTGCACTGAATACACAGGGCACTGGGTGAATCAGGAACAGGACGAGAAGCAAGCCTGGGTCTGCAAAATATACATTGTAGGAAAAGCAAGTAAAATTGGAAGGTCACAATTCAGCAGCAAACGTTTTTACATTCATTTGAGAAATCAATTCTAACAAAAGCTGCTGGTTAAAGCCACGATTTTGTGGCTTGCCTACATATTGTAATCACCTGCACAGCTTTAAACCGTATTTTTTTCAGACCCAACTCCAAGGATTCTGATTTAATTGATCGGTTACAACTTCGATTTTAGGGATTTTGAAAGTTTTCCTCCCCGCAGGTGATTCTTTTGTGGCAGGAGTAAGAAGCGCTGGATAGGGGTGAGGGATGCTTTAGCTGTGAGAGATATCCATGTACACTTCAGGATTTGCCCCATTGCATATCTGGAGTTCGGGGTCTTAGAAAACATTCTTGCCCTGTTAAAAATTAAAGGATGGCTTCAATATATAGTTAGCTGTTTGGCTACATTGCCGTAAAAGAAAATGCCTTTCCAGAGATCAGTTTTTTGAGACATGGTTTTGCTCTGTCAGCCAGGCTGGAGTGCAGTGGTGTGATCACGGCTCATTTCAGCCTTGACCTCCCAGGCTCAAGTGATCCTCCCCCTCCAGCTTTCTGAGTAGCTGGGTGTGAAGGCATGCACCACCAGGCCTGGCTAATTTTTCAATTTCTTTTTTTTTTTGTAGAGATGGCTTTCTCTATGCTGCCTGGGCTGGTCTCAACCCCCTGGCCTCAAGTGATCCTCCTACATCAGTCTCCCTAACAGTTTGACCTACAGGCACAGGCAAGCATGCCGCTGTATTTACTAAAATGTAGCTACTAGAATATTTAAAATTCACATGTCCCTCACATATTATTTCTTAGAGAATTGCCTCCTATTTGAAATCTTAGGCTGCCTGCTCTAAAGCCTGGATGTGCCAGGAAAGTAAAAAAATTGAAATTTTAAAATAATTGTCATTATATTTCTTCCACATATGAATAACACATATATATTATTCATAAATAAAAATAATCTTACTCACCAATGTAAATGCAACTATTTTACAGGCAGGGCTAGTGTCCAGTGCATGGTGGAAGCCCTGCCCTAAAAGGATCCAGGAAAAACCTATAATTCTTGCTTTATTCAACCCAGTGTCAAATCACATATGTCACCCATGGCCTAAGGGGGTGGGGTGGGGAATTGAACTATACCCGATCATTGGTGCTGGAGTGGAAAGTATCTAATCAGGTGCACAGCTAGAGAAGAATGGGCAGCTTTTTGGATCTAGGGAGGCCTTGGCCTGTCTCTCCACTCAGAGCTCAGGACACTAGAGCCACCTCATCATAATCGCCTTTTTTTAGTTGTTTTAACACTCCAAAAGAGAACTAGTCTTCTCATGCATTTTCCAAAAGTGTGGCAAGTAGATCCTCAAATCTACCACTCTGTTGCCCCAGCCTACCTCTGGCTTGCAGTCAGATTTTAAATTTCCAGTTCTTTCCTGACACTTACCAACACTAACTAACATTGTGTAACTCACAACATTATCAACTCTTCTTTATAGTACATTTTAGACACACTATTTTAAATCTTCATTTTTTCAAAAAGCAGTCTTAAAAAATATTTTTCATTTGTAAATATTTTACAGGAGATGAAAGCAGATAACAATCCCCTGACACTTCACAGTAAAAAAAAAAAAAAAAAAAAAAAGAAAACATTTGTGCCCCTGTCTTTAATATTCCCTTGACACAGACACCCCATCAGAATGTCTTTGGGTTGAGGTTTCATTTTGGAAACTTCACAGGGCAATACATCCTCAGCTATCTTGTGTTATTTTCTTGGTTTTGAGTTTTGAAACTGTTTGAGGATTCCCCAAGATGCCAACAGTGGCCATGACTCTTGAGGTGTCTAGTAAATAGCATCCCTTGTGTCATCTCCTCTCAGGGAACAGCCCAAGGTATGGGAATGCAGCCTCTCTGTGGAGTGGTTGGATGCACTGTACCTGGAAGGAATCTCCAGGTATACCCTTGCGCTAAAAGCAAACCCCTTAGGACATTAAGATTTTCTTATCACAACGCTTAGTGTCCATTCCTTAGAGACACATTGCAGTCCAGGCAACTGGATGCTGATACTGAGGAAAAAATATTCTTAGATTGGTGAAGGGAGAGAAAGTATTTCAAAAGACAAAGAAACCCAACCCAGTGAGGCAGTGCAAAAACCCGCAAAGTAAAATGCACCTCACAGACACAGTGGAGCACAGCATAGCGGCTCCTGGTAGGACGCTCATGACCCACATCACTGAACCAGATGGGAGCAGGGAAAATATCCCAAGTCATAGAATGGCTTGACTTGACCCTTGGGTCACATATGTCTTTGTTTCAGTTGGCATTGACACCTTCTAATTTTGTCACTTTGAAAATATTATTGTATTTATTTTAACTTCATTTTTTCATTAACTGTAAATTATGTTTGATCAGTAGAGCTTCAAATGTATGAAAACATTTATAAACACAATTAAGTTGGTGAATTTTGAATACAATTAAGTAGTAACATATTTCATTTGTTAAAAATTGTTAACTTACCAATTTCTTCAGCAGAATGAGTGTAGTACCTTTCCCAAGTCTGTTTTTTATTTGTTTGAGAGGTGATTTGAAGCAGAATCTCACAACTTTCTCTTGGAAATACTACCAGGTGTAAAGACAGGAATAGTTTCTCTTCCACTACAGTGGTAGGAAATGAATACATATCCACAAGCAAGTGAGGTAGATTAATTGTCAAATTACATAAATTTATCACATCAGTTATTCTTTTTTTCAAAACAGAGAACTTGTGAAAGTGAATATCTCTGTTCAATATGCCGCCAGCTGGGTGTCTGAGGGTAATGCTAAGATTTAGGAGCTGAGACTTGTACCTACTGGAAGTGTTCACATATGATTAATTCTTTACTAAATGACTTGTTATGAACATAATTATATTACATATTTATTTTCTGAAAGGGATAGATACTTTGGCTTTTCTTGATGAGTTATAAGATGTAAGCCCCTTATAATGTTTTTATTTTATTTTATTTTTTAGATGTAGTTTCACTCTTCTTGCCCAGGCTGGAGTGCAATGGCACGAACTCGGCTTACTGCAACCTCCACTTCCCGGGTTCAAGCGATTCTCCTGCCTCAGCCTCCCGAGTAGATGGCATTACAGGCGTACACCACCACACCCGGCTAATTTTGTATTTTTAGTAGAGGCGGGGTTTCTTCATGTTGTTCAGGCTGGTCTCAAACTCCTGACCTCATGTCATCTGCCCGCCTCGGCCTCCCAAAATGCAGGGATTACAGGCATGAGTCACCATGCCCGGCCATAATTTCCTCTCTTTTATACCTTAGATTTGAATTATTTTTGCTGGATTCTTCAAACATGAAGAATTTTTTAAATTGAAAACTAACTGAATGACTCTAACTGGTAAGTAGAGGTCTTAGACCATTGACTAAAAGCTAAAGCCCACCTTGATCCTGCAAAAGGGGACCACTGAAGGCCCAGTTGATTATTCCTGGGTGTCTGCCCTGCAGGTGTCCAAGCCTGCTCACACCAACCATGGAAGGAGCCTTTGTCACTGCCAGAAGATACAGAGCCTTGGTAAGCTGGAAGTTCACAGGCAGATCCAGTTGAGGTTGAGATAGAAGAAATGTTGGGAGATTCTTTCTAGAATGGAATTGTTATTGTCCTGAGACTGTTTCTAGACTTGGTCTAAGAAGTACCTAAGAAGTATGGCAACAAAGAAAAAGTGCAAATGAGTAGAACTTTGAGGATATCAAAGGTTAGGTGGAAAAGGGCTTTATTTCATAGGGAGGAGAAAACAAGTTTACAAAGAAGGTAGGAAGGGAAGCACAGGATGGAGGGTAGCAAAATCGGATCCCAGATAAGGTAATGTTTCATCTTGAAGTCAGCCTGTTCTTAGGCAGGGGTATGTATAAATAAGGGTTGTAGGTTTGCTGAGGCTGTGGGTGAGTCAAAGTTCACAGGGTGGTTGGAAGAAGAGAAACAAGCAAAATTTTTGTAACGAGTACTTTGTTTTGACCACTGAAGACTAAATTACTGAACGGTTGTTCATTTTTAAAAATAGGAATTTGCAATCTGTGTCCATATTTGTGATAGGTTAAAAAAAAACAGAGGAGAGCATCCTAAAAGTCATAATGGGAAGCACGTTTCTCTTCACTCAGCTGTTCTTTGAGAATACAAAGAATGGGGGAATTTCTTTAAATATACCTATTTCCAGGATTACCTTCACCCACAACTGTTCCTTGCCCTAGACATCTCTTCCACTTGTCTGTTTCTGAGTTATATTTTTATAATAAAGTGGTAAATATAATTAGAGTTATTTGTTAATTTTTTTTTAGTAATTCTGTCAAATTATTTAACTTGAAAAGGGGTTTATGGGAGTCTCAGATTTATAGAAGGTAGCTCAGCAGTATAGGTGGGCTTCTGGGACATGTGACTGTCCTCTGCAGTGAGAGCGGTGATGTGAGACTGAACCCTGAATTTGTGGGGTCTGTGCAAGCTCTAAGTTGTGTCAGAATTAAATTTTGGGGCAACAAATGGGTGTTGGAGAATCAGTGGGTTTTCAGGGAACTTTACACATTGAGGATCAAAAGCATTGTACAAAGAGAGACAATGTGGGGGCCTCTGCTGGAGAGAGACTCCAGGTGTCTCAGGGAAGGTAGGCTCTGCTCTGCACACAGCCTGCTACCCCATGCACTGCCCTGTGGTTCCAGGCATCCTCCCAGGGTGAGAAGGACCAAGGACTCTGAGGGAAAAAGTTCTGAGAACAGATGACCTCTGCCCTCCTGCCAACCTGAGGCCACCACACGTTTTTCACCCACTGAACATACGCACTGAATGTTGATGTGGTCAAGCCCCTCCCAGGACAGGACTTCGGCATCAAGATTGTTGCCACGCTACCTTTCCTCATAGACTTTCCCACCAAAAACCCACACACGTGCCTACAAGACCCCTGGCATATGCTCTATCTCAGACACCGTATCTGCAGGGGCAACCTGGTTTTTTCACCATCCCAGGTTTCTGTGCCACCTGATCATAATCTCATCTTCGTGTATGGACATAGAAATAAGTCAGAACAAAGTTTCACCTAGGTCAGTATCTGTAGCATGAACCAGTCCTTCCATCAACCCTGAACTGTCTCCCAGTTGTGGTTTCTTAATAGCAACTTACCCTCTTTTACCTTTTAGTTCACCTCAAACCCTTTTTTTAAGTGCACACAGTGTGCCCAAGGTCACCCCTCAGTTGCCTGAATCCAGCACCTACTAAAATCCAGATGCCCAGTAGTTCAAGACCATGGGCCTAGACCAAGTTTTTGCAGAAGGAAATACAAGTTAGAAATGAGAGGCTCTATTCTCCCATTTGAAAATAAAAAAAAATATATTTTTCTTTTCCCTTTTCTTAAACAATGTAATTTAGAAAACTTTTATTATTAATTTTTTGAGATAGAATCTTACTCTTTTACTTAGTCTGAAGTGCAATGGCATAATCATAGCTTACTATAACCTTAACCTCTTGGGTTTGAGCAGTCCTCCTGCCTCCACCTCTCAATTACCTAGGACTATAGGCATGCACCACCATGCCGGGCTAACTTTATTTATTTATTTATTTATTTTTTTTCAAGACAGTGTCTTGCTCTGTGGGCCAGGCTAGAGTGTAGTGGCATGATCTTAACTCAATGCAGCCTCCGCCTCCCAGTTTCAAGCAATTCTCCTGCCTCAACCTTTTGAGTAGCTGGGATTACAGGCCCACACCAACATGCCTGGTTTATTTTTTATTGTTATTATTTTTAGGAGAGAAAGGGTTTCGCCATTTTGGCCAGGCTGGTCTCTAGGCCCTGACCTCATTATCCACCTGCCTCCGACTCCCAAAGTGCTGGGATTACACACGTGAGCCAACATGCCCAGCGATATTTATTTTAGTTTATTTTTTTATGGTGACAGAATTTCACCATGTTGCCTGTACTGGACTCAAACATTTGGCTTCAAGAGATCTTCCTGCCTTGGCCTCCACAAATGTTGGGATTACAGGCATGAACCACCTTGCCTGGCCTGGAAAACTTTTATATGTACCTTTTTTTCTCTGCTTCTTTGAAATATAAGCAAATCATTTTAACAGCTAAATAAGCCTTTTGCCATTCTTCGTGACAAAAAATTGTCTTTATCTAAGACCTGGAAACTATTGCTTTGTTTTTTAATTAGGCAAAGATTTATCTATTTTTTATTTTCAGTCTTTTGAAGTAGGCACAGCTCAGTACATGTTTTTAATCCCAGTGCTTTGGGAGGCTGAGATGAGGGAATTGCTTGGGCCCAGGAGTTTGAGACCAGCCTGGGCAGCATAATGAGATTCCTTCTTTATAAATAATTAAAATAAACTAGCAGGCCATGGTGGCACAGGAGGCTGAGGTGAGAGAATCATTCGAGCCTAAGAGTTTGAGGCTGCAATGAGCCATGATCCCACCACTCTACCACTGTACTCCAGCTTGGGTGACAGAGGGAAACCCTGTCTCTAAATAAAGAAGTAAATAACAAAATGTGTTTTTCCATACATAAAAATAAGTAAATAAACAGATAAATAAAATAGACATGGATTTGCTTAGAATAAAGCTAATTAGAAGACAACAGAAAAGTGGGCACCAAAGATGAGCTTCACCCTAGCAAATGATTCCAGCCTATTAGGACACTCACAGAATATTCCCTGCAGCATGACTGACATGACAGTAGAATGTCATCATGTCAGGCTGTACCAGCGTCAGAAGACTAAACCCTGTGGGGAAGAACCTCCCTTATGGAATAGTATCAAAAAGTGAGAGCCCAGCTCCTGCCCTGATGGGCTACAGAGATGAGTTCTTCAGATAACACATTGCAGAAACATGCATAGAGTGGTTTAAACTTTTTTGTGTGTAACCCTTTCTCCATTTTCCTGCGAAATCCTCGCTAGTATTTATGTTAGCTTTTAAGTTTTGAGGGTCTGGTAAGACTGAAGCTGCATGCTGCAAGAAATACCTGGGGCAGGAAACTAATACAAACTGCAGCCACAGACGTAAATACTCATGGTCTAAAGTAACGTGAAAACAATACAAAAGTCTTTACTGTTATTTGCACAAGTGTGTGAAGAGACTTTCCACATAACCAACTTGCCACTGAGACTAATGAAGGCCCGATTCCACTGGAACAAGACTATGAGTTACTCATGGGAAGGCTGTAGAACAAAGCCCAGAGAGTTTTCATATTTGAGCCCGGGTCCTGGGTCTGTCCCGCTCTTCTTGGTTTCTCTCTGTAGAGACCCCTATGTGGCTGTTCTCAGCACAGCCCGGTGCTGGCTGAGGTTGCTGGTTTAGTGCATCTGCTCTGTTTCCAAAAAGAGGGAGGAGCTGGCCACATCAAACCACTCCTCATCAATCTGAATGCAGCTTGTAAAAAGTGTCTAGAAACCACGCAAAGAAAAGTCAGTGGTCTTCCTTGTTTTCACTGTATGTGACACCTCCATTAGAAATTCTGCTTTTCTCTGCACTCCAGACTGGGTGACAGAGCGAGACTTCACGAAAAAAAAAAAGGAAAGAGAGAGAGAGAAGGAAAGATAGAAAGAGAAAGGAAGAAAGAAAGAAAGAAAGAAAAGAAAAGGAGAAGAAAGGAGAAAAGAAAAGAAAAATTCTGCTCTTCATATTAGGCACATAAGGAGAATCTGTATAAATCTCCATCAATGAAGGAAGGCAGAGGACAAGTTAAAGTCTTGGAATTCACATCTGAGTACACAGACTCTTTCTCCAACTCTCTTCTTTTTATTCTGCCAGCTATGGCCTGAGTATGACCATGACAGATACACAAGAGTTCCAACATCTGACAATCTACTTCAGTCCAAGAAGAGTGTCCACTCTCTTGTTCCCCCTACAACTCATGGTACTAAGAAGTGGTATGGGACTGCCCAGATGAGTTGACAAGAGAGGCCTTGCGTGGAGGGACCTGTCCTGGCCTGCCCTGAGTTATTTGTAGGTGCACCCAGACAATAGCCCGGGGCATCAGGGGTGAGGACTGAGTTGACATCTGGGTTATCAGATAAGACTTTTACATTGAGTCTTTGTAAGGAAGAAACTCAGAAATTTCAGGGCACAATGAAAGAATATCTCAATCTCTTGAGCATCTCTCACAAACAGAGATGGATACAGAGCTGTCTCAAGAATGTGGATTCCTGGTTTCTTAACTGCTGTTGGGTTCTGTCACTAATAAAGTGTGTTAAACTCTTCAAGGTTCCATCTACTGGGCCCCTGGTTTCTGTAAGACCTACCCAAAGGCCCCACTATGCTACTGATTGCTCAGTCTCCTCTTCCATGTCAACTCTTTATTTGTACACAATTATGCAAACACAACTTCCTCTTAATTCCCTGGAAAGAACTAAATGCAGCCTGGGTTCCAGGATAGAAGAGACAGCTGGAACATTACCTTGTTTTTCTTACCATCTCTGGGACCCAATAAAAGTCACTGTGTATTCGAGGCTTCCCCAGCCTCCTAGCGTGCACAGTGGGGATGATGCTATCATCTACTTCCTAGGGAATGGATTAGGTGTATATAAGATAAGACATAAAAATAATGATGTGGTGTCACCTGCAGATGATGCACACACTTGGAAATGGAAGCATTAGGAGAATAGGTGGGAGGTAACACGGGCCACAACTCAAACAGGACTGGGATCTGGCAGGGTGATCTTGGGAATGTCACTTCTCCACTGGGCCTCACTTTCATTCTGCTCCAGTACGAAGTTGAAATTAAATGTAGATATTGTCCTCTGGCATTCATATAGTTTAGCTGTGTGTCTCCACCCAAACCTCATTGTGTATTATAACCCGCAGGTGTTAAGGGAGAAACCTGAGGGGAGATGATTGGATTATGGGGACGGATTTTCCTCATGCTGTTCTTGTGATAGTGAGTGAGTTCTCACGAGATCCAATGGTTTCACAAGCATCTGGTATATCCCCTGCTCTCAGTCACTTCACTTGTCCGCCACTGTAATTAGAAGGTTTCTGAGGTGCCCCCCCAATTATGTGGAACTGTGAGTCAATTAAACTTCTTTTCTTTATAAATTACCCAGTCTCGGGTACTTCATCATTACAGTATGAGAATGGACTAATACAGGAATTCAACTTTACAGTGCTTTCTCTTTATATTTAGAATCATATCCATGTGCCTTATCACGCCTATGACAGGGGAAGTCTTCACAAAGTGTCCCAGAACTAGGTGGTTAGTGACTCAGTTTTCTATTGAATAAAATGGCCTACTGCCTGATGCCAGTAGTATGGCCCTTCGGTTTTGAGGAAAATATCATCTTGCAGGTTGGCCAACAAGGAGATAGGAGTCCAGCTCAAATTTGTTTTGTGATACTGGCTTTAAGGCAGTGATTAGAAAAGGCCTAAGAAGTGGGTTCTGTAGGAGATTGCTGGAAGGAAAGCAGGAATATGGAAAGTCATGAAACATACACAGTCATCTCTTCTTGCTTCCTCACAGGTCACATGCAAATTCAGGGAGAGTTAGTATGAAACACACAAAGGAAATTTGGGCTCTAACATCTGCAAACTGATTCTTCATGGACTTCAGTTGGCCATATTGGTTAGAACAATTTCAGCCAATGTTTAAAAATCTCATAAGCAGATGCAATTTTAGTGTTTCAACAAGCCATTTCCTATTTTCATTCTGAAGATCCGTTTTTTAAGTCATTTATTTTAACAGTGTAGGGGTTACAAATTCAGCTTCTGTCCAATGAAATACAGAAAAGGATTTCAATTTTGTATTACCTCAGGCTGCTATGCCAAAGAACAATAGATAGGCAGCTTATAGACAACAGGACTTAATTTCTCATACTTCCAGAGGTTCAAATTTGAGATCAGGGTGACAGCAGGGTTGAGCTCTGGTGATGACTCGCTTCTGAATGTCAGACTGCACACTTCAGGTTTTATCCTCATTTTGTAGAAGGAGGGTGAGAGCCCTCTGCAGTTTCTTGTATAAAGCCAGTGATCTCTATATGAGGGTCCCACCCTCAGGGGTTAATTGCATCCTACCTCCTTATAGTATTACACCGGGGGTTACAATTTTAACACAAATATAGAAGAAAATTTATTGTAATTCTAAAGTTTTTTTTTCTGTCTTTGTTTTTGTTTGTTTGTTTTTGTTTTTGTTTTTGTTTTTGAGACACAGTTTCACTCTTGTATCCCAGGCTGGAGTGCAGTGGTGCGATCTCGGCTTATTGGAACCTTCGCCTCTCAGATTCAAGTGATTCTCCTGCCTCAGTCTCCCAAGTAGCTGGGATTACAGGCATGTGACACCACACCTGGCTCATTTTGTATTTTTAGAAGAGACGGTGGTTTCACCATGATGTCCAGGCTGGTTTCAAACACCTGACCTCAGGCGATCCACCCGTCTCAGCATCCCAAAGTGCTGGGATTACAGGTGTGAACCACGGCACCCTTTCAAGATTTTTTTAAATCTCTCATTTTTCTACTACTGGGTTTTTCCTGTTTGCGCCCTCGATCTTTCTCTCTGTCTCTTTTTGTGTAAACCTTTTTGTCTAATTCTTTATCTCTATTGTATTCCTCAAACACAGAAAGCAAGCTCCAATGTTATGAGATGCTCCATGCAGAGACCCACATAGCAAAGACCTTAGGGGGTGCTCAGACCAGTAGAGAGAAGGAACGTCAGGCTCTCTGTCCACACTAAACCCTGCCAATTTTCACACGAGTCAGCTTAAAGGCTCATACTTTCCCAGTCCAGCTTCAGTTAAGACCACAGCCCCAGTCTCATAAAAGACCTGAAGGCAGAGGTAGCCAGCTGAACTGTGTCCAGATTCTGGTCCACACAAATTATGAGATATTATATGTCGTTGAAAAGCCCTGAGTTTTAGGGCAATGTTGTCAGAAAGGAGCAGACATCTAACCTCATCTCTCAGGTCCTAGGATTCTCCATCCGTCTGCTTATATCTTCCTCAGGGTGTCTGCAGCCAAACTAGTTCCTTTGTAACCTCTGTCAAACTCACACCTATGAGTCTCTTCACTAAGGGTGGCTTCTCCCTGACACATGCTTGTGCAGATGCCTTCCTGTTGTCATCCTCATCATGGATTAAAAGTCACCCCAGTGAGGCCTGAGGTCCTCCCATGGAATAATTTTCCAGCTTTTCTTCCCAACAATCTACTTTATATTATAGTCCTTGCTCTTTCCTTTCACATATACTTGCTTTAGTATTTTTGTCCAGCTGTCCTCAGACGGTTTGGTCCTGGGTTGCGGGGTGCAGGCATGATGTAATAATTTTCTGTACCACATGTTGGACCCACCAGGTTAGCTGACAAAGGGTGAGCGCAAGAGAAAACAGACTGGCTGTGGTTATATGGGGGATCTCTAATATCCCTTCATCCTTTCACCACATGATAATTTGGAGGTCACTCATAACAACATGAGGTGTGTGACTCTTACTTGTTCCAGCTGCTCCAGTAAAGCTCAGTGGGCACCAGAAACAGCAGGCTGTAACCACCTCCAGGCCATCACTAATACTACAGCCCCATGCAGGAGCACTACGGAACAAATCAGGTACCTTGATTTTTGTGTCCTCAAGACACTGGTTCTTCAAGGTCCTAGGGGATAAAGTAGCAAGATCTGAAGGTCCCAAGTATAATGAGTGACCTAGGAATCCCCTTTTGCCCTCTCTTTGCCTCCACCTTTTCGGTTGTGCTATTTACTCATGAAGTATCCTCCACTTATCCAGTGAAATCATTTCCTACCACTTTCAAATGAGGACCTTAAGAACCCAACAGTAGCTGGGATTTTCGTGGACTTCAGCCTCGGAGTCCAATGCTCTGGCACATTTAACTCTGTCTCATCTTCATCTACACAAGAAGCCTCTCAAGTAGCCATGCGTCCCTCTGATTTGAAGGACCTGCAGAGAGTGGATGCATTTTTGCAGTCTCAGAGCAAGAATGCAGGCAGGCAGACACTTAAGAGTAGGTGAAATCATCGAGGTCACCCACTTCAGGCACTCCTTTTTATGAGGAAGAAAACAGGCTTTCCTGTAGGCATTGTCTACATTAAGCTGAGGTGGAGCATAGCTCATTTTACTTCCAGGTGCCCTCAGAGCTGGATGCAGAACCCCAGTCCTGTCATCTTGAAACTAACATGGAGAGGTCCCCAAGTGAAAAGAACTCTGGATCTGCTCATTTTCTGTGCCCTTGAATGTGTAGCTACAGACTCTAATTTGCAAAACAAACCTGATAGGTAGGACGGAGCCAAGGCCTAGGAAGCTGGAGCCCTCCCTAATGCTCTGGAGCCTGCCTACCTCCCGAGATCTGGACCAGTCCCTGCCTCTTTTGGGACATCAATTTCCCAATTGTAATGAAAAATTAAATGTAAAACTTCATAAGCATATGCTCTGTGAGAATTTGGTGTCAGAGTCCTCAATACTGGATGATTATTGGGATGGGGTGGGTTTGGGCCCCATGGGTTCTCAGGCCTCCTGTCATACCCAGGGCTGTAGATGTAGAGCTCTGGACAGCCAGGTCTTCTTTCCTGAGCCAGCTGATTACAATACAATTGACCAAGGGCTCTCATCTTAAATATGGTTTCACAGGATAACCCACATTCAGCCACCACCGGCTCTGTGCTTCCTATATTTTGGGGAGCTGATGAAAACCCCAGAATATTGAGGGAGCCCAAGAAACTAGACTTGTGGGCCTGGAGAAAAGAAAAAAAACACTTTTCTATTTCTCCCAAACTGTAGAATCTCTTGTGAAATATTTAACTTTGATTATGTCTGAGCTTGATAATATGTTCATGTGTTAACAGATGCTTAAATTTATTTTTTCTGTGAAGTGTGGGATAATGTCTTTGCCATGTTTTAAATGAACTTCTAAAAGCTCTCTTCAGAGTGGAGACGTGAGCATCTTTGTGATATAAACTGCACAAATATGTTGCCAGTTTTTTCTTTCTGTTTTTGTTAAAATGTTTTGTTTTATTCTAGTTTGGATGTCTTTTCGGGTTTTGTTTTGTGGCTATTTATTACTACAATGTAACTTCTCCTCTATTTGAATGACAGGTTTGTACATTCTCAATAAAATATTTTGGTAAAATCTTTGTAAATACTGTGTAGTCAATTTTACATTACATAAACATAAAACAGTCAAGACTATCATGATGAAAAAGAAAGACTGAGTTCTTAAAAAGTAAAATAGGAAACAGCTAAAGTAGAGTGTAAAGGGAAACTTATAGCACTAAATGCCCACAAGAGAAAGCAGAAAATGTCTAAAATAGACACCGTAACATCACAATTAAAAATACTAGGGAAACAAGAGCAAACAAATTCAAAAGATAGCAGAAGACAAGATTTAAGATCAGAGTAGAACTGAAGGAGATAGAGACACAAAATCCCGTCAAAAAATCAATGAATCCAGGAGCTGATTTTTTGAAAAGATCAAGAAAATAAGTAAACTTCTAGCCAGACTAATAAGGAAGAAGAGAAGAATCAAATACATGCAAAAAGAAATGATAAAGGGGATATAACTATTGATCCCACAGAAATAAAAAGTATCATTAAAGAATATTATAAATACCTCTTTGCAAATTAACTAGAAAATCTAGACGAAACGGATAAATTCCTGGACACGTATACCCTCTCAAGTCCAAACCAGTAAGATGTCGAATCCCTGAATAGGCCAATAACAAGTTCTAAATTTGAGACAGTAATTACAAGCCTACCGACAAAAAGAAGATCAGGACCAGACGGATTCACGTCCGAATTCCTCCAAAGGTACAATGAGGAGCTGGTACCATTCCTTCTGAAACTATTTCAAACAATAGAAAAAGGGGTACTCCTCCTTAACTCATTTTATGCGGCCAGCATCATCCTGAAACCAAAACCTGGCAAAGGCACAACAAAAAAAGAAAATTTCAGGCCCGTATCCCTGATGAACATCGACGCGAAAATCCTCAATAAAATACTGGCAAACCGAATCCAGCAGCACAACAAAAAGCTTATCCACCACGATCTAGTCAGCTTAATCCCTGGGATGCAAGGCTGATTCAACATATGCAAATCAATAAATGTAATCCATTACATAAACAGTACAAATGACAAAAACCACATGATTATCGCAACAGATGCAAAAAAGTCCTTCAATAAAATTCCACACCTCTTCATGGTAAAAACTCTCAATGAATTATGTATTGATGGAACCTATCTCAACATCATGAGAGTTATTCATGACAAATGCAGAGCCAATATCATACTGAATGGGCAAAAACTGGAAGCATTCCCTTTGAAAACCTGTAAAAGAGAAGAACACCATCTCTCCCCACTCCTATTCAATATTGAATTGAAAATTCTGGCAATCAGCCAAAGAAAGAAAGAAAGAAAGCGTATTCAAATAGGAAGTCAAATTGTCTCTGTTTGCAGATGACATGATTGTATATCTAGAAAACCCCCTCATCTCAGCCCAAAATCTCCTTAAACTCATAAGCAACTTCAGCAAAGTCTCAGGATACAAAATCAATGTTCAAAAATCACAAGCATTCCTATACGCAATAATAGGCAAACAGAGAGCCAAATCATGTGTGAACTCTCATTCACAATTGCTACAAAGGGAATAAAATACCTAGGAATCCAACTTAAAAGGGATGTAATGGACTTCTTCAAGGAGAACTACAAACCGCTGTTCAAGGAAATGAAAGAGGACACAAACAAACAGAAAACAATCCGTGCTCATGGATAGGAAGAATCAATATTGTGAAAATGGCCGTATTGCACAAAGAAATTTATAAATTCAGTGCTATCCCCATCAAGCTCCCGCTGAATTTCTTTACAGAATTAGAAAAAAAAAACTACTTTAAATTTCTTATGGAATCAAAAATGATCCTGCATAGACAAGACAACTCTAAGCAAAAAGAACAAAGGTGGAGGCATCAAGCTAGCTGTCTTCAAACTATACTAAAAGGCCACAGTAACCAAGACAGGATGGTACTAGTACCAAAACACAGGATCTTACTCCGTCTCCTGGGACAGAGTGCAGTGATGCAATCACAGCTCACTATAACCTCAAATTTCTGAAGTCAAGCAGTCATGCCACCTATGTATCCTGAGTAAATATGACCACAGTTGTGCACACGACCACTCCTGTATATTTTCTTTAAAAAAAATTTGTACAAACAGAATGTTGCTATATTGCCTCGGCTGGTCTCAAACTCGTGGTCTCAGGCAATGCTACTGCCTCAGTCTGAAAGTGCTGGCATGAGCCACCATACCTGGAATTTTTTCTCTTTTAAGAAAAAAGGACTTTAAACAATTAATAGTAAAATAAAATAAAGAAAGGTATTGCATAAAGATAAAGGGTTCAATTCAACAAGAAGTCTTAGCTATCCTAAATGTAGATGCACCCAACTTTGGGGAACATAGAGTTATACAACAAGTACTGCTAGACCTACAATAATACTCAAGTAGACACACAATAATAGTAGGGGAATGCAACTCCCCACTAAGTGTTTGACAGATTATCTAGGCAGAAACTTAACGAAGACATTCTGGAGTTTGATTTGACACATGATCAATTGAAACTAATAGACATTTATAGTATATGCCACACATCATCTATGGAAAGTAAATTCTTCTCATCTGCTCACAGAATATACACTAGGATTGACCACTTCCTAGCCATAAAGCAATTATCCATACATTTTTAAAAAATTAAAATTATGCCAACCGTACTGTCAGCCTACAATGGAAAAAAGGTAAAAATCAATACCAAGAAAATCTCACAAAATCGCAGAATGATATTGAAATTAAACAACTTGCTCCTGAATGAATTTTGGGTAAACAACAAAATTAAGGCAGAAAATTAAAAAAATTTTGAAATAGATGAAGAGACACAATATAACAAAATGGGATGTAGGAAAAGCACTGTTAAGAGGAAAGTTGAGAGTGCTAAATACTTGCATCAAGAAGTTAGAAAGATCTCAAACTAACAATTTAAAATCACACTTAGAGAAACTAGAAAAATAAAAACAAACTAACCCCAAAGCTAGCAGAACGGGAAAAATATTCACAACCTATGAACCTGACAAAATCTAATACTCAGAACCTATAAGAAACTTAAAGGATTCACAAGCAAAAAATTACCCCATAAAAAAGTGGGCAATAACAGACACTGTTCAAAAGAATACATACAAGTGGCCAAATAACATTAAAAATTCTCATCATCACTAACCATCAAGGAAATGTAAATAAAAATCACAATAAGACACCATCGTACACCAGTTAGAATGGCTTTTGTTAAAACGTAAGATGATAATAGATGTTGAAGAGGTTTTAGAGGGAAAAAAATCACTTATACACTGTTTATAGGAATACAAATTAGTTCAGCCACTGTGGAGAGCAGCTTGGAGACTTTCCAAATAACTGAGAGTTAAACTATGATTCAACCCAGCAATTTCACCGCTGGGTATATACCCAGAAGAGAATAAATTCTTCTACCAAAATAGCACATGCACTTGTTGGTTCATCACTACACTATTTATAAGAGGAAAGACATGAATCAACCTAGGTGTCTAATAATGGTATTTTTTTTTTTTTCTGAGATGAAATCTCACTGTGTTGCCCAGGCTTGAGTGCAGTGGCACCGATCACAGCTCTCTACAACCTCCGCCTCCCAGGTTCAAGCAATTCTCCTGCCTCAGCCACCCGAGTAGCTGGGACTATAGACCCGTGCCACCACGCCCGGCTAACTTTTATATTTTCAGTAGAGACGCAGTTTCATTATGTTGTCCAGGATGGTCTCGATCTCCTGACCTCATGATTCACCCACATCAGCCTCCCAAAGTTCTGGGATTACAGGCGTCAGCCACCGTGGCCAGCCTATTAATGGTAAATTGAATATAAAAAGTGTCACATGTACACCAATACTACTTAGCAAAAAACAAAACAAAACAAAACAAAACTTGTCCTTTGCAGCAACGTTAATACAACTAAAGGCCATTATACACAGCAAATTAAAGCAGAAATGGAAAAGGAAAATACTGCATGTTCTCACTTATAAATGGAAATTAACACCGGGTACAAATGGACATAAAAACAAAAATAATAGACAACTCTTAGAGGGTGGAGAGAGGGAGGGACCAAGAACTGAAAAACTGTCTACTTAGTACTATGCTCACTGCCTGGGTGATGGAATTCCTCACATTTCAAACCTCAGCATTATAAAAAATACCCATGTAAAAAACCTGTGTAGGTACCTCCTAAATCTAAAATAAATTTGAAATTCTAAAAAGAGATCTTACTCTCTCACCCAGACAGGAATACAACACCATGATTATAGCTCAATGCCGTCTAATATTCCTGGGGAACTCAAGCAATAGTCTTACATCACCCCCAACTTCCTGACTACAGGAACATTCCACCATGCATGGCTAATCTGTAGAAATATTTTTTACATACAGCTTGTCACAATATTGCCCAAGGTGGTCTCAAACTCCTGGCCTTAAGTAATTGATATTGTTTGGCTCTGTGTCCCCGACCGAATCTCACCTTGAATTGGAATAATCCCCACTTGTCCTGGAAAGGACCCAGTAGGAGGTAATGGAATCATGGGGGTGGGATTTTCCCGTGTTGTTCTCATGATAGCAAATATGTCTCATGTGATTTGATGGCTTTATAAGTGGAGGTTCCCCTGAACAAAGTCTCTTGCTTGCTTCAATAATGGTGAGACCTCCCTAATCATGTGAAACTGTGAGACCGTTAAAACTTTTTTCATGATAAATTACCTAGTCTTGTTTTTGTTCTTATTAGCAGTATAAGAATGGTTTAATACAGTAGTCCTCTTGCCTTAGCTTTCAAAGTAGCTGGAATTACATGCACATGTCACTGTGCCTGGCTAAAACACCTAGTTTAAGGATGCTCATTCAGCTAAAGGAGAACATACAAAACTAAACAGAAAAAGAAAACAATGCATGAAGATAATGAGATTATCAACGAAGTGATTAAAGGTACAAAATAGAAACATAAAGTGTGGAGCTGAAAAGTAAAATACCTGAATTTAGAGATTCACTAGAAGGCCCAGCAACAGCTTTGATCTAGCAGGAAAAAATCCAGCAAGCTTGATAAGAAGTCATTTGAAATTATAGGCTGTGGAGGCTAAAAATAATTTTAAAAATTAAGAGAGCCTAAGGTACTTATGGGAGACCATTAAAATGGCCAATATACTTATAATGGGAATTCTAAAATAAACAGAGAGAAAAGACAGCAGCAAAGTTATTTCAAGAAACAAACAGTGGCTGAGAACTCTCAAAATTTGAGGGAGAAAATGACCTAAAATGTAATGAAACTTTACCAATTCTAACTATATTCTTTGTTATTATAATGAAGATGCACAGAATACTTTACTTCTGCTATATGTTTGAGATAACAAAGACTTAAAAGTGACTGTAAATCTGTGCCAATAGATTTATAATACAAAATGATATAATTTGTGACATCAAGAAAACACTTAGGGAGCCATAAAGAGGCAGGGTTTTATATGCAATAGTAGTTATTCTTGGTAATATATATAGTAACAACAAAGAAAATACCTATAGTACTTAGGATTTTGAGACTAGTCTGGGCAACACGGCAAAACCCTGTCTCTATGAAAAACAACAAAAATTTGTCAGGAGTAGTGGTGCGCATCTGCAATGTTATTGAATTTGTTTAGTAGTTCTAATAGTTTTTGGTGTAGTGTTTAGAGTTTTTCACATATAAGATTATTTTGTCCACAATCAGAGACCATTTGAATTTGTCCTTTCCAATTAGTATGAGTTTTAGTTCTTCCTCTTGCCTAATGTCCTTTGCTAGGACTTCCCTTACTATGTTGAATAAGAGGGCTGAAAGTGGGGGTGATTTTTGTTGTTCCAGATCTCAGAGAGAAAGCTTTCAGCTTTTCCTTATTCAGTATAATGTTAGCATTGCTTTGTCATAAATGGCCTTTATTGTGTTGAGGCACATAACTTCTATTCCTAATTTGTTAAGAGGTTTCATCATAATGAATATTGAATTTCATCCAACGCTTCTTCTGCATAGGCAAAACGTACAAAAATAAAATACTTAATGTGATGGTCAATACAGGGTGTCAAATTGATTGGAGGATGGAAAGCATTGATCCTGGGTGTGTCTGTTAGTGTGTTGACAAACGAGATTAACATTTGAGTCAGTGGGCTGGGAAAGGGAGACCCACTCTTAATTGGGTGAGCACCATCTAATGAGCTGCAGTGAATATAAAGCAGGCAGAAAAATGTAAAAAGGAGAGACTGGCCTACGTTCCCAGCCTACATCTTTCTCCTGTGCTGGACGCTTCCAGCCCTCAAAAACCAGACTCCAGTTTCTTCAGCTTTGGGACGTGGACTGCCTCTCCTTGCTCCTCAAACTTGCACACAACCTATTGTGGGATCTTCTGATTTCTCCAGGGAAGCCTGACTAATACACTTAGCAACAAACTTAACTAAAAAGGTAAAGAATCTCTACTCTGAGAACAACAAAACATGGATAAAAAATATTAAATACAAATGAATAAATGAAAAAATCTTGTGTTTATACACTGGAAGACTACTGTTAATAAAGCTACCCAAAGTGATCTACAGAAGTAACTTGATTTTTATCAAAATATCAATGACATTTTTTCAAAGAAGTAGAAAAAATATTTTAAATTTATGTGGATCCACAAAAAACTCTGAATAGACAAACAACTTTGAGCAAAATAAGTAAAGCTAAAGGCATCACTTTATCAAACTTCAAAACTTCCTATAAAGCTATAGTAACCAAAACAGCACTGTACTGGCATAAAAACAAACAAATAGACTAATGTACCCAATAAGCCCAGAAGTTAATTTATGCACCTAAAGCCAATTGATTGTCAACAAAATTGCCAAGCACACACTTTAGGGAAAAGCTAATCTCTTCAATAAATGGTGCAGGGCCATTTAAATATTTATATTCAGAAAAATTCTACTAGACCATTGGGCCTTGCCATATATGAATATCAACTCAAACTAAAGACTTAAATGTAATGCTATAAATTATGAAACTATTAGAGAAAAACGTAAAAAAAAGCTTTATAACATTGGACTGGGAAAGGATTATTAAAATAAGATGTCAAAACATACGCAACAAAATCAAAAATAAGCAAACAACATTATGTCAAACTAAAATGCTTTTTCATATTAAAAAAACAACTAAAAGATTGAAGAGACAACTTAGGCAATGAAAGAAAACGTTTTCCGGCTATACATATGACAAAAGGCTAATATTCAGAATATATAAGAAACTTTAAAATCCCAAAATAAATACACTTATAATCTAATTTAAAAAATGCAAAGGATCTTAACAGACGTTTGTGAAAAAGAGATACAAAAATGGCTAACTGGAACATAAAAAGATGTTCTACATTACTAATCACCAAAGAAATGCAAATCCAAACCACAATGAGGTACCACCTCACTCCCATTAGAATGGCTATAATAAAAATAAATAAATCAATAAATAAAAAGTACTAATGAGGATATAAAAACTACTGAATGTATACGTTGTTGGTGGAATTGTAAATTAGTATCGCCATTATAGAAAATAGTATGGAGGTTTCAGAAAGACATTGAAAATAAATCTATTATATGATCCAGCAACTTTACTCCTCCTGGCTGTATATACAAAAGAAAGGATATCACTGTGTCAAAAAGATATTTGCATTCTCCTGTTAATTACAGAACTATTTACAATAGCTTATATATGGAATCAATTCAAATGTACAGCAACAGATAAATGGATAGGGAAAATGTAATTTATATACACAGTGAAATCCTATTCAGCCATAAGAAAGGATAAAATTCTGTCAGTTAAGAGAGCATGGATGAACCTTGAGCATACCATGTTAAGTAAAATAAGCCACATAGAGAAACACTAGTACTTTACGATCTTATTATCTCACTCATTTGTGTAACCTGAAAAAAAGGGTTGATATAAGCAAAGAGTACAACGCGGGTTACCAGAGACTGAAATAGGAGGACGGGAAAAGGCTGCTTAACAAGTACTGTGTTACAATTAGACAGGAGAAAGAAGTTTTTGTTTTTTATTACACGATAGAATAATAATAATTAATGAAAACGTATCGCTTATTAAAAAATACCTAAAAGAGACCAGTTGTGGTAGCACATTCCTGCAATCCATACATTTTGGGAGACTGAGGTGGGAGAATCACTTGAAGACAGAAGTTCAAGATGAGCCTGGACAACATAGTGAGACCTTGTCTCTGTGAAAAATTAAAACATTATCCAGGCATGGTGGCAGGTTCCGGTAGTCTCAGCTAATTGGGAAGCTGAGGTTAGAAGATTGTTTGAGGTTACTGTGAGCTAGGATTGCACCACTGCACTTCCAGTCTGGGTGTTAGAGCAAGATCCTCTCCCTAAAAAAAGTTAATACATAAATATAAAATAAAATAGCTAGAGAAGAAGCTTTTGAATGTTCTCACCACAAAAATAACACAAGCATGAGGCAATAAATACACTAAGTACTCTGATTTTTATTGCTATACAACATACATACATAATTGTTTCCCCAAAATATGTACAATTACATGTGTCAATTTTAAAAAATGAAGACTATAATGTAAAACCTATAGCTGTAAAATTCCTAGCACAATACAGAAGGGTGAAGCTTCATGACAATTGGTCTTGGCAATAATCTGGGGGATGTAACATCAACGGATCAGACAACAAAAGCAAGGGAATACAGATAGTACTAAATCAGTGTGAGAAAAATATCCCAAACAGGCAAAGCAGAACATGGAATAGATATATGCACAATTATGTACATTGTAGTATTACTCACAAACATACTACCTGGAAGCAAATGTACCTTTAAGGATGAGTAGATTCAACAAACAGGGCACGTATATTCACTGGGATAGCATTCAGCCTTAAAAATAAGGAAATCTTGAAAAGTACTACAATAAGGACAAATCTTGAAAACATTCGGTAAAGTAAAACAAGACAGTCAAAAAGGAAATCGTATAATTACACTTATATAAAATATTTAGTCAGTCAAACTTATAGGAACCAAGTGCTGTAGTCTCAGCAGTGCACCAAGATGTAACAGTATCTCGTAGTCTGAGATCACACCCAGAGTTCTTTTTTCTACCTCTAAGGAGATTAAGGAGCATGAACACAAAGGTGAGGTTGGAGTGAAAGTTTGATAAGCAAGAGAAAAAAGCTCTTTGCCAGCAGAGATAGGTGTCTGAACGTGGTGCCCTCTACGAGGCTGGGGTCCAGGGTTTTTATGGACTGGGAAGGGAAGAGAAGGGAATGTGCATAGTTCACAGGCCGTCTTGAAAAACGTGTGGCTCAGCTTGGCCCATGACTTTGGCCCGGTACCAATAAGGAGCTGAAGGGATGATTCATAGATGCTACTTAGGTTGGCCCAAGACTTATCAGAAGATAAGGTGAAAGCTTGGCCAAGCAGCTTGGCCTGGGAGCAATTAGGGGCTGAAGTAACTATTCATAGAGATCAGACTTACAGTTCAAATAAAGGAGAGTATCGACCGGAATGCACCAGAGCCCACTGTGCTTATGCCCACAAAAGGAGAAGAAACTTTTTCCTGGGAGCCCACTGACTGTACAAAGGGCAAAGGCGTTTCTTTTTTTCTTTTTCTGTTCTTTCTTTCCTTCATTTTTTTTTTTGAGATGTACTTTTTTCTATTTATTTATTTATTTATTTATTTATTTGTTTTGAGATGTAGTTTTGCTCTTGTTGCCCAGGCTGGTGTGCAATGGTGCGATCTCGGCTCCCAGTAACCTCTGCCACTTGGGTTCAAGCGATTCTCCTGCCTTAGCCTCCCATGTAGCTGGGATTACAGGCATGCGACAGCATGCCCGGCTAATTTTGTATTCTTAGTAGAGACGGAGTTTCTCCATGTTGGTCATGCTGGTCTCGAACTCTCGACCTCAGGTGATCTGCCCGCCTCTGCCTCCCAAATTGCTGGGATTACAGGCATGAGCCACCGTGCCTGGACAAACAAAGGCATTTCTATGCCAGTTCGGTCTTGTTCCCTTAACTAAGTGGGCTGGAGGTTTGTACAAGTTTCTATCCAAATGGGCCAGAGGTTTTTCTCTCTGTGCAGCCATGGGCAGGTCTCCAAGCACAACACCAAGTGCTAGTTCCCTTGTTGGTGTCTACAGCTTGATTTTTTCCAGGATTCATTTTATATTATGCAGGGATGAGACAATGACCCAAGGTCCAGGGACTTTCCAGGGACCCTTCTGTTGCTACCTACCTAAAGCAAGCTAACTAAATTCTTTCACAAGTAATGAGTATTCACTTTTACTTTTGTAAGACAAAAATTATCTAAAACCTATTGCAAAACAATAGAACTATACTTACCACTTCTAAACCATATACTTAAAATGTTAGAAATGACAATGGCATGTTTTTAACGACAATTAGAAGCTTAAGACTACCTAAAAGGCACAGTTACAAAATCCTCAAACATCCCCTTCAAATAATAAAGGGTTCTCCTCACATAATTGTTTAGATTTAACTATAAGTTGATTGTGAATTTACAATTATTTCCCTGACTACTCACCAAGATAGAATAAAATAATCACTAGAAATCAAGAAAAAAGGGAAATTTATAGCACTAATGTCCACATCAAAAAGCTAGAAAGGGCTGGGCATGGTACCTCATGCCTGTAATTCCAGCACTTTGGGAGGCTGGGGCAGACAGATCACTCGAGGCCTGGTGTTCAAGACCTGCCTGGCCAACATAGCAAAACCCCATCTCTACAAAAAAATACAAAAATTAACTGAGTGTGGTGATGCACATCTGTAATCCCAGCTACTCAGGAGGCTGAGACAGCAGAAATGACTTAAAACTGAAAAGTGGAGGTTGCAGTGAGCCGAGATCATGCCACTGTTCTCCAGCCTGGGCAGCAGAGTGAGACTCTCCCACAAGAAAAAAAAAAAAACCTAGAAAGATCTAAAGTTAACAGACTAACATCTTGATTAAAAGAACAAGAAAACCAAGTGAAAAAGAACCTGAAAGCTAGCAGAAAACAAGAAATAACCAAGATCAGAGTAGAGCTGAAGGACATAGAGACACTGAAAACCCTTCCAAAAAAAAAAAAAAAAACTCAACCAATCCAGGAGACGTTTTTATGAAAAAAATTAATAAACTAAATGGAACACTAGCTAGACAAATAAATAAGAAAAGAAAGAAGAACCAAACACAATGAGAAATAATAAGGGAGATATCATCCCTGATCCCATGGAAATAAGAACAACCATCAGAGAATACTGTAAACACCTCTATGCACATAAACCAGAAAATCTAGAAGAAACGGACAATTTATTGCAAAAAAAACCCTCCACAAGAGTGAACCCTGAATAGATCAATAATGTGTTCTGAAATTGAGGCAGTAACAACTAGCCTACCAAGCAAGCTGAATTTGACCAGAAGTACAAAGGTGAGATGGTACATTTTCTCCTAAAACTACCCAAAAAAAATTGAAAACAAAGAAGTTCTTTCTAACTCATTCTATCAGGCCAGCATCATCCTGATACCAAAACCTAATATAGATACAACAACAACAACAACAAAACATCATGCTAACATCTTTGATGAACACCGTGCAAAAATTCTCAATAAAATACTGGCAAACCAAATCCGGCAGCACATTAAAAAGTGCATCCACCACAATGGAATTGGCTTGGTCCCCAGGATGCAACGTTGGTTCAACATATGCAAATCAATAAATGTGACTCGTCACATAAAGAGAAGTAAATACAAAAATCACATGATTATCTCAACAGATGCAGAAAAAGTATGCAATAAAATTCAATATTCCTTCACGTTTAAAATTCTCAATAAACTAGGAACTGAGGAAACATACCTCAAAATAATAAGCGCCATATACAACAAACCCACAGATAATATCATATTGAATGTGCAAAAGCTGGAAACATTCCCCCTGAAAACTGGCACAAGAAAAGTATGTCTTCTCTCACCACTCCTATTGGACACAGTATCGGAAACCTTCGCCAGGAAAATCAGAACAGAGGAAGAAATAAAGAGTATTCTAATAGAAAGAGAGGAAGTCAAATTATCTTTGTTTGTAGATGACCTGATCCTATATCTAGAAAGCCTCATCTTCTTAGCCCCAAAGCTTCTTAAGGTGATAAGCAACAGTAGCAAAATCTCAGGATATAAAATCAATGTGCAAAAGTAGCTAGCATTCCCATACACAAACAACAGGCAAGCAGGGAGACAAATAATGAATGAACTTTCATTCACATTTGCTACAAAGAGAAAAAAATACCTAGGAATACAGCTAATAAGGAAAGTGAAGGACCTCTTCAAGGAGAACTACAAACAACTGCTTACAGAAATCAGAGTGGACACAAAACAAAAGTAGAAACATTTCATGCTCATGGAGAGGAAGAATCAGTATCATGAATATGAGCATATTGCCCTAAGTAATTTATAGATTCAATGCTATTCCCATTGAACTACTGACATTCTTCAGAGAATTAGAAAAAAAAACTTTAAAAATTCATATGGAACCAAAAAAGAGCCCAAATAGCCAAGCCAACCTTAAGAAAAAAAAAAAAAAAAAAGCTGAAAGCGTCACTGCCTAACTTCAAACTATACTAGTACAGTAATCAAAGCAGCATGGTACTGGTATAGAAACAGAAACATGGACAAATGAAACAAAATAGGGAGTCTAGAAATAAAGCCAAAAACCTACGACAACCTGATCTTTGACAAAGTCAACAAAAACAAGGAATTAGGGAAAGATCTCCCTATTCAATATATTGTGCTAGGAGAACTGACTAGTCATATGCAGAAAATTAAAACTGGAACCCTTCCTAACACCATAGACAAAAATTAACTCAATATGGATTAAAGACTTAAATGTACAACCTAAAACTATAAAAACCTTAGAAGAAAAAATCTAGATAATACCATTCAAGATATAGGCAGGAGGAAAGATTTGATGACAAAAAGGACAAAAGCAATAGCAACAAAAACAAAAATTGACTAATGGGGTCTAATTAAATTAACAGCTTCCGCAGACCCAAAAAAACCTATCATTAGAGCAGAGAACCTAGAGAATGGGAGAAAAATTTTGCAACCTATCCATCTGACAAACGTCCAATACCCAGAATCTACGAGGGACTTGAAATTTACAAGAGAAAAACAAACAACCCCATTAAAAAGTGGTCAAAGGACATGAACAGACATATCTCAAAAGAAGACATACATGTGCCCAACAAACATGAAAAGCTTAACATCACTGATAACTGGATAAATACACATCAAAACAACAATGAGATACCATATCACACCAATTACAATGGCTATTAATAAACAGTAAAGAAAAAATAAAAACAGATGCTGGTGAGGTTGTGGAGAAAAAGGAAAACACTTTTACACTGTTGGTGAGAGTGTAAATTATTTCAAGCATTGTGGAAGAGAGTGTGGAGGCTCCTCAAAGACCTAGCAGCAGAAATACCATTTGACCCAGCAATACTATTATACACCCGAAGGAAAAGAATTCTATTTTAAATATACATGTATGCATATGTTCATTGCAGCGCTATTTACAATAGCAACGTCATGTAATCAATCTACATGCCCATCAATGATAGACTGGATAAAGAAAATGTGGTACACCTACACATGGAACACTATAAAGCCATAAAATGTAATGAGATGATGTCCCTTGCAGGGACATGGTTGGAGTTTGAAGCCATTAATCCCAGCAAACTAATGCAGGAACTGAAAACCAAACACCACCTATTATTATTCTAACTTATTAGCGGAAGCAGATCAATTAGAACACATGGACACACTAGGAAGAACAACACACACTGGACACCTGTTTCATGGCATGGGGGAGGGAAAGGAGAGCATCAGGAAGAATAGCTGCGGATGCTGGCCTTAGTACATGGGTGATGAGATGATCTGTGCAGTAAAGCACAATGGCACACGTTTATCTATGTAAGAGACCTGCATATCCTGCACATGGAACCCTAAACTTAAAATAAAAGTTGAAAAATAAGTTTATCACATATGGACCCCTGAACTTAAAATAAAAGTTGAAAAAAAATGCGTATCTGGTGGATTCTCTATGTTAGAAACAAACTGAGGATCCTGAAGCTCCCGCTGGGAGAATCGGGGCTGGGGGCACCCTGGGGAGCCGCTGCCAAGGCCGTCCACCGTCCCTACAGGCCGCCTCCCTTCCCGGCCAGTGATGGAAAGGAGAGGGGGAATATGAACAGCTGTGGAACTCAGACTCTCGGGAACTGAATCAGGCCCCAGCCCATGCCCCCCATCCCAGTCCGGCCAGCGTGCCCTCCAGTCTTCCCACCCAGCCAGCCCAGCCCTCAGGATTGTTAGATGGAACAAGGCTCCATCATCACCCAGGCATGGAGGGAAGACGCCCTGGTCCTTACCAAGCAAGTCCTGGTTTCCAAAGTGCTCTCCGAAGAGGTCTCATGTTTGTCACACCTTAGAAGGCCCCTTTCTGCTCTTCTTGCACCCAGCATGTTGGCCAGTCACGTTCCCCTGCTAAGTTCTTCACACATAATTAGGAAGTCAACACCATTGCTAAGTCAGATCAGCTCCAGAGTCTCCAGTATCAGTTTTATCAGATCCCAGGAACCTGCCTGCTCCCAGAGGTGACAGAGAAAAATCAAGGAAGGATCTGTATGGGCACTGACCTGGATGAAACCCTTGTGCCTAGCTCCTTGAAGGCATTCAGCAATGCTGACTGCCTAATGCCTGTAGAGATTGAGGGGATCAGGCACCAGATCCATTTGCTCATGAGGCCTTATATGGATAAGTTCCTGAGATGACAGGAGGAACTGCTTAAATGTGTTTTTTTCATTGCTGTCTTCATTCCAGCCTGAACAAGTATGCAGATCCTGTTGAGAGGTGACAGTGTGCTGGCAGTCCTCACAGCCCTCACTCGCTCTCGGGGCCTCCTCTGCCGGGGCTCCCACTTTGGCGGCACTTGAGGAGCCCTTCAGCACACCGCTGTAGTGTGGGAACCCCTTTCTGGGCTGGCCAAGGCCAGAGCTGGCTCCCTCAGCTTGCGAGGAGTTGTGGAGGGAGAGGTGCGGGCGGGAACTGGAGCTGCGCCCGGTGCTTGCGGGCCAGCGCAAGTTCTGGGTGGGCTTGGGCTCGGTGGACTCCGCACTCGGTGTGGCCGGCCTGCCCCACCGGCCCTGGGCAGTGAGGGGCTTAGAACCTGGGCCAGCTGTTGGTGTGCTCAATTTCTCGCTGGACCTTAGTTGCCTTCCCATGGGGCAGGGCTCTGGACCTGCAGCCTGCCATGCCTGGCCCTCCCCCACTCCATCGGCTCCTGTGCGACCGGAGCCTCCCCGACGAGCGCCACCCCCTGCTCCACGGCACCCAGTCCCATCAACCACCCAAGGGCTGAGGAGTGCGGGCGCACGGCGCAGGACTGGCAGGCAGCTCCACCTGCAGACCCGGTGCAGGATCAACTGGGTGAAGCTAGCTAGGCTCCTGAGTCTGGTGGGGACATGGAGAACCTTTATGTCTAGCTAAGGGATTGTAAATACACCAATCAGCACTGTGTATCTAGCTCAGGGTTTGTAAATGCACCAATTGACACTCTGTATATAGGTATTCTGATGGGGACAAGGAGAACCTTTGTTTCTAGCTCAGGGATTGTAAACGCACCAATCAGAGCCCTGCCAAAACAGACCACTCGGCTCTGCCAATCAGCAGGATGTGGGTGGGGCCAGATAAGAGAATAAAAGCAGGCTGCCCGAGCCAGCAGTGGCAACCCACTCGGGTCCCCTTCCACACTGTGGAAGATTTGTTCTTTTGCTCTTTGCAATAAATCTTGCTGCTGCTCATTCTTTGGGTCCACAATGTCTTTATGAGCTGTAACACTCACCGTGAAGGTCTGCAACTTCACTCCTGAAGCCAGCGAGACCACGAACCCACTGGCAGGAAAGAACTACTCCAGACATGCCAACTTAAGAGCTGTAACACTCACCACGAACATCTGCAACTTCATTCCTGAGCCAGCAAGACCACGAACCCACCAGAAGGAAGAAACTTTGAACACATCCGAATGTCAGAAGGAACAAACTCCGAACATGCCACCTTTAAGAACTGTAACACTCACCATGAGGGTCTGCAGCTTCATTCTTGAAGTCAGTGAGAATAAGAAACTCCCTGTTCCGAACACACTGTGATGGGTGTGCTGGACCAGTGTGGGGTGATCTGGGGTGGCCTAGCTCATGAGTTGTGTTTGTTCCACCAGGGCTGCTATGTCAAGGACCTCAGCCATCTGGGGACGGACCTGAGGAAAACTGTCATCCTGGACAACTCGCCTGCTTCTTACATCTTCCACACAGAGAATGCAGTGCCTGTGTAGTCCTGGTTTGATAACATTCCAGACAGCAGCTGCTGCACCTGATATCAATCTTTGAGGAGACGAGTGGAGCAGATGGTGTCTACACTAGCCTTGGGCAGCAGTGGGCCCTTAACCTTCCCTCCTTCCCAGCGATGGCCATCACAGTAGGGGATTTTCCCACACTGTGCCTTTATGATCAGCCTGAAAGAGTGAAGGCTGGAACACCTACCCACATGGGCCTGGGAAGAGTAAGAAATGATTGAAAAGAGCTTTAGGACAGCTCAGATGCCCAGTGGGTGAATGCCAGACCAAGGATACCCAGAGCTACCTGCCATCAAGTTGTTGGGTTTCCGAGATGTAGGTGTGAGAGAAAGAAAGAGAGCATGTATGTTTTGCCATGAACTGTGGCCCTAATATATAGTGTTTCAGTGGGGGAGAAGCTGAAGGACGAATACTTCCCAAGTTAGCTTGTCTCCTCTCCTGTCACCCTATGAGCCCCTGAGCTCCATAGGGATGAAGACTCTTGAAGGCTCAATTGCAAACCTGGTGTTTCCTCAGTGCTGCAAGGCCTACGCCAAGGAGAAAGGAAAGGTATGCCTTTGGGTGTTCCAGACACACATCTTTCTGAAATATTTCTCCAGTCAGTTGTTGCAGACAAAAGACAACATTTCTGGGAAGATGGGGACTTATGTTCAGACCAGTACCCAAGCCATCAGGTCTTGTGGCCCAAAGGCTGTGCTTTTAAGTCCAGCCAAGTGCCTGGGATGGATCTTTTCTGCATGTCCCCAAGACTCACCACTTAGCCATAGCCTCAAACCTGTGGGGAAGGAAGTTATCTCCCCACCCTGCAAGAGGACAAATAACTGATTTCTGCTGTTTTTAATCTGTTTTAAAATTCTCTTAAAAAAAAAAAGCCTATCTGAAACTGAAAAAAAAAAACAACAACAAACAAGCAAAAAAGATGTCAGACTTACATAGGTGAAAAACACACAGATATATCTATAACCAACAAACACAGCTAATTCACACATATATTAAACATCACATTGAGATAAACTGTATCGAGCTAAAAATTATCATTGAACTCGTGATATCAAGCTTTAAAAGCAAAAATACAATTAACTGATCTGAGAAAACATACCCAAGAAAAGAAACGCAATAACACGCAATTGAAAATAAGAAGAGAGATTTTAATGCATAAAATCCTGAATAAAACATGGATTTACAATGAAAAATAACTTTTTTTTTTTTGAGACAGAGTCTTGCTCTGTCGCCCAGGCTGGAGTGCAGTGGCATGATCTCGGCTCTGCCCACTGGATTCATGCTATTTTCCTGCCTCAGCATCCCGAGTAGCTGGGAATACAGGCGCCCGCCACTGTGCCCGGCTAATTTTTTGTATATTTAGTAGAGACGGGGTTTCACCATGTTAGTCAGGACGGTCTTGATTTCCTGACCCCGTGATCCACCCGCCTCGGCCTCCCAAAGTGCTGGGAATACAGGCATGAGTGACCACACCCGGCCAAAAAATGACTCTTTAGATAT
This sequence comes from Pongo pygmaeus, assembly GCF_028885625.2. Classification (NCBI taxonomy): domain Eukaryota; kingdom Metazoa; phylum Chordata; class Mammalia; order Primates; family Hominidae; genus Pongo; species Pongo pygmaeus. The sequence continues at coordinate 1,394,977 of NC_072384.2, read as the reverse complement.
CTACAGCATTAAACTGCATTCACTCATGAAAAGCAGACATTTTAAGTCATTGGAATTTAATAAATTGCAGTAAAATTATACAGAAAATGCATTACAATCATTAATAACATGCTCTAATGAGAAGAATTTAATTAATAATCATTAAAAAGATAGGAGAATTTAATTATGTCCTCAATATGTTTCTGCTCTTCTTACCACAAAATATAATAAAACTCTATGACTATAATATAGTTTTCAGGAGATAAAAAAGTCTTATGTTTCGAAATAAAAGAACAACAAAAATTTTGCAAAATACGCTGAGCATTACTGAAGTATAAAGTAAATATCTGGAATTAAAAACACCATCATTTAGACACAGACTAAAAAAAAGAATATAAATGTTAATGATTCCTTTCTGCCTGCAGTGAGCTTGAAATTACAACCAAAAATTTTAATAAATATGTTGCACCTACAAGAAATTTTATTAATAGCTTACATAATGTGTAAATTTGAGCAATTTATTTTAGAATTTTTGAATCTAAAAATCACCAGCTTGACATTTATTTCAGAAAGCGAAATATAAACGAGAGTAACATAAGAAAGACGACAGAATGGGTGGTTTTGCGTGCACATCCCTCACAACATAATGCAGCTGCCACAGCAAACATAAGTGCATTCATGTAAGCCTTGGAATCCAGTTCAGAGTTTGTGACACCCAGCTGGAGGCAAAGACCAAGGAAGACATCTTCAGAGGGTAAGCACTTGACCAAGTGGCAAGCTTGCCAATCGTGGTCCCCGCTTCAAAACAGAATACTGCCACATCTTACTGTAGACTTGCCTATAACTCATTTGACTTTGGTCCTGCCACTGCAACTATCTGTCAAAAACACAAGAGAATTCGTACTCACCTGAGACAGGTGACAGGCCTGCAGAATTTGGTTCTCTCTATAGTCCCTGAATCAGGCAAAACACACCTTCTTTACTTCTCCAGCCATGGTCTAGAAGAAATCTTCATATTGATATCATGAAATGCTAACTAACAATATGAAAAATACTAAAGTATAAATGTCACTAAAAATGGTAAATACATACCGAAATTCTGAATACTCTAAATTGTTATCATCTTAAACTAGACTATTAAAATACAAGATGTTTTATATAAGTCTCATGACAACCACTAGGAAAAAAACTGTAGTAAAAAAAGAGAAAGTAATTAAAACATACACAAACAACAAAAATTACACATTGGACATGGTGGCTCCTGCTTATAATCCCAACACTTTGGGAGGCCAAAGTGGAAGAATCATAAGCTCCTTGGGTGTTGTGGTGTGTGTCTGTAGTCCAAGCTACTTGGGCGGCTAAGGTGGGAGGTTTGCTTGATCCCAGGAGGTTGAGGCTACAGTGAGCCGTGATATGCAACTGTACTTCAGTCTGAGCAAGAAAGCATAACTTTGTCTCAACAAAAATTAACAATACTGCAGGAAAGACAGAACCAGAAAAAAAAGAAACAAATTTAAACTGGACAGAAAACTACAAATTTACAATGGTAACTGCTTACCTATCACTACCTTACAAATAAAAAGATTAAATTATCTACTAAACACATACTGCTGTAGACTGAATATCATCTCCAAAATTTAGGATAAAATTTAATAGCCAATGTGTTAGAATTAAGAGATGGAAACTTTAAAAATTAATTAAGCTATAAGAACTCTGCCCTCATGAATGGACTAATGTTCTTATTATGGGAATGGGCTAATTATAACAAGAATGGATCTGTTGTTATATATTAATACAAAAACTCTCTCTCTCTCACATCTTTGGCAACATTATTATCCAGCAACTAGACCTTCAACAGATACCAGTGTCATGTTGTTTTGCCCTCCCAGCCTCCAGAATCATGAGTCAAATAAAATTCTATTCTTTATTAATTACCAGTCTGTGATATTCTGTTAAAGCAGCCAAAAAAGACTAAAGCAGACAGTGGATAAATGAATCTTTTAAACCTCGTAATATGCTGCTTACAGGAGACTCAATTATGAATTAAGAGCATAGGCTAAAAGTGAAAGGATAGAAAATGATATTCCATGGAAATAATAACCAAAGGAGTGCAATGGTAGTTATGCTTAAATTAGACAAAACAGATTTTCTAGCAATGTCTCCCACAAGCATGAAATGAGTTTACCATACAATAATAATAGAGATTAATTTGTCAAGAGAATATAGCTATATATATTTATGTGCCCAAAAGGGAGGCTTCTAAATATAAAAAGCAAATATTGCCAGAACTGTAGGGAGAAGTAGAAAGAAATCCAATAATAGAAAACTTTAATGAAATGTATAGTAAAGGACAAATAGTTAATAGCATTGTAAGTTGGCAAGGGAAACCTGGTCTCATGTGTTGCATTTGAGAATGCAGCAAAGAAAGTGGGAACTTATAATTTTACTGCAAACCTGAGTTAGGCTGAAAAACAGTGTGGTCGATAAGAGGATCCACTTGCCATACATTAAAAAAATACAGGAGAAAACCCGTCCTCCTCTGGAGTGTTAAAGTAATTAAAGAGCAGAAAATTAGACTAAAGTGGCTCTAGTGCCCTGTGTTCATAGGTTAAAAAAAAAAAAACTGAAACCTAACTGAAATACATTTCCTATAAACCATTATGTTAGCCTGAAACAAAATGCAGGTTTAAGCAACGACAAATATACAATTAACCTCTGAATATGTATCTAGGAAATTTCCATCTGGATAGTTCAAATAAGGCGACTACATAACTGTAACAAGTTCTTGAATTTGGGTTGCTTTCTCATGCATCTTATAAAAGCCTTTCCTTTATGCCCCTCGGGTGGACCACAAATCATGGCTGGGTGCTTTCCATTTCAGCAATCACTGTTTGTTGAGATAAACTGGTTAACATTTTAACATAGACTCCTGTTAATTTTTAATAAGAGAGACTGTGGACGCCACGGGCTGCAGCTCCTCCCACGCAAACACCCAGTCTCGGTTTTTCCCTGATGACCCACCTGGCATCCCTGAACAATCTGGGAAATACTCATGGCTGTGGGCGCAGAGCAGGGCGCTGCCCAGGGACAGGACCGAATGGGCCGGGCGGGACGTGGGGGTCTTCGCTGCTGGCCCAGCGGCCATCTTGCAGCCACAGGGGACTGAGGGCCAAGCTGCGGGAGACTCGGAGCTAACCGTGGGGAGGCCGGTCCTGCCGGTTTCGCAGGCTGCTCTCCCCTCTCGGGATGCCGAACCCCGCATACTCACCATTTCCCAGCTTCCATGATGTCCTGGCACCTTAACTATGCGTCCCCAAGGACCTACAGGTCACAGGGCAACAGGGGCTGTGAGAGAGTAGCCCGGGGCTCCCAAGGTGGAGGAGACGAAATAGGAGACGGATCCCAAGCTCCTGTGCCAGCGCCAGCGAGAGACAAAGACCCCGCCAAACGCCGGAAGCCACGCCCTCCTTTCCTCTCCTCTCCCACTGCGCGCCTGATTGGACGGTTCCCACATCAGTGTCACTGATTGGGTAAAACTCCAGGACTCACCCACCCCAGCCTGACTCCTGCCCCTACCCCAACTCCCCCTCAGCGTTAGCACATTTTTGTTAGTTTGTTTTACTTTAAGTTCTGCAATACATGTGCAGAAATTGCAGGTTTGTTACATAGTTTTACATGTGCCATGGTGGTTTGCTGCATCTATCAACCTGCCATCTAGGTTTTAAGCCCCACATGCATTAGGGATTTGTCCTAATTTTCTCTCCTCTTGACCTCAATCCCCTAACAGGCCCCAGTGTGTGATGTTTCATTCCCAGTGTCCCTGTGTTCTCATTGTTCAACTCCCACATATGAGTGAGAACATATGGTGTTTGGTTTCCTGTTCCCGTGTTAGTTTGCTGAAGATAATGGTTTCCAGCGTCATTCACGTCCCTACAAAGGACATGAACTCATTCTTTTTACGGCTGAATATTATTTCATGGTGTATATGTGCCACATTTTCTTTTTCCAGTCTATCAATGATGGGCATTAGGGTTGGCTCCAAGTCTTTGCTATTGTAAACAGTTCTGCAATAGACATATGAGTGCATGTGTCTTTATGCTACAATGATTTATATTCCTTTGGTTATATACCCAGTAATGAGATTGCTGGGTCAAATGATATTTCTGGTTCTAGATCCTTGAGGAATCACCACACTGTCTTCCATAATGGTTGAACTAATTTACACTCACTCCTGCAGTGTAAAAGCGTTTCTATTTCTCCACTGCCTCACCAGCATCTGTTGTTTCCTGACTTTTTAATAACTTCCATTCCAAATGGTGTGAGATGGTATCCCATTGTGGTTTTGATTTGCATTTCTGTAATCATCAGTGATGATGAGCTTTTTTCTTTGTTCTTTTTGTGCGTTTGTTGACCACATAAATGTCTTCTTCTTCTTCCTCTTCTTATTCTTCTTCTTCTTTTCTTTTTATTTATTTTATTTATTATTATTGTTTTTAAGATGGAATCTTGCTTTGTTACCCAGGCTGGAGTGCAGCGGCAGGATCTCAACTCACTGCAACATCTGCCACCCAGGTTCAAGTGATTCCCCTGCCTTAGCGTCCCAAGAAGCTGGGATTACAGGCCACCTGCCAATACACCCTGTTAATTTTTTGTGTTTTTAGTAGAGACGTGGTTTCATCATGTTGCCCGGGTTGGTCTTGAATACCTGACCTCATGATTCACCTGTCTCCAAGGCTGAAAGTGCTGGGATTACAGGCTTGATCAACCACGCCCAGTGAAATGTCTTCTTTTGAGAAGAGTCTGTTCATATTCTTTGCTCACTTTTTGATGGTATTTGTGTGTGTGTGAATTTGTTTAAGTTCCTTGTAGATTCTGCATATTAGACCTCTGACAGATGGTTAGATTGCAAAAATTTTCTCTCATTCTGTAGGTTGCCTGGTCACTCTGATGATAGCTTCTTTTGCTGTGCAGAAGCTCGTTAGTTTAATTATATCTCATTTGTCAATTTTAGCTTCTGTTGCGACTACTTTTGATATTTTATTCATGAAGTCTTTTCTCTTGCCTATGTCTTGAATGGTATTGCCTAGGTTTTCTTCTAGGGTTTTTGATGGTTTGGTGTTCAACATTTAAGACTTTAATCCATCTTGAGGTAGTGTTTGTATAAGGTGTAAGGAAGGAGTCCAGTTTCTGTTTTCTGAATGTGGCTAGCCGGTTCTTTCAGCACAATTTGTTAACAAGGAAATTTTTCCCCATTGCTTGTTTTTGTCAGGTTTGTCGGAGATCAGATGGCTGTAGATGTGTGATGTTATTTCTGAGATCTCTGTTCTTTTCCATTGGTCTACATATCTGTTTTGGTATCAGTACTGTGCTGTTTTGGTTACTGTAGCCTTGCAGTATAGTTTGAAGTCTGGTAGCAGGATGCCTTAAGTCTCGTTGTTCTTGCTTAGTATTGTTTTTGGTTGACAGGAAAACAGGCTCATATACTTGAGGTCACATGCCCAGAGTATCACAGCTAATTAAGACGTGAGCTGAGAATTCAAATGCACATGCTCCTTCCCTTACCTGGGTCTCTTGTATAATGCATCTTAGCAGCTATTTAAGGGTAGGAATTAGAACATTTGGACTTCTTTTTAACAACTTTTTAAACTGCATTTTGATAATGCAGGAAAGACCTTCATCCCATCCCTGAGCCCCTCTCTCAGAACGCTGCACCCCACTGCTGACCACATTGTGGGGTGGCCATTAGGAATCAGGCGGGCAGCAGGGGCCGGAAATAAATAAGCATGTATTATGTTGCCCAAATTTGTACATCTTAGAAAGTCTCCTCAACCATTCTGTGTGAAGTGATTATTCCAGGGCAATTGTGTCCTGATGCGCTGCATCTCAGTCTGACTTGTCTTTTTGAAAATCACTGGATTACTCTCATGAACGGGGATATTTCTCTTTCTGTTTGAAAACTGCCAACTGTCCTCTGCAGGTGTCCTGATTTGCTAGTTTAGAACCTGAAGGTAGCGGTGAGAAAATATTTGGGCCACATCAGAATACCTATTCTCAGCTGCAGGATATATAGAAATTTCTTAATAATATCTAACCATTTTCTCAATAACCATTATATTTAACATTGAGAGCTTGGAGTGCAAGGAAGGACACAGATGACACAATCTTGAAAGTTTAATTTGTTTATAAGGGTTTTTTTTTGTTCTTGTTTAGTTTTGCTTAGTTTTTAGATACAAGGTCTTGCTCTGGTGCCCAGGCTGGAGGGCAGTGGCATAATCATAAGTCATAATTTGGTTGTAACGGTTCTTTAAAACAAATTTTTGCTGAGAGTGGTAGCTCACACCTGGAATCTTAACAATTTGGGTGGCCAAGGTGGGATGATCTCCTGATCCCAGGAGTTGAAGATGAGTCTGGGCAACATAAGTAGGCTCAGTCTCCAGAAAATAAAAATAAAAATTGGCTGGGTGTAGCTATGCATGCCTGTAGTCCCAGCTACTTGAGAGGCTGAGGTGAAAGCATCACTGGAACCTAAGAGTTTGAGGCTGCAATGACCCATGATTCAGCCACTGCACTGACAGAGTGAGACACGTGTGTGCGTGTTTGTGTGGGAGTGTGAATAAAAAATTTGTATGTGAAAAAAATTCTAGCACAGGAGAAAAATGAAAGCCCATGTTGGAGGATGTGGAGAAATGTGAGTATGGCTCCAGCAATTCAGTGAGACTTGGTTTTCCATCTTGAAGAATTGCCCATCCACACTGAAACCATAGCCTAACAAATGCCCGTTCTCACACTATGCCTGCTGGGATACCAGTATGTAGCCTTTTGAAAGAAATAAAATCTTTCACCTAAGAGAAGGACAAGAATAAAGGAGGGTTTCACATCTAAAGCCTTCATTTTCTTTATGAATCAACAGCAACTTGTCATTTGAGTTGTCCAAAGGCGACTGACAGCACTAATACACTTAATGAATCAACCAGGAAAAATGGGCCTCTCAGATGAGGAGGAGGCACAATGGTAAAAAAAACCCAATCCATTCTCAGGTTTGCATGGTGCTCGCATCTCAAGAGGTGGTATTAGCCATGTGAACCGTGTTCAATGGACAAGGCCAGAGGAAAGATTAGTACAACACAACTATGAGGCCGCAAATCAAACTGGTAGTGGGAGCATGCATGAGGCTTCAGTGGCCGAGACGCTGGTGGCTACCCTTGGGTGTCACTTAAACCTTAGATGTGAAGGACCTTTTTTTCCCCAATTGGCTCAGAGAAACTAATAAACATTAAAATTGAGATTTGTTTTTCTTTTCAAAATTTCTAAGACATAGAGGACTCTCTAACACTCCAAAAGACATTCAGCTATTCATGCAGCTGAGGACCTGCCTGCTCTGTAGAGGGATGGCAGAGCAGCAGCTACCACCTTTAGTAGGTTTAAGCTTGTCCTCTCATAGGGACAGGCCACCCCCACACAAACCCCATAACTTCATAGGCTCTGGCTGCCAGGTGCAACTGGGGGACTGTCTTCCTCCCATCTCACTATCTCTCCAAGACAGTCCAGCTCAATCTAAAACCTACCCTAGGATGGCGAGTTGTAGACTCTCTTCTATTCTCCCAGTGCAGTGTGACTTCTGGAGAGTGCTCCCCCATCTTCTTACCTCAACTGATGTGAAAAGTGCCGGTTCCCAGGCAGTTAGATGTTCAGTGACATAAGAGGCCCAGCATGAGCAGGGCCTGGCCCCACAGCGTGGCACCTCTCCCCTACCTTGCCTTCATGCCGGCCTTTTCTCTTCTGTCACCAATGTCAGGTGATGGTCACCTGTGCCACACTCTCATGAGCTTGGTAAGTAGCATGGGTGTAAACCCCAACCGATTTCCTGTGACTCTACCCTCTTACCTCCCACTCAAGTGACATTATAAGCATAATTTTACATTTGATCTAATTTATGCATAACTTTTTTATAACATTTCTGACAACAGCCCTCACAACCAAATGAGTCTGGGTTACAGAACACACGGGTGAGGCTGGGGTAGCAGGTTTCACTTACATTATTCCAATGTGAAATGAAGATTGATGATTTAAAACCAAAACAAAGTTGTTTATCAGCTGTGGGGTTGCTACACTTGCTAGCTCATGCTCACTTCCTTTGAAACCAGGTACTGGACAGACCATATTCATAAGTAGCTCTTCGCAAAACCCCAGACAGAAGTCCCAGTCAGACACGGCTCCCTCAGGCTCACAGGGCGGCAACCTCCTCCTCCTCCATGTTGGGCTCTGACAGCAGGCAAGGGAAGCAGCACAGGCAGCAGGGGACAGGGAAGGCCCGGGACTGTAGGGATCCCCAAATGCCCCAGAGCTATTCTCTGTAGAAGGGCGCACTCTCGTCTCACTCTTTCAGTGCAGTGGCTGAATCATGGGTCACTGCAGCCTCAAACTCTTAGGCTCCAGTGATGCTTTCCCCTCAGCCTCTCAAGTAGCTGTGTGGCAAAAAACCTCCTATTTTTTGACTTAAAACCTGGACTTTAAGCCAGGTTGGGCCTGGGAATAGTGGCAGCAAAAGCAGCAGCCAAATATACACACTCTAGATGTCTACACACATGGACACAAGCATATTCCACACTTGCTGGAGCGCGAGAGACCTGAGAGGCACCTGTTTGCCAGCTGCTATCTGATGTCCACACACCCCATTCACGTGTCTTCATTTAGGTCTCTGCATCATATATTCGCTCAGCCAGTGCAAATACATCTTCTGGGGGGCATCATGAATTGCAGCACCAGCCCCACTTGTACGGGGAGGGAGTCAGGAGAAATCTGGTCAGCTCCTAATCCCCCAGGACAAAGGTGATGCCCTCTTTTCAGGACTTACATCCAGCAGCGCCATCTCGGGATGGGTTTTTCAAACACAAGCAGCATGAGGTAGCAAGCATGTTGTGACAAGCTCAGGGCCATGGGCAGCCGGCTGCTAGAGAAGCAGCACAGGGCAGGCACATCTGCGGGTGGCACCATGACAAGCCAAGACAGCCACAGCCTCTACCCCCAACAGCCCCAGCCCAGATGGCATTCAAATCTTCCCGGATAGTATTTGGGTACCCAATGCCCATCAGTCGCGGGCTCATTAGCACGGCCTTGTTGGTTACTCAGGGACTAAGGAGAGGGGGTGAGGGATGTAGATCCAGGGTGGGCGCCGCCTCACGGCCAGAGTCCACCTGACTGCAGGCCAGCAAGCAAGCCCAAGCAGCTCAGCTCTAGTCACCTCTGGCTGCACTTTCTATGTATACTTTACACAAAGGTAGAAAAAGAGGTCAACATTCGCTGTTGTGACATGAAATTCTATGCCCCATTAAGACGTTCAAATGCGATTGTCTTAAGCCCTCTTTAATAAAATGTACACAAATAAACACATACAAGCTGAAACTACTATAAATGAAGTATTAGGATTTTTTAAACCCATAAACAGACACTGTTTGATTGCAGAGAAAGTGAGATTCTAAAGCAGCTGACCACAAAACAGCCCCGCCATATCCCAGGCAGGCCAGGCAGTCTCAACACTACAAGGACATGTGATGGCCACAGAGGATGACAGCTCCCATGAGTATTCTAAGGCACTGTGTTAGCTTCTCACTCACAGTCTCAGAATACCCTGTGAGGGGAGGCCCCACCTCACTAGAGCACAGGAGTTTCCTGAGTTCTTCCCAGAAAATGGTCATAAAAGGTTGGAGCAGGTTGAAGCCCAGACAGAAAAAGTGAGTCCCTATGGTCTCCTTAACTTCCCTCAGCTCCTCCACATATGTCCCTGAGGGAAAGTGAGCAGCCTCCTAACCCACTTGATTGGGTTCCAGTCCTGCAGGTCTGGAATCTCTCATTTTGTGCTACCATAGGGGGTGACAATGCAACCACAGACCACTTATTTGCCATCCCTCAATGCCAGGCCAGGCCCAGAGCCTTTTGCTGACACAGCCCAGGGGATGCTCAAGGCTCACCTCCGCACAGTCACCTGTAGTGTACTGAGATGAGCAAGCAAGTGCAAGTAGACACAAATCCCCATGGGCATGGCCTCAGGCATGTTCCACAGGCTCAGGGCCTCGCTGATGAGCTCACAGCCCTCCTTCAGGAATCCTGCAGATCACACCCTCAGGGAGCAGTGCTCAGATGAGCAGGCAGGTCCCACATCCTCCACCCCATGATGCTCTGTTCCACTTTGCAGGCTTCTGCATCAGCCAGTCCACACTGCTTTCTGGTGAGATGTCTGAGTTGAAGTGAATGTTGAAGGCCACACAGCTGATGGAGCTCACTGCCTTGCCCATGTTGTACATCACCTCCTGGCTCCAAGGGTCAGCTGTGGAGACACAGCTTGATGGGAAGTAGCCCCACTCCACCATCAATGGTGCTGTGTTGCCCTGATCTGCACCTTCCAGGTTCTTGCTGAGGCGTCTGCATGCTTCTCTAAGGGACTGGGTCACGAGGCACCCCTGGCAAGGACCAGCTGGCAGAACAGGCTGGACACTCTCCCTCAGCCTCCCCAGCAGCCCCGCCTGTGCTGTCATCTGTGCTGATGATCTCCGTGGTAAGATTATGGGAAATTTTTTAAAGCATCATTTCCCCATTCACTTCCCTACCTTAATAACAGCACTGATAAGTTTTAAGCCCTAGCAAGCTGAAACTGCAAGACACATGATCTTCTGCCTTAGAAAGGCCATGTTAGGGCAGTGTGTGCCCAGGTGAGATCCCCATGGTTGTTAGTGGAAGCAGGGAGCTGGATGGGCCTGTCCCCACAGCCTAGTGAAAAGTACGACCCTCTCCTTCCACAACAAGAAAGTCTCAGAGGCCGGAAAAAGGTGCTTGGGTGGCCTGCCAAGAAGCAGAAGTCTAGAAGGCCTGGAAGGAACCCCAACAGCCTTCAAGATGCCTGAGAGGGCTGGGCTCATTCCAGATTTCTTTGCTTTCATCCTGTTAGCAAGAAAACCTGCTCACAGATGGCAGCCGGGACTGAGGCTTCCATTCCCTCATCAGGGGCTATAGGCATATTTAATATGGCTCTTTCTTGAAGCAGCTGTTCAGGCGGGTTCTTGCAAAGCAGTTCCCTTATTATCCACAGGTCCTTTTTCCAGCCCCGTGTCTGCAGAGGGACTAGGGAGGGAGACAAGGACTCAGCCTGAACCCCACAATCTGCTCTGAGATATCTCTTTTGTTACTTCCTCACAGATAGCCTCAAATTCCAAATGAACAGACCCAGCATGGAGCTTCCAGGAAAGTGCACAGAATTCTGTCTAGTACCCAGCTGGAAGGGGTTCCCAGTGATGGCAGGGTCAGGCTGCATGCACCTCTCCAGGAATGTTCCCCCCATGGTCCAACTTCAAGGTGTCCATCCTCTGTGTGCATGCAGTCCCTGGCAGGCTCTGCCTGGGGAGCCGTACATCTGCACACCTGCAATGTGTTGATGACCCTCTTGAATGGGTGGTTGTGGGCCCCATGACAGGCAGCAGAGAGGGAGATGCTCAGCCCACAAAGCCCAGAGTCCTGCCACAGGCTTTTGTGAAGCCTCCACCTGCTCTATGTTCTTGCCCTGAGAGTCTGCCCTGAAGTCAAACAGAAGCAGGTGGGCCTCTCTTCCAGGGCTGCTCTCTCCCCCACTGGCAGCTCCCTAGAGGGGGACTCAGATGGCGACGACAGATTCCTCAGGCAGAAGGACTGGAGTTTAGGCTGACTGATTCATTCCATACCCCCACATGACATGACACAAGGCAGGGGATGTGGGACAAAGGCATTGCCTTTTCTTCTGAAAAGAGGAATGGCTTAGGAAGCAGGGTCTGGTGGGGTGGTGTTGAGCTATAGGCTGTGGGCCACAAGGAGTGGTCAAACACTGAGTAAGTGTCCTGGTTATCTGTCCACAGACCCAGAACAAGTGGCATCCCAGGAGCCTGGGAGGGGCTGGCAGAGACTTACTTGTTTCAGCAAAAGCCCCATGTGGATGCAGTAATGCTGCCTGCTGGTCCTTGGCTGTAATTACAAACAGGTACTTGAGGTTCGCATGCATCTTGCAGCTCTCAGACAGTTTGTTCCAGCTGCTTATGGTAGGCACTTTTAGTCACTGAACGTGCTTCAAAAATGGCCAAGCTTGATTAAGCCAGGTGTCTTGCTGTGAGACCCTCCACCCAACTGAGGACCGTCTTCCTTGTTCTGCCTGGCAGTTTCACCTTCCAGTTCTGGTTCTGGAGACACGATGGCCCCTCTTGGACTCCCGGGAGAATGTGCTCAGGTGACACACAGTCGACAGGGCCCATTTCCAAGCCATTCTTCCATTTCCCACTGTTTGAGGGGCCGAGGCCGGTGATCAGCACGGGGCCACCCAGGGCCAGCTGTCTGCAGCTAAATGTCATGCTGTTCTGGATGTCTCAGGGCCACAACTCTCCAGGTGAGATGGCCTGGTCCTCAGCACCTGGCTTCCATGCTCCTTTTTCCTCTGTTCAATCCTGGCCCCAATGCCTCCCGCAACTCTCAGGTCACCATTGGAGAAGATGCTCAGGAAGAACAAGCAGCTGCAGTCAACCCTGCTGAAGGTGGCATATGGGTCCAGGCTCTTGAGCTGATCTTGGACATGGTACATGTAGATGCAGGCTTTGAGCAGTGTGTGTAGCTGTTTCCGGAAGGAGGGGAAAAGGGTTTTCCAGGGTCCTACACCTTAGAACCACCTATCTAGCAAAGAAAATAGTTTGCAAGGTGCTGTCATGTGTGATTTTAATTTTCAGCTTCAGGCTTTCATTTTCAAATTCTACAATAAACACATAAGGTAGGGTTCTGATTTCAACACACACACATTCTCTCTCTCTCCCTCTCTCTTAGAATCTTCCAGTGCATTCACACTGAAAGCCAAAGTCCTCCCAGAATCTTGTGAGGACCTAAATGATCTGAATAGTTTGTCATTGCTTTTGTGGATCTGGGAAAACCTCTGCACATTTCTGGAGACAGCTGTTATGCCATTTTTTATAAATATGTTGGGTTTCAATTCAGAAATGTGTGAGGGGAGTTGTGGAGGAATTGGCATTTGGTTTAGAAATTCCAGGAACACCAGAGACAGATGATACTTGTTTTCTGCTTCATAGTGTCAAGTCTTATGAAGGCTAAAACCTAATTCTACAAAAAAATTAGACTGAAAAACTTTATAGGCAAAAATTATCTTATTAAATAGGAAAATCTAATTATTTTATTTTAAAATTTTCTTTTTCTTAGTAGGACCTAATCATAGAAATTTAAACTCTGTATTCCAACAGCCTCTACTGTAGGATGGTTTATTGTAAGTACTCATTTTACAGATTTCTTACAAAAACTGTTTCCTTAAGGTAAATTAGAATATTGTTCGACATATATTTAATTCCCAATTATTACCTTATTTCTCACTTATTATTTTATGATTCTGTCTTCTTTAATATGAAGGTTACTATGACTGTGTGTTCACTTTCTGAATTATCATGTGTCACATTTGTCTGTAATTTCAGTTTCAGAAGTTCTAAAATAGCATGCTCAACTGAATATATTATGTATAAATTATATAATTAATAATTTATTAAAATATTTGGCTTGTATGTTTAACTGACTCTAGGCTCAATGTCACTATTAGCATTTTCTTCCAGTTTTCCTAACTTTTATTTGAGTAATAGTACAATTTATTTCCAATTTTTATTTTATATATTGATGTTTTATATTGTATTTACAATATTTATATTGTTGCCATATATAAAAATGTAAGACTTTTCTATTAAAGGCTAGATTATAGCCTTACCATTTTGTGTAAGAAAAGCAGCAATGCATCAACTAGCATAATATAAAACTTTCTCTAGTATTAACTAAAGGCTTATTCCTTAAAACTTTCTCATCACAGGTCTTTGTAATAATTATAATGTGTTTTCTCTGAATTGTTGTTGCCCTAACTGTATCCAAATGATTCAAAATTTATACTTTTCATGGATTCACAGGAAGAGTTGAAAATTGTAGTTACCTAGGATTCTTTTTCAGTTGGACACTAGGTTCATTCAGGATTTTATGGATTAAAGTTTTCCTTAATTATGTTTTATAATTTTATGTTTCTGTATTTTTTAGAGTAGGCTGTCTGACATCAGTTAATTGTGTTTTTAGTTTCTACCTGTTTATTATGATTTTGAATTACATTATTCAAATAAGAATTCTGGGGGTTAATGTTTCTTTTAACTTTTTTTTGTAATTTTACATTTCTGTGTTTCATGTTTTAGGGTAGGGCACCTTACATCAGTTTATTGTTTTTAGTTTTAATTTATATAATGTAATTTTGTATGACAATATTCAACTCTGTACACCTTAAGACAGTGTGGGGCAAAAGTCAAATATGAACCATCCCTATGTCTTTTGTTAATATAATGATTTAAGGGTTTGTTTGCTTGTATAAATATTGCCCCTATTTTGTTTATGACTGGTATATTTTCGTCTTGTTTCATGGCCAATAATTGATTCTGTCTAAGTGGGTAATCATGGAAATTGTCTTAATTTCAATATCTATTGTTTATATTATCTTAGTGTGAAAGAAAGATTTATGCGATTTGAAGATAATTTTTCAAAAACTTTGTAACTCTGTCCCTTCGGGTGTCTCTTTTTTTTTCTCCTTTTTTTGAGAGACTCTCACCCTGTCGCCAAAGTGCAGTGGCACAATCTTGGATCACTGCAACATCCACCTCCTAGGTTAAAGCAATTCTCCTGCTGCTGCCACTTGAGTAGCTGGCATTAAAGGTGTGCACCACCATGCGTGGCTAATTTTGTATTTTTGATAGAGCTGGGGTTTCACCATGTTGGCCAGGCTGGTCTTGAAATCATGGCCTCAAGTAATCTGTATGCCCCAGCCTCCCAGAGTGTTGGGATTACAGGCATGAGCCATCACTCTTGGCTCTTGGGTGTCATTTTTAATTTCGATTGTGGAAAAAATACATAACATAAAATTTAGAATCTTTAACATTTTTTCTTATCCAGTTCAGTTATGTTACGTGTATTTACATTGTTATGCAACATATTTGTAAAACTTTTCTCTTTTGCAAAACTAAAACTCAGTACACATGAAATGACAACTACTCATTTTCCTTACAACCTGGCTCCTGATAAAAATCATTCTATTTTCTGTTTCTAAGTTTCAATACTTTAGATATTACACATAAGTAGAAACATAGAGCATCTCTTTTATTGTGACTAATTTTACGTAGCATCATGTTCTCAAGATTTCTCTTTATTGTGGATGGTACAAGATTTTCTACCTTTAAAAGCTGAGTAATAGTCCATTACTTTTATATTACAAATTGTATTTATTTATTTATTCTATCAGGAAAGTTTGTGTTGCTTTCAGCTATTGGCCTTTGTGAATAACGCTGCAATGAATATGGGTGTGCAAATAACTATTTGCTCATATGTGCGAGGTTTACATCTGTGCTATCTTCTGTTTTATTGGAAAAAGTGTCTGTCTTTATGCCAGACACAAACTGTTTTCATTACTCTTGGTTTGTAATGTGCTTTGAAATCAAAAAAGGTGAGGTCACTAGCATGGTTGTTTTTTTTAAACATTTTTGGGCTCTTTATGGTCGCTTGAGATTCCATATAATTTGTTGGTTCCTTTTTCTATTTCTAAAAAAAAAATTGTTAATTTAAAACGATTGCATTGAATCGGTAACTCGCTTTAGGCATCATGAGCATTCTTCTTAATATTAAGTCTTACAACCCTTAAACATGAGCATGCTCAAAAGTGAGCTAATTTCCATGTATATGTGGCTGCCTTTGTTTTCTTCTGCTATGGATTTCTAGTTTTATTCCATTTTGATCAGAAATAATAGTCATTGAAACGCTAAACACTCTGGGAAGTGACCTCCATTACAGAACATTACAAAGATATGTGAGGGCACCGCTTCTGCGCTGATGGGCTACAGGGATGAGTTTTCTGGGATGACACATTGCAGAGAAATGCAGGGAACAATATAATCCCCTTTTCATGTAAGCTCTTCCCTATTTTTGTAGAGTATTAGTGATAGTGGTGGCTTTTATGTCTTGGAGAAGGTCTGGCAGTACCGTGAAGCTGCCTGCTACAGATGATACCAGGGGTGAATAATTAAAACTATACAAACTGTAGTAACATGAATAAATACAGCCTAGTGTAAAGTAAAAACAACACAAAGGCCTCCTCTGCTATTTCTACAAGAACGTAGAAAGGGACTTTACTCTTAACTCAGTTGCCATTAGGACTAGTTAAGGCTAGACTTTTGGGTGGAAGATCTTCGGGTCAATCATGGAAACCCCCTAAGAGAGAGCCCAGAGAAATTCCATATTTGGGTCTGGATCCTGGGCCCATCCTGGTTTTGTCAGCCACGTGCCTGCTCTCACAGGAACTCATTGTATGCCATGCTTGGGGTTGTGGTGAACCTGCCAGTTGTCCAAGGTTATGGGGGAGTTGAACCCACAAATATCTGCTCACTGATTTTAATGCAGCTCTACAAAGTGTGTTCCCAGCAGTGAAGCCGGAAAAAAAAAAAAAGAATTTAATTGTCTGCTTTGTTTTTACCACCAGGTGACATCTCCATTAGAAATTCTGTTTCCTAGATCAGGAACATAGAAGTATCCGCATAGACCCCCAGCCAATGAGGAAACCAGACGACAACTTAAGGCCTTGGGATTCACATCTGAGTAGATACACTTGGTCCGCAACACTCAACTTTTTATTCCACCAGCCATGACCTGGGTATGAACATGACAGACCCAGCAGGGTTCCAATGCCTTACAACCTGTCCCTGTGAGGAAGAGCCCCCTCCTTTCCTGCTCCCCCTGCAACATATGGTAACGGTAGGCAGGGTCGGGTTGCCCAGATTAGGTGACAAGGGTGGCCTGGCCTGGACGGAGCTGCCCTGGGCCACACTGTGTTACCTGTGTGTGCCTCTTGTCGAATGGCCAGTCGTATCAAGGATGTGGGCTGAGCCAATACGTATATTGTGAGAAAAGACTCTCACTTTGAGCCTTTCTCAGGCAACAGCTTAGGAATATAGCATACAATGAGAACACAGTGCTCTCTCAAGCATCTCCCATGAAATTAGCGATATACAGGGCTGTTCTAGAATATGGGTGTCTGGTTCCCAAAGTTCTAAATTCTGTTAGGTTCCGTCACAAGGGAAGTCTGTTAACTTCTTCAAGGTTTTATCCCCTGAGCCCTTTTCCTCCATAAATCTATGTGAAGGCCCTGCTGGGCTGCTGATTTCTCACCCTCCTCTCCCATGTCAACTCTTTACCTGTAAACAGTTGTGCAAACACAATTATGCCCCTTACTCCCCCAAAAAGACTTAAATGCAACCAGGGCCCCAGGTTTGAGAGAACAGAATTGGGTTAAAATCTTCTTTTCCTTTTCATTTCTGTGACCATATAAAAATCACTGTATGCTTTAGGTCTCCCCAGCCCTGAGGTATGCATAATGGGATTATGCTAGCATCAACTTCCAGAAACAGTCACTGGCGATATGTGAGATAGAATGAATAAAACTCGGTTGGATGCAGTGGCTCTTGCCTGTAATCTTAGCAGTTTGGTAGACCAAGGCGGGTGGAACACTTAAGGCCAGGGGTTTGAAACCAGCCATGATCAGCATGACAAAAACCCTTCCCTACTAAAAATGCAAAAATTAGCCAGATGTGTTGATGCATGCCTGTAATCCCAGCCACTTAGGAGGCTGAGGTGTAAGAATCACTTGAGCCCGGGAAGCAGAGATTACATTGAGTCATGATCGTGCCACTGCACTCCAGCCTGGGTGACAGAGGAGACTCTGTCTCAAAAAAAAATATAAATTTTATGTATATATATTTATATTTATATGTTATATATAAATATATATAATATATAAACTTATACATATATATCTTTATATATAAAAGATACATATTTTACATATCTTTATATATAAAAGATACATATTTTATATATCTTTATACATAAAAGATATAAATTTTATATATATGGCCTTATTTTTCCATTCTGCAGCAGAAGAGGTTGAAATTAAAAGAAAATCAGATACTGTCGTCTGGCATTAAATATTCCAGTGCTGTTCATTATATTTAGAATCATGTATGTGCCTCATCTCAGCCTATGTGGTGGGCGCCCCCAACTAAGTCTCACAACAGCACTAAGTTGTGAGTGACTCTGTTATGTAAAAACGCAGCTCACCGCTCAGTGCCCCAGAAGCCGGTACTATAACACCGGGTTTCCAACAAAGAGATGAGATTCCAGCTCAAGTCTGTTTCCCTGTGCTTACTTAAAGGTAGTAATATTCTCAGAAAGGTTTAGGAGGTGGGTTCTGGATTAGTAGGGAATTGCTGAAAGGAAAAATATATGGAAAGTCATTGGGCATGAACAGTCATCTTTTCCTGCTACACACAGGTCACATGTGCAAATTTGGGGAGAGTTAGTATAAAACATATGACGGAAATTTGGGCTCTGACATCAGTGAGCTGATTTCACACAGACTCCAGTTGACCATATGGGTTCTGACCAATTTTAGCCAGTTTTTAGAAGTCTCATAAGTGGAATAAATTTCAGTCTTTCAACAAGTTGTATCTTTTCTTATCTGTCATTCTGCAAACTGAAGAATTTCTCCTAGTCACTGGTTTAACTCTTTGGCGACCTGGTTCTAGTTTCTGTCAAAGAGAATACAACAAATGTGATAGGTTATCACTTCTGACTTAGTTCAGACTTCTATACCAAAAAACATAGACTAGGCAACTTATAAACAAAAGACTTTAGTTCCGGAGGCTAGAAATTTGAGATTGGGCTTCCAGCATGTTTGGGGTCTGGTAAGGACTCTCTTCTGAGTTTCAACCTCCGGACTTCAGGTTGTATTCTCATTTAGCAGAGAGAGGGAGAGACCGCATTCTGTGGTTTCTTTTACAAAGCTAGTAATCTCTATCAAGAGGGCCTCATGCTTAGGACTTAATTACCTCTGACCTGCTAAGGCCATTAGGCTGTCTGTCCTGTGCTTCCCCTCTCAATCTCTCTGTCTCCCCTTCTCTCTTTTTCTGTGCATATGTCTGTCTATCTCTTTCATCTTCCATCTCTCTATTATATTCCTCAAGATGAGGAAGTGATCTCCAGTCTCCTAAGATGCTCTAGACACAGACCCACATGATAGAGAACTGAGGAGTTTCCCAGGCCAACCAAGAGGAAGAAACTTGGGCTCTGAGTTCACACTGAATCGTGCCAATTTCCATGAGGCAGATTGGAGGCTGATCTCTCCCCAAATCCAGCTTCAGTTGAAATCACAGCCCCAGCCTCGTAAGAGATCTTGAGGCAGAGGCACCCAACAAAGCTATATCTAGTTTCTGCTTCACAAAAACTGTGAGATAGTATTTGTTGTCAAAATGTGCTAAAATTCAGGGCAATGTTGTCAGAGAGGGGCAAATGACCAACCTCCTCTTTCAGGCCCCAGGATCCTCCCGCCCCTCTCTTCCTGTCTTTATCAGGCTGCCTGCAGCCACACTTGTCCCGTTACAACCTCCACTGCTGAACTCACATGTGCGTGTGAGTCTCTTCACAAAGAGTGGCTTTTCCCTGACACAGTTTCCACACCTGCGCAGGACTGGCTCTCTGTTGTCATTCCAGTCACAGCATAATGTCACCTCAGCGAGGCATTCATGTCCCCTCCACGCAACCTCTATCCAGCCCTCCCTCACAACATTCTACTTTATTTCCATTATAAAATGTTCTTTCCTTTCGCATGTACTTGCTTTAGTGTTTTTGTCCAGCAGTCCTCAGACTGTGAGCTCCCCGCGGAGATGCAGGGATAACATAATCATTTTTGGTGCCACATGGTGAACCTCCCAAGGTAGCTGCCAGAGGGTGGGTGCTAGAGGAAGAGTCGCTGAGAAAAATAACATGGAAAATCACAAAGCCCTTCTTCCTGCTTTTGGCCACCCAATAATGTGGAGATCAAGAATGACAACAGGAGGTGCAGGACCTCAGAGTGACTCTCCCCCTGGCTCCAGCTGCTCCAGTAAAGCCCAGCGGGCACAAGAAACACGGAGTCTGCCGCCACCTAGAGGCTGTCACTAGCACTGTAGTCCCAGACTGAAGCATCACAAAACAGGTACCTGCATTGGGGGATTCTCAAGGCAGTGGCTCTTCAGGGACCCCTGGGGAAAAGGAGCAGTATCTGAAGGTTCCAAGGGCCATAAAAGTGACCTCAGAAGCCTCCCTTGATTCCTATTTTCCTCAGCCTCTTTGCGTGTGCTGTGCACTCATTAAAAACTTTAACAGCATTCGGACACATTATTTTCTTCCACTTCTGAATGAGGACCTCAAGGACACCCCAAAAATCTAGTATTTTTTCTGGGCCCCACACTCCAGAGCCCAGTGCATTGTCACATTCTGCTTTATTCCAAGTCCTCATCTGCCTAAGTCTCTAGGCCTCTCTCTTCTCTGAAGGACCTACAGAAACTGAAAAGCCTCTTCCCAGAGTCTCAAAGCACACTGAGTTACCAATGAAGAGCCAAGGGCAGCAGACCCTTCTGAGTATCTTGAATCCTTGGTATTATTCCTTTCGAGTACGCCTATTTATGAGGGAGAAAATGAAGGCTTTCTTTCCCGTAGCCCCTCTTTGTATCACAAGGGGTGGTGGGGGGAGGGCAGAGCTCATTTTATTTCCAGGTGCCCAGAGAGGTGGGAATCACAACCCCAGTCCTGTCCTTTTCAAACAGCTGGGGAGTTACCAAGGCCCGGCAGAACCCAGGGAACCTGGAGGATCCTTCATCCCATGCTGTCAGCTCCTGGACATGTAGCTGGGGGAGTGGATGCCTCTGCCTCATGGCAAAGCTGCGTCTATTATTTCTTCCCCTTTTGTCACTTATTTGGTTTCCTCTTCCCTAACCTCACTTTAGAAGCTCCACTTTAGATGTCCACTTTAGAAGACTGTGTGCGTTTGTGTGTGTGGTGTGTTTGTGTGTGCATGCCTCAACGTGAGAATATGGAAGAGTAGAAAGCCCAGGTAGAAAGTACAGCACAGGGTTTTCCAGGACTTAGGGGCTCTCATTTCCAAAGCAAACCTGATGGGTGAGGTGCATGCAAGGCCTAGAAAGCTGGCTCCTTCCCTAATACTCTGTGCTCTGCCCAATTTCTGGGATCTGGACCAGTCTTTGCCTTTTTTGGGGACTCAGTCTTCCTGTTGTAAAATGAAGAGTTGGTCACAAAACTGTATAAGCACATGCTCAGTGAAGACAGGGTGTCATGCTCAATACCAGATAGAATATTGGGATGGGGAGAGTTTGGGCAGACGTAGGTGTCCTCGGGTGCTCAGGCCTCTGGACAGGGCCAATGCAGGCGAACATAAGGCACGATACAGCCAGGTTTTCTTTCCAAGGCTACGGGATGAAACTGCACCACAGGCTCTACCCTTCAGGCTGGTCCCGCAAGATTTTCCCGCCTTCAACCGGCAACTGTTTGATGAATTTCATGTCCTGAGAAGCCTATGTCCATCCCCATTACAGTTAGGGGTACAGGATACTAGACCTGTAAAATAATGTCTTTTGACTTTTTTTCTTTTCTTTTCTTTTCTTTTCTGTTCTGTTCTGTTCTGTTCTTTTCTTTTCTTTTCTTTCTTTTCTTTGTTTTAACTGAGTGGATATTTCTTCTTTCTGTTTTGTTTGTTTTTTAACTAATTTTTTAAGAGGTCTTTACAGGTCAGCTGTGGTGCCTCACGCCTGTAATTTCAACACTTTGAGAGGCTGAGGCGGGTGGATCATTTGAGGTCAGGAGTTCAAAACCAGCCTGGCAAAACTGGTGAAACCCCTTCTCTACTAAAATTAGAAAAAAATTAGCCAGGAATGGTGGCACATGCCTGTAGTCCAGCTACTCAGAAAGTTGAGACAGAATAATTGCTGAAACTTGGGAGGCGGAGGTTGCAGTGAGCCGAGAGTACACGACTGCACTCCAGACTGGGTGACACACTGAGTCTCTGTAAAAAAAAAAGAGAGAGAGGGAGAGAGAGAGCGCTCTTTATGGAAATGTGAGCCCCTTTGAAATTTCATGAGTTGGAAATATTTATTCCAATTTTGGAATTTCTTTTCTTATTGTGGTGTTCTCTTTAAATTTGTTTGGTGTTATTAGTGTTCTGTTTTGCTTTGTTTCTATGTAACTTCTCCCCAAATTGATTTATAGATTTCTCTATTCACAATACAGTATTTTGGCAGAGATCTTGTGGAAACAGTCTAATCAGTTTAAAAAATTTAAATAAATATAAACAATCAAAGAACTGCAGAAACTGTCCTGAAGAATGACAAATATTCAGACTTAGATTCAAGCTATAGCAATAAAAACTATGGATGGTAGTAATGCAAAAATAGGCACACAGAAATCTAGAAAAACTCAGAGTCCAACTCAGACTCACACATTTGGACATTTTGTATATTACAAAAGAGGCACAGAAGAGCAGTTGAGAGAAGACAGTCATCTCGGTAAATAGCCCTGGGTCAACTGGTTATTTATGTGAGAAACAAATACTCTTATCCTATATTATCAACAAATTTCAATGATAAGTGGATTTTAAATTTAAGGTGAAAGTTGAACACAATATTTCTAGTAGATGACATAGATAAATATGTTCATGACTTTGGCACGGGCCAAGATTTCTTGGGACACAAAATGCATTAATTATCACGAAAAAAGTATGACAAATTGGACTTTATTAGAATTAAAACCTTCTCTTCATAAAAAAAAAACCTTCAGGAGCGCTGAAAGGGAAGAACAAAGTGAAAATCAACATTTGTCTTATATTTATGTGGCAAAAGCCTTTTATCCAGATTATTTAACTAAATCCCATCAATTGATAAACAAAGATGCAATACGTTGAACAAAATTGGCAAACATGTGACTAGGAGTTCCACATACCGAACCGAAGGGTCAACAAGTAAATCAACATATCCACATCCTTATACATCAGAGCAATGCATATTAAAACTACAATTTAATAACACTATGCAATAATTAACATTTTTTAAAACTGACAAAGTTAAGTACTAGTGATGATGCCATGCAACTGGAACTTTCTTATACCATTCTGTTTGTAAACTGTTATAACCGCATTCAAAACCTCTTGAGTAGTATCTCCTTACATACACGATGTACGTAAGCACACTCTAGGATCCAGCAACTCTGCTACTAGGTATATACACCCAATAGAAATGCCAGCATATTTTCCAATGCAGAAAAGTGCCCGAAGCAGCATTATTTGGTAATTTTCCAAGCTGAACAAAAATTAAGTGTACATCAATAATAAAATTATTAAATAACACAGCTACATTTTCCTTTATAAGGGGACATTATAAAGACATAAAATTAATTGGAGACGTTAAAATATACAAAAATCTAACAAACACAATTTAATTAGATTTAAAAGTCCTATCCAGAGCAATCAGCCAATGGAAAAGAAAAAGGCATACAAATAGAAAAAAAAAATTGAATTCTCTTTCTCCATTGGCAATATGAGTCACTACGTAGAGAATGCTAAAGCCTTTCCAAGACTGCTTTCGGAGAAAGCTTTAAAAGCCTCCTGAAATGGATAAGCAAGTAAAGATTTAGGACACAAAACCAATGTACAAAAATCAGTAACATTTCTATGCACCAACAACTTTGAATTCTTGAACTTCTTCTGGTTGTATTGCATTTTCAATTTCTTCCCTCAGTTAACTATATATTTTTTCTTTTTTCAGCTAAACTAATTTATTCTTCTATATAATTTCACCTTGTTAATAAACCCCAGGCCAAAAAGTGAGAATAAAGTATTTGTCTGCATCCTGTTTCCTCATTTTGAAAACTAGTCCAGATGAAACCTATACTTGTTCTAGGGAGTTGACATAGACAGCATTTATTTCCATTCTCAGCAGGGATGCCAGCCAGAAAGAGGGAGTTCCGCATTTTCAATTTGGTTAGACAGGACTCTGGATAGTTGTATGGGAAAAGATGTAAACTCTAAGGGAGCCAAATAGGACATTGCAAAGATTTATGCGTTTAATCCGGGAGCAATTATTGTGTTAAATTTTGTGCGAAACACTGCGCAAAGAGCAATTAAAGTGAAAATTATTAAGGCATTACCTTTACCTTGGGAAACTCACACTAGTCAGATTCTCTGAACCTCAGAATTTAACAACAACCTAGTAAAATCTTGTTCAGAGTGAAGAGAGGATGGGGGCAGGAAGGTAAGTTTGAAAATTAGGCTGGGTGAAAGAGATAATTACCCCTAGTAAGGCAGTGGAAGTATGGATGGCCTTGGGATGGGTGAAGACAAAAGAATCTCAGCAGAGGGTGCAGATAAAAAAGGACAGAAACCCAGGAGCCTTATGCAGGAAGAGGAATGAGTTTGCTGGACTGGGGAGAATGACAGTAAAAAGCAGAGGATAATAGGCACCTGTGGTCATCTAGGGACAATAGGGTGGATTTGTTGGGGCTTACAGAATCAGTGAGGGACTTTTGAACAGTAGGATAGGTAAAGAAGAGCTCTATTTTGGAATAATTATGTAGCAATGGTGGTTAGGAGCAATAGAAACTCAAAGTATTACATAAATATGTTTTTTTCTTATTCTCCCACACAAGCCTTTCGACTTTCCTCTTAAACAGAGAAAGGAGTGGTTTGCTATGATGTTTTTAAATTCTCAGAGGCAAGCATTACTCTTTGCTGCCTTTTAGTAAAGGTTAGTTTTAAACAAAGAAGATTGAATGGATTTTCTGGCTCATAATGGTTCAGTGCAACATCTCATACCTTCTAGTAGTTTTCAGTATAACTGAAATAACTGAGTGTCAATACTCCATGGAGGGGTTCTCTGCTTGCTAAGGCTTCCTCCTTTGGGCTAGGCCTTCTACACCATGGGGGTCCTGCTGTGGCTGGAGCTGGAATTTGGATTGACCTCTGTGGGTCTTCCTAGCACACAATAGGGGCCCCATTAGCATGGCCAGAATCAAGCTCCTTCCTCTCGTCATTTATTTCTCCATTTATCCCTTGTTGGGAATGGAGAGTCCTGCCACTGAGTTCAGCTCAGGGTTGAAGTTCAAATCTCAGCTGATACTTGGTAGATGTTGACTTTTTTGGGAAGAACTTGGGAGAATAAAACATTATAAAGGCCCTGGCCAGGCGCGGTGACCCAAGCCTGTATTCCTGGCATATTTATTGGCTGAGGAGAAACAATTGATTGAGGCCAGGAATTTGCTACCAGCCTTGTCAACATAGTGAGACCGCATTTATACAAAAAAATTTGAAGCATTAAAAAAATTTAGCCAGGTGTGATAGTTCCAAACTGTAGTCTCAGCTATGCTGGAGATTGAGGGAGAAGATCACTTGAGCCTGGAGTTCTAGGCTGCAGGGAGCTATGATCATGCCACTGTACTCCAACCAAGGCAACCATGCAAGATGTTTCAAAAAGAAAATCTTTTATTATTCTTCACCCCTATAATCTCTCCAGAACTTATGCACTATGTAGCAGAAAGAATCAAACTCCGCAAGAGTTTTGTTCTTGCTTATGATTTGGTTTTCTGCTGCTTGGCTGCCCCCTCATGTCCCCATTTTGTATAAAATAAGAACCCCCAAGTGAAGTGGAATTTCTCCCCAGCAGAGGGTCTCACCAAGGCCCCAGGACTGGCACTTTAAGTGGAGGCTTGCCTTTCAAACTCTGAATAATAATTGACACTAAAATTGACAAGTTTTCCAGACACCAGCTTCCTGAAAGGAGCATCCAGTCAGAAGACAAGATGAGGTCAGTAGCGAAGGTGACCCAGGTTGAGTGGGGAAGTCCATCAGCACATCTGAAGAATGAGCGAAGGGAGGGTTTCCCTGATGTTCACTCCTTCTGCCCTCCATAATTTCCTCTACTTTTCCCAAACTTCCCTCTGACATCCTCTAAACTTTCTATCTTCCCAGGGCTTTCTTGCCAGGGAGTCTAATGAAGTAAAAGCTTTAAAATTGCTTTGATTTTAAAAATAATTTTATTGATTCTTAAAATGTACTGACACAAAACAATAATATCATTTCTTAAAATGTTTAAAAAGTTAATTAAGTGTAAGCTTACATTTAATTAACTTATTTGATTCCTAATTAAAATACAACAAAAATTTTTTTGAAACAAGATCTTGCTCGGTCACCCAGACTGGAGTGCGGTGGTGAGGTCTTGGTATATTGCAACTCCACCCCCCAGGTTCAAGCGATTCTCATGTATCAGCCTCCCAAGTAGCTGGGACTACAAGCACACACCACCAAGTGGCTAATTTTTGTGTTTTTAGTAGATATGAGGTTTTGCCATGGTGCCCATACTGGTCGCAAACTCCTGGTCTCAAGTGATTCAACCGCGTCGGCCTCCCAAAGTGCTGGGATTACAGGTTTGAGTCACCACACGTGACCTTAAATTTTTTAAAAATTATAGGTAAATTTAAATTACTCAGAAATAGTCAGAATTAACCGTTGAATACCCTGAATCTTTTTCTCCTTCATAAGCCTTTCTAATCTTTCTATTCAAATTTAGGATTTGATTCGGTTCTAGTGTTTTAAAACCTGCTTCTTTCCTTCAAAGACATGCAGACCATCTCACAGGCCAATGGACATCACGGACATTCTGATTTTAGTGGCTGACTGGTTGTTTGTCTATGACCTCCCATAATGTACTTAAGTAACACCCTCTTGATGATGGGGTTAAGTTGTTGAAAATATCTTGTCTTTTCTGAAGCACTACGTGCAAAATATTAGATTTTGAAAGAAACACATAGACCCACACCACACCCTTCCTTTGAAATTCTCCACTGCTTATTTAAAGAGACGTTTATTCCTGACTAACGTCCTACATTACACTCTCTGTAGAACTTTTGGAAACTATAAAAGTACAAGAGAATCAATAAAGCACTTTAATTTCTCACAGGATCCTGATTCCTATAAGAAACACCTCAATTCCTATAATTCAGCATATTTCCTCTCAGTCATTTTTCTACACATTTTTAATTTTGAGCTCTAATGTATAAGTTTGGTTATACTTTTTAATGTATGCCTTCAATTAATATGTTTAATGTTATATCATCTCATAAGCACTTCTCCATGTCATAAAAAAATTTTTGTACATCCCATTTTTAATACATATCTGTAGCTCCAACGAAGAAGCATACGTTGTTTACTCTTCTAATCCCCTATTTTTAGAAAATTTTGTTTTTCCAATTCTTTGAGATAATAAACTGGCTAGGGTTAGTATTTTGGTCTCCATTTAAATTTTGTAAGAGTTGCCTTTCTATAAGTGGCTATGTGACTGTTACAAGGGTAAGATCCCTCCTGCAGAAATGTGCCATGGGTTTGAAGCCTCCTTGCAAAGTGCCTTCCTTGTGGCAGGTCCCCATGTGTCTTTCTAAAATCAGCACAGTCTGTCTGGGCTTGCTTGGAATTCTGCAGCTGTGACCCCTCTAGAATCTTTCTTGAATTCAGGTGCAACTAATCTCCTCCATGGTGGACACCAGGAAGTAGGCTGTAGAGCATTCCGTGACCCTGAAGAATGACACGATGTTCTTGATGAAGAGGGTGGAAATTCCTGAAGGAAAAATAATGTTTTCTCAACAGCAGAAGTAGATAACGAGTCTATTCAATGACTGGGTCATGGAAAACCCTGTTCTCTAGAGGTTGATGCTGCATTCCAGGCAAACCCACACCCTCGGTGTATGCCAGAGGCGTCAGAAACACAAAGGAGCTCATACAAGAGTGCCAGTTAGCTATGAATCCTCAAGGTCTTCCACTGGAACAGAAGATAATAACTTACTCTGAAGAATTGTTTGCATCTCCCTGCCCATCCCCTAGCTACTGAGTGCAATTGTGCAACTCAATTGCATGCAACTATAAATATAGCTACAACTATGAAAAGAGCTGAGATTCTAAACCACAAATACAGACAACTACGAATATAGATGAGATGAAAAACTGTAAGCCTTCTTAAGGGTGTACAACATGTAACAATGGCACCCACTAGCTCATGTTTAGATACCAAGGAAATAATAGCAGAAATGTTTTATGTTCACATTCAGAACAAGACCTATTATCATTCATCATCAGTTAATTTAGTCCTATTTTACTCATATTTGTTTTACTCTATCTTGTAAGCACAGATGCTTCTCTGCTAAAATTAGGGAAATAATTAGTACACTGATAGTGTCTCAAATTTACGTAGGTCATTCTATCAGAAGCCTTTATATAAGAGTACTTGGCGCAGTTATTTCTGTGCGTTTCTGAGACATTCTTTTTACGTTGAAGACAAAGCCCTGTGGCCTTTAACTGATTTGCAAGCACTTTTAGAAAAACAGCGGAGTACAACCAAAGGTATATACTAATGAAAAATAAGCCATGCTTTCAGGGATGTAGTTAGTTGGTACACTAAAATGTTCTTTTATATAATGCAAACAGCATTAACACTTTAAAAAATAGAATTATATTATGCACAGTGGAGGCACTGGAAATTTTTCTACAAACTTTAAATAATTTCTGGATTATTTATGTTAATAAAAATTATGTAAAAAATTTAACCTAGGGGAAGTTAAGCATACTTCTGATTATTTAATATAACAAGATGCAAAATAGGCAAATTTCCATTTATGATAGTAGGATATAAAGAGTTTGTTCTGATACAAATATCAAACATAAAGTGTAAGTAAGAAATAGAAAAAAAATGACCTGTGTATGTTGATTATTTATATGTGTGTATATTTCTATGCAAAATTATTTATTTTTAGTAACTTAGATTATGTAAATATGTAATATATTTTAGGCAGCAGCAAATATTAACACATTTTTTAATGTGCAGCTTAGATAAGAGTTGATGATTAAAATTTATTAATATTAGCAACTTACAACCAACGTTATGCAGAAAGAAATTCTAAAAATAATTTTGTATTATCTTTGAAAATTTTAAACCGTTTTCTACAGAAGTTTTTAAATTACAGATAATAAAATAGACAGTTTATAAAAAAGAAAATGCTACTGAGAAATAGTTGGATATTGATTTATTATTTTTTCTGAATATTAGTATTTGGAGCTTCACTGTTAATAATTCCAATAGGCTACACAAATTTTCTCTTCGGTAAAATGGCAAAATAGAAGTCACTCTATTCCTAAATATATGATGCAAATTTATTACCATTTTTTCTATATAAATGCCACAAAATTTAGGCCAATAAAATCAGAATTTCTTCCATGAAATTTCAAGAGCTGAGCTGAGCTGGGAAGAGCTTAACTGCTTAATATCAGAGTTTTAAATTAAAGCAAGAGGCCCACATCAAAGTAATAGTTAAGCCTTTTTGTCTTCCTTTCTGTGATTGTGGTAAGCAACAGGCAACATCACATGAAGCACCGACTCCTCATTGTTCCATTTTTTCCTCATGGAGAAGCACCAGGAAAGGGTCAGATGGATCAGCGCAAACATGGGGCACTGTCTCACTGCCGTGGTGACCCCTCATTAAAAACAGGCCTGCAATTTTGTGAAAAAGGGGACAGGAGAGCGAGAGGCGAAAGTATGAGCAAGATTAAAAAGTAAAAAGAATTGAGTATTAATAGGAATGTATAAAAATTATTATCAAAGTTCCATTTCTTCTCCAGAAACAGTGATCTGAGCAAAGGTTTCTGAAGAAGGCCTTGACCAAAAGCCCCTGAGGAAGGTGCCCCTGAATCTAGATGCCTGGATTGGGAATGAAAACTACATGTGAGCCTCAGTGGCCAAGATGGCCGGTATTGTTTATTTCAACCCCTCAGAGACTGCAAAGCATTGACATTTATATGCTTCTCCTAAATGCACATGTCAGCAGCAGTGTGACAACCAATGCTTTCAAAGATTTAATGTAGGCATCAGAATTTCTGCCAAAAGTTTAAATAATCTTATCTTTTCAACCTCAAATAACCGTATATGCTGAGAACCTTCAAAGGCATGTACCGCCACAAATAATTTTTCAGGAAAGAAAGAAGCACAGCTGTAGAATAAAAATTAGACTGGAAGTTGATGCTACCTGTGGGAATTGCTAATAATGAAAGCACAGCTTGTTAGAATTCAACATGTGTGATTGGTGAATATAATGTCACAGCAGAATAGATGCAGGAGTATTTGGATCTGACTATGCTATCTAAAGCTAGAATCCTTACGTTTTCAAAAGTTTAGAAAAATAAGTTACAGTAGTTAGTGGAGGTGGTATTTCTTTTCTTTGGTTGACTTGGAAATTAACACTAATCCTCATATTAGCTTCTGGTTCATATGTACACCTTGTGTTTTAATCAGGACAATTTAGGTAAATAAATTTAATCTTTTTCAGGTGTCTGTAAAGGGAGCATTATTAACATTACATATAACTTTTCACTGGAATAAAATACCTCGACCCAGAATCTTCAATGGTCCCATCAATTGATGTCAGTCCTTTATAATAAAATGAAGTCTACTATTCTTTCTGAAATATACAAAGTTAAAGACATCAAGACCAAAGTTACTCAGAAACAAAATTATAATAAAAACATGGCTGTACCATTAGATCTTAATAAATCCCAAAATTGTATATATAGTATAGAAATAATATAAGTAGTTATAATGTTTAAATATATTAGGGGAAAAGTATAAAAGTAAGATCAAAATAAGTTGTATTATCAAAATAATTAGGTAAAAATTTTAAATGTAAAGGATAGAATACATAGACAAATTACATAAATGAAAAAAGAAATTACGAATTAGAAGATAGGATGAAGTGAATATTTAGAAGTCCCAATAGGGATAAAACAAATAAACAATATGAAAAATTAAAATACATAAAAATCTAGAGTAAGTTGTATTGTTTAAATACAAGTTTAAATAAAAGGGAATGAATGTCGAATGGGAATAAAATATATAATTATTAAAATAATTAATTATAATAGCTTGAAGGCATACTGATCAAAAGAAAAACAATAGCTAAAACACAATACCAAAATAGAGAAAATCACGTAAAGGAATCTAAGATAATATTCAAATTAATTATAAAGCAATGAAAAGAAACATATTTCTCAATATGTGAATAAGATCAAGAATCCAATAGCTTATGGTCCTCAAAGATCTGAGGGAAAAACTTGCATTTAAAATTTTCTGAAAACTTAGTTTATGAAGAAAAATACTCTTCCTGAGAACAAACATTGAGCTAAAATAAATGTGCAAACATCTAAATAGACCTAAACCATATTAACACTGTGTCAAATTATACACAATGTGTGATATATCCATGTGAAGCATATTTATGGAAGAAGAAAAGAAAATGTTATCCCAAGGGTTATACTAAAGAGTAAATTTGGTAATAAATGAGGAACTTATTTTATATCAGTATAATGTGTATTTAAGGGATTTCTGTCACTAAATTCTTAAATATTGAGTGCAAATCCTATATACTGTTTGAACAATACTATTATTTTCTCAGCAAAGGTCAGCACTGAAAGACTGACTCCTGCATAGCCACTGACCACAGCTTCTGGAACAACAAAAGCATTGAATCATTAATCCTGAATGTGGCCAATGAGCATGAGATGAGAAAATCTACCCAGTTCATGACCACAAAGCAACTCACCAGCAGCTGGATGGTCTGGGTAGCTTATTTCTCTGGAGAAACTCTTAGAGAGGGGCTCCTGCTATAGAGATGCTGAGACTGCATTTTGTGCCTGGAGCAGAGAATTACCACGTGTGATTTGAGAGCATCAGTGTTCCTCCAGAAGAGATATTTCTAAATGCTGCTAGTGTGAAAAACAAACTTATGTTCACATAGCCCCTGGGGGAAGGAAAAAAGTAATAAACAAGAAAAATGATTCTTGCCCAGGTTACATTTGATTTAGCTTTAGTGGGGTAGAGCAAGTCTCTGCTAATAAAGAAGTTGAGAATCCATGAGAGGAAGACAAAACATAGGGTATAACTAAAATGGGTGAGTTTGAAATTCTACCAACCAGTAGGTTCTGGAATTAATGGCAATGGCTTGTAGTATGCTCAAAGAGCAGGTGGTTCATGGGAAGAAGCTGCTGATTATCATGTTAAGGTAGACAGCAGCCTTCTATTTGAGGCCACTCTAGAGAACATCTTCCCAATCTGTCTGTAGAGAACAAGTTTGCCATGGTTGAGCATCACTATGTAGATGAAGACCAAGTTACTGATGCCCTTGTCACAGGACCTGGGGCTGCAACCAAAAAGCATGCAAAAATCCAGAAGACAGGAAGGAAGATGTTATAGGTTCCAATGCTATGGAATAAAAAGGAATTTTATGGCATTATTATTTGAAGATGTGCTCTTTGTCAGAAAA
This sequence comes from Pongo pygmaeus, assembly GCF_028885625.2. NCBI lineage: Eukaryota > Metazoa > Chordata > Mammalia > Primates > Hominidae > Pongo > Pongo pygmaeus. The sequence goes on along the minus strand of NC_072384.2, from coordinate 1,362,694 downwards.
ATAAACGTATATCTGGAAAACAAACGAGGAACAAACAAAGTCTCTTCTTAGGAAATCTCTGTGATTAGGTCAACCACGACCACCACTCTCCTCAGTGTTGACTATCATGTTTACTTCAATCAAAAAGTCCTGAGTCATTCCTAGCAACCCCATGGGCATCATCCCGCCAGCCTCCTCTTTCCTTCACTTCCCATAAGCATCAAATCTGCAATGATGCCATTGAAGACCCCTCTTTTTGTGATTTTATTATCTTCACACTTCCTGAACAATTATAAGTGCCATACCACTCTCCTCAGTGTTGACTATCATGGTTACCTCAATCAAAAAGTCCTGGGTCATCCGTAGCAAACCCATGGACACCATCCTGCCAGCCTGCTCTTTCCTTCACTTCCCATAAGCATCAAATCTGCAATGATGCCATTGAAGCCCCCTCTTTTTGTGATTTTATTATCTTCACACTTTCTGAACAATTATAAGTGCCAAGTGTCCCAGAAGTTGTTAATTTGTATATCTTCTCTTAAATTCCACAAGATTATGGACAATGACTTATGAACATTTTATCTGCATACCTGGTACACTGTTAGGTTAATGTTTTTCAAAAAGATGAATGACTGGAGATAAGCAGGCAATCCATTCGTCAGATTTTTTCACTCCGCTAATTAATATGAGGTGGGTAGAAGCTATAATGTGTAACTGACCAAACTTTCTTCATCAAACTTTTTAATAAGAGCAGTCATCTATTGATGAGGATAAAGCACACCTGACCTAAACACACCCCGAAAGACCACACCTCTCAATAGTGTTGCTGTGAGGATTCAGTTTCAACATAAATTTTCAAGGGAAACAAAAACAAGAAAACCATACCTCATGTGCCCAATTTATTTTTTTCTTCCACACAAAATACAATCATTCTATCTACTAGTTCTGTAATTCTTAGCTCATTCCAGAACCGATGTTAAAATCTAAGTTCAAAGTCTTGTGCAAACCTCATATGGATGAAATTCAAGGTGTAATTATTTCAAATGGAAATTTTTCTTTAGCTATGAATCCATGAAATCTAACATGTTACATGTTCTTGAAAAACAATGGTGGGAAAGGCAAAGGACAGACATTGCTCTTTCAAAGGGAGAAAAAGGCAAGAAAAAATGAATAACAGGTCCCAAGTGTGTTGTTAAAAAAAAAACAACAACAAGGTAGGCCATGCACTGTGTCTCATACCTGTAATGCCTGCACTTTGGGAGCAAAGGCAGCTGGATCACTTCTGGTCAAGAGATCAAGACCAGCCTGGCAATATAGTGAAACCCGGTCTTCACACACAAAAAAAATTAGGCAATCATGGTGGCACGCACATTTGGTCCCAGTTACTTGGGAGGCTGAAGCAAGACAATCACTGTAGCCTGGGGGGGCAGAGGTTGCAATGAGCTGAGATCACACCACTGCACTCTAGCTGGGGCAACAGAGTGAGAATCCATCTCAAAATACGTAAATAAATTTTTAAAATGGACAAAAACTGCTCAAATTTGAAAAAGGAAATGGACAAAAAAACTCACGAGGTTTAATAGATTTTGACTAGCCTAAATTTAAAGAAAACCAAAGTGAGACACAATATAAAACTGTTAAATATCTCATAGAAAACATTTCAAAAATTTCAACAGAAAAAAGAATAAACACATTCAATTTAGTCATACTAATACTATCAAGAGATGTGTTTAAAGATATTTTGCAGTTCAGAATGTGGGATGATATACTAAAGTATAAAAAAAAAGAAAAATTACCAACCAAGAACATTATATATGGCAAAACTCTCATTGAAACATGAAGGTGAAATTAAGATTTTTTTCAGATAAACTAAAGCTAAAGGAGTTTATGACCCCTAGGTTTGTTCTTCAAGAAATGCCAGAAAGTCCCTTAAGATTAAAAAATGAGAGTACCAAAAAATATACAAAACTATAAAGACCTGTTGTAAGGTAAACATATACAGAAATATAGCATCCTGTATTATTGTGATGTTGGTAAGAAATTTTGATTCCTTTACAGAATTTGACAGAGAATATACAAAAATATTATATGTGTATGTTAAATACACCATAAAAAAGGACTAAGTTGTGACATCAAGAGCAAAGTGTGTGTTGGGAAAGACAGTCACATAAAACAACGGATTTTTTATATGCTACTGGAGATAATATCACATTAAAAGTGATTGTTATGACTTTGAGACGTTTCATTTAATCTGTATAGCAGCCACAAAAATAAAACATATAGAATATACAGAAAAGAAAAAGAAATAGAAACATATTAGCACAAAAATTAATTAGATGAAAAGGAAGACAGCAAGAAAGAAAATAAATAAATAGAAGAACTACAAAAGAAACACAATACAATTAACAAAATGGCAATAGTAACTCCTTAACTGCAAATAATAACCTTATATGTAACAATGTTAATTTCTCCATTAACAGACACAAGGTCACTGAAAAAATAAAAATAGAAAATCAAATAAATTCTGTTTATAAGAGGCTCACCATTTATTTAAGGATAAACATGGACTGAAAGTGCAGGGATGGAAAATTATATTCTATATCGTGACCAAATCATCCTAAATAGCAACCAGAATAGAACAAAGTTGGTCACATTTACATTAGATGATTAGACTTTAAGCAAAAAACTGTCATAAAGACAAACAAGGACATTATATAATAAAAGTAAATCTCCAAGAAAATATCGTAATTAAAATATGCACATGTATCAGCAACTATTCCAAACATATAACAGAAATAATGACAGAATTAAAAGGAGAAATAGGCTGAGTACAGTGGCTCATGCCTGCTTGTAATCCCTGCATTTTGGCGGGGGCTGAGGCAGGAGGATAACTTGAGCCCAGGAATTGAGATTAACCTGGGCAAGATAGCAAAACTTTGTCTGTATATTAAAAAAAAATTATAAACAAAAATAAAGGGAGAAATACACACAACCACCAAGATGATAGGAGACTTTAAAATAATGGAGAGGACAATCTGGCAGGCCAACATGAAGACAGAGGATTGAGCAAGCAGTGATTCAACCAAATCCAATACACATATAGAAACGATCTTCTCAACAACAGACTGCACGTGCTTCTGGTGCGCACGTGGAACATTCTTGAGACTATATCACAAATTGGACCACAATTCAAGAAAATTAAATTCATGCAAAGTATCATTTGCAACTAAAATGGAACGGAACTAGAAATGAATACCAGAAGAAAAATTTAAAAATTTGCAAATACATAAAATTCAAGTAACATGCTCCTAAACATTATGGGTTAAAGAAGAAACCATAGTGAAAATTTCAACATAACTGGAGACAAAAAGCATCACGAAATTATTGAATGCATGTAAAGCTTGTATTCAATTGTAGTAGTAAATGTGTACATTTAAAAAAATCTATCTAAATCAACTACTAAATGTAACCAAACATAATTAAAGAATAAAAATTTCAGCAGTTAAAATAATAACAATTAAAAACCATAGACAAATCAATTAAAGTTTGGTTTTATTGAAAAGATTAAGAAGACTGACAAACAGATTAAAAGAAAAAAAGAAGGTATCTCAAATAATTAAATTCGAAATAAAAGAGGAGCTATTACTACTGATGCCACAAAAGTAGGAAAAGAAGAGATTATAAAAGCTTAACTCCAAGTATATGCCAAAAAATGTGATAAGCTAAAAGGAATAGACAAACGTCTAGAAATACAGATTATACTAAAAATAAACCATAAAAAAATCTGAACAGGCATATAACTAGTAACAACAACCTCCCCTCAAAAAGCCCAGGCCCGTCTCACTTCATTCAATAATTTTTTTCAAAATGTTAAAGCAAGGTTAACACCAACCATTCTTAAACTACTTCAGAAAAATGAAAAAGAGAAAATAATTTCCAACATATTTTATGATCCCAGCATTAACACAACACCAAACCACACAAAGACACTAAAATATAACCACAACTCAATTTTCCTGATGACTATTGACGTAAAAATTCTCCTCGGAACATTAGAACACCAAATTCAATAACACATTGCAAGGGTTACACACCATGACAAAGAGGCAGTTATCTCTCCAATATAAGTATTGTTCAACACATGTAAATCAATTATTTATTTTTTATTTTTTATTATACTTTAAGTTCTAGGGTACAATTGGACAACGTGCAGGTTTGTTACATAGGTATACATGTGCCATGTTGTTTTGCTGCACCCATCAACTCGTCATTTATTTTAGATATTTCTCCTACTGCTATCTCTCCTCCAGCCCCCCAGCCCCTGACGGGCCCCGCTGTATGATGTTCCCCACCCTGTGTCCAAGTATTCTCATTGTTCGGTTCCAACCTATGAGTGAGAACATGTGGTATTTGGTTTTCTGTCCTTGAGATAGTTTGCTGAGAATGATGGTTTCCAGCTTCATCTATGTCCGTGCAAAGGACTTAAACTCATCTTTTTTTATGGCTGCATAGTATTCCACGCTGTATATGTGCCTCATTTTCTTAATGCAGTCTATCATTGATGGACATTTGGGTTGGTTCCAAGTCTTTGCTATTGTGACTAGTGCTGCAATAAACATACGTTTGCATGTGTCTTTATAGTGGCATGATTTATAATCCTTTGGGTATATACCCAGTAATGGGATGGCTGAGTCAAATGGCATTTCTAGTTCTAGATTCTAGAGCAACGGCCACACTGTCTTCCACAATGGTGGAACTAATTTGCAATCCCACCAACAATGTAAATTCCTTCCTATTGTTCCACATCCTCTCCAGCATCTGTTGTTTCCTGACTTTCAAATAATCGCCATTCTAACTGGTGTGAGATGGTATCTCACTGTGGTTTTGATTTGCATTTCCCTGATGACCAGTGATGACGAGCAGTTTTCATTTGTCTGTTGGCTGCATAGATGTCTTCTTTTCAGAAGTGTCTGTCAATTTCCTTTGCCCACTTTTTGATGGCATTGTTTTTTTCTTGTAAATTTGTTTGAGTTTTTTGTAGATTGTGGCTATTAGCCCTTTGTCAGATGGATAGATTGCAAACAATTTTCTGCCATTCTGTAGATTGGCTGTTCACGCTGATGGTAGTTTCTTTTGCTGTGCAGAAACGCTTTAGTTTAATTAGATCCGATTTCTCTATTTTGACTTTTGTTGCCATTGCTTTTGGTGTTTTAGTCATGAAGTCTTTACCCATGCCTATGTCCTGAAAGGTATTGCCTAGGATTTCTTCTAGGGTTTTTACGGTTTTAGGCCTAACATTTAAATCTTTAATCCACCTTGAATTAATTTGTGTATAAGGTGTAAGGAAGGGATCCTGTTTCAGCTTTATACATGTGGCTAGCCGGTTTTCCAAGCACCATTTATTAAATAGGGAATCCTTTCTCCATTGCTTATTTTTGTCAGGTTTGTCAAAGATCAGATGGCTGTAGACGTGTGGTGTTATTTCTGAGGGCTCTGTTCTGTTCCATTGGTCTATATATGTGTTTTGATACCAGTACCATGCTGTTCGGTTACTATGGCCTTGTAGTACAGATTGCAGTCAGGTAGCATGATGCTTCCAGCTTTGTTCTTTTTGCTTAGGATTGTCTTGGCAATACTGGCTCTTTTTTTGTTCCATATGAACTTTAAAGTAGATTGTTGCAATTCTGTGTAGAAAGTCATTGGTGACTTCATGGGGATGGTGTTGAATGTGTAAATTACCTAGGGTAGTATGACCATTCTCACAATATTGATTCTTCCTATCCATGAACATGGAATGTTCTTCCATTTGTTTGTGTCCTCTTTTATTTCATTGAGCACTGGTTTGTAGTTTTTCTTGAAGAGGTCCTTCACATTCCTTGTCAGTTTTATTCCTAGGTATTTTATTCTCTTTGTAGCAATTGTGAATGGCAGTTCACTTATGATTTGGCTCTCTGTTTTTCTGTTATTGGTGTATAGAAATGCTTTTGATTTTTGCACGTTGATTTCATATCCTGAGACTTTGCTAAAGTTGCTTATCAACTTAAGGAGATTTTGGACTGAGACAATGAGCTTTTCTAAATATACATCAGGTCATCGGCAAACAGAGAAAACTTGACTTCCTCTTTTCCTAATGGTATACCTTTTTTTCTCTTGCCTGATTGCCCTGGCCAGAATTTCCAACACTATGTTGAATAGGAGAGGTGAGAGAGGGCATTCTTGTCTTGTGCCGGTTTTCAAAGAGAATGCTTCCAGTTTTTACCAATTTAGTATATTGGCTGTGGGTTTTTCATAGATAGCTCTTATTATTTTGAGATACATTTAATCAATACATAGTTTATTGAGAGTTTTTAGCATGAAAGACTGTTGAATTTTTTCAAAGGCCTTTTCCACATCTATGGAGATAATCAAGTGGTTTTTGTTGTCGGTTCTGTTTATGTGATGGATTATGTTTATTGATTTGTGTATGTTGAACCAGCTTTGCATTCCAGGGATGAAGCCTACTTGATCGTGGTGGATAAGCTTTTTGTTGTGCTGCTAGATTCTGTTTGCCAGTATTTTACTGAGGATTTTCACATCCATGTTTATCAGGGAGTTTGGTTTAAAATTATTTTTTTGTTGTGTCCCTCCCAGGCTTTGGCATCAGGATGATACTGGCCCCGTAAAATGTTAGGGATGATTTCCTCTTTTTCTATTGATTGGAATAGTTTCAAAAGGAATGGTACTAGCTCCTTTTTGTACCTCTGGTAGGATTCGGGTGTGAAACTGACTCTACACAGTGCTTTAAGTGTTTCCCAGAGATTCTGGTATTTTGTGTCTTTGTTCTCATTGGTTTCAAAGAACATCTTTATTTTTGTCTTCAATTCCTTATTTACCCAGTAGTCATTCAAGAGAAGGTTGTTCAGTTTCCCTGTATTTGTGCTGTTTTGAGTGAGTTGATTAATCCTGAGTTCTAATTTGATTGCACTGTGATCTGAGGGATAGTTTGTTTTGATATCTGTTATTTTAGATTTGCTGAGGAGTGCTTTGCCTCCAATTATGTGGTCAATTTTAGAATAAGTGTGATGTGTTGCTGAAAAGAATGTATATTCTGTTGATACGGGGTGGAGAGTTCTCTAGAAGTCTATTAGGCCTGCTTGGTGCAGAGCTGAGTTCAAGTCACGCATATCCTTGTTAACCTGTCTCATTGATCTGTGTAATATTGACAGTGGGGTTTTAAAGTCTCCCATTATTATTGTGTGGGAGTGTAAGTCTGTTTGTAGGTATCTAAGGACTTACTTTATGAATCTGGGTGCTACTGTATTGGGTGCATATATTTTTAGGGTAGTTAGCTCTTCTTGTTGAATTGATCCCTTTGCTATTATGTAATGGCCTTTTTTGTCTCTTTTGATCTTTGTTGGTTTAAAGCCTGTTTTATCAGAGACTAGGATTGCAACCCCTGCTTTGTTTGTTTGTTTTCCATTTGCTGGGTAGATCTTCCTCCATCGCATGATTTTGAGCCAATGTGTGTCTCTGCACGTGAGATGCATCTCCTGAATACAGCACAGTGATAGGCCTTGACTCTCTATCCAAATTGCCAGTCTGTGTCTTTTAATTGGGACATTTAGCCCATTTACATTTAAGGTTAACATTGTTATGTGTGAATTTGATCCTGTCATTATGAAGTTAGCTGGTTATTTTGCTCGTTAGTTGATAGAGTTTCTTCCTAGCATCGATGGTGTTTACAGTTTGACATTTTTGCAGTGGTTGGTACTGGTTGTTCCTTTGCATGATTTGTACTACCTTCAGGAGCTCTTGTAAGGCAGGCCTGGTGGTGACAATATCTTTTAGCATTTGCTTGTCTGTAAAGGATCTTATTTCTCCTTCACCTATGAAGCATAGTTTGGCTGGATGTGAAATTCTGGGCTGAAAATTGTTTTCTTTAAGAATGTTGAATCTTGGTCCCCACCCTCTTCTGGCTTGTAGGTTTTCTGCTGAGAGATCTGCTGTTAGTCTGATGAGCTTGCCCTTGCCGGTAACCCGACTTTTCTTTCTGGCTGCCCTTAATATTTTTTCCTTCATTTCAACCTTGGTGATTTTGATAATTATGTGTCTTAGAGTTGCCCTTCTTGAGGAGTATCTTTGTGATGTTCTCTGTATTTCCCGAATTTGAATATTGGCCTGCCTTTCTGTATTCGGGAAGTTCTCCTGCATAATATCCTGAAGAGTGTTTTCCAACTTGGGTTCTATTCTCCACGTCACACTTAAGTACACCAAACAAAGGTAGATTTGTTCTTTTCACATAGTCTCATATGTCTTGGAGGTTTTGTTCATTTCTTTTCACTCTTTTTACTCTAAATTTGTCTTCTCATTTTATTTTATTAATTTGATCTTCAATCACTGGTATCTTTTCTTCTAGTGGATTGAATCAGCTATTGAAACTTGTGCATGTGTCACAAAGTTCTCGTGCCTTGGTTATCAGCTCCGTCAGGTCTTTTAAGGTATTCTCTACACTGTTTATTATAGTTAGCCATTCGTTTAACCTTTTTTCAAGGTTTTTAGCTTCCTTGAGATAGGTTCGGACATGCTCCTTTAGATCAGTGAAGTTTGTTATTACCGACCTTCTGAAGCCTCTTTCTGTCAACTCGTTAAAGTCATTCTCTGCCCAGGATTGTTGCATTGCTGGTGAGGATCTGCAATCCTTCGGAGGAAAAGAGGTGCTCCGGTTTTTAGGATTTTCCGCTTTTCTGCACTGGTTTCTTCCAATCTTTGTGGTTTTATCTACCTTTAGTCTTTGTTGTTGGTAACCTACAGATGGGGTTTTGGTGTGGATGTCCTTTTCGTTTATGTTGATGGTCTTTTCTTCTGTTTGTTAGTTTCCTTTACAACAGTCAGGTCCCTCAGCTGCAGGTCTGTTGGAGTTTGCTGGAGGTCCATTCCAGACGCTGTTTGTATGGGTATCACTAGAGGAGGCTGTGGATCAGCAAATATTTCAGAACAGCAAATATTACTGCCTGATCGTTCCCCTGGAAGCTTTGTCAAAGAGGGGCTCCTGCCTGCATGAAGTGTCTGTTGGCCCTTACTAGGAGATGTCTCTCAGTTAGGCTATATGGGGTTCAGGGACCCACTTGACGAGGCCATAGGTCCATTTTCAGAGCTCAAACTCCATACCATGAGAACCACTGTTCTCTTCAGAGCTGTCAGATGAGAGGTTTAAGTCTGCAGAAGTTTCTGCTGCCTTTTATTCAGCTATGCCCTGCCAACAGAGGTGGAGTTTATACATGCAGTAGGCCTTGCTGAGCTGTGGGTGGCTCCAACCATCTCAAGTTTCCTAGCCACTTTGTTTACCTACTCAAACCTCAATAATGGCAGATGCACCTCCACCTGCCCAGCTGCAGCCTCGCAGGTTGATCTCAGACTGCTGCGCTAACAGTGAGCAAGGCACTATAGGTGTGGGACCCGCCAAACCAGGCAAAGGAGAGTATTTCCTGGTCTGCCGGTTGCTAAGACTCTGGGAAAAGTGCAGAATTTTGGTGAGAGTGTCCTGGTTTTCCAGGTACAGTCTGTCATTCCTTCTCTTGGCTAGGAAAGGAAAATTCACCGACCTCTTGCACTTCCTCGGTGAGGTGATGTCCTGTTCTGCTCCAGCTCACCCTCTGTGGGATGCACCCACAGTCCAACCAGTCCCAATGAGATGAATCAGGTACCTCAGTTGGAAATGCAGAAATCAACCATCTTCTGCATTAATTACACTGGGATCTGCAGACCAGATCTCTCTCTATATGGCCACCTTGGAACGGGAGTTTAAGTCAATCAATTTAATATACCACATTAACAGACTAACAGATATAAAACACACAATCATCTCAAATAATGCAGAAAAGTCAACTGACAAAATTAAGCATCTTTTCAAGATTAAAAATAGTTCAATAAACTAGAAATAAAAGGAAACTGCTTTAACATAATAAGACATGTAAAAACTCATCACCAACTGGGTGCAGCACCTCATGCCTATAGTCCCAGCAAAAAAACACTCATCACTAACATTATACTGAAATCTGAAGTGCGGAAAGTTTATCCTCTAAGATTAATAAGGAAGCAAGATATTCACTTTTGATGCATCTTTTCAAAAATAGCAGTGAAAGTCCTGGAAAAAGCAACTAGGCAATGACAAAATGAAAACATCCACATTCTAAAGGAAGAAGTAAAATTACCTGTATCTTATGATATGATGTTATATATAAAAAACCCTGAATGCTGAACACAACACCTGTTACAACTAATACTTGAATTTAGCAAAATTGCAGAACACAAAATTAAGTGTGTTTCTCTTCACTACAATGCACAATTTAAGTTTTTAAAATTCCACTGAAAATAGCATTAAAAAGAATGTACTTTGGAATAAACAAGCAAAGAGATATAAGACTAGTATAATAGACATTAAAAGATGTTGCTGAAGAAAATCACAACCATTTCGGAAGATATTCTATATTTATAGATTAGAAAATTGATATCCCATATGCACATATTAGAAGAAAAATTCTTGTCTATGCTAATGAAAGTAGTAACAGATTAAATGCAATAGCTATATAAATCACAATAATATTTATTTGCAGAAATAAAAAATTCTAAAACATATGGAATCTCAAGCCTGAAAATAGGCAATTAAACTTGCAGCAGAATGTCAAGTGGGGAGCCGTCACAATTTTTAAATCAAAAACTAGTGGCAGTGCCGTTGAACTCTTTTTAAATGTGGTATTTTGAGGCCAGGTTCTATGGCTTACACATGTAACCTCAGCATTTTGTAAGGCTGAGGTAGGAGGATTGCTTGAGCCCAGGAGTTCAAAACACACTGGGCATCATAGTGAGAACCTCCATCTCTACAAAAAATAAAAAATAAAAATAAAAATTAGCTAGGCATGGTGACATGAACTTGTAGTCTCAGCTATTCCAGAGGCTGAGGTGAGAGGATTGTTTAAGCCTAGGAGATCAGGCTGCAGTGAGCGATGGTGGCACCAGTGCACCGCAGCCTGGATGACAAAGAACCTGTCTCAAAAAATGAAAAGGAGAAAACCAGAAAAGAAATGTATTAAATCAAGACATGCACACATAGTAAATAATAGAGACCACCCCTCTCCACAAAAGCCTTGTATATGCCGTCAAAATGAACTTCAAAAAGAGTGTAAAGGCCAAACTGTGGAGAAGGAATAGCCTCCTTTAACAAACAATGGTGGGAAGACTTGGTATCAACACGTAAAATACAGAGATCAGAATTGTAGTTTATACTATATTTTTTAAAAAACTCAAAATGGATTAAAGACCTAAATGTAAGGCTGAAAGCTGTAAAACTCCTACACAAAAATACAGAGGAAAAAATCCAACATTATGCCGTTGAATTTGGCAATGGGTTCTTGACTGCCAGCAGCCCCACATCCCTGGAGCATCCATCTGCTCACCGCTGCCTGGTGCTGGGTCCTTCCACACCTGTGGCGCTGCTTTGTTCGGGGCTCTGAGGGGCACCAGCCGGGACACCACGCCGAGCACAGGGCACAGGCCGGGCGTTCTCCGGCTATTCGCGGACAGGCTGGCCCCATGCCCGCCTCAGGCGCCGGAGAGAGGACGGCCTGATCCGAGTCTGCGGAAGGAGGAAGAAACTTGTCTCCTGAGCCAGCAGGAACAAGGAGGTGGATGCGGGACACAGGCACACAGGGGTGGATGCCATAAAAATATATGGCATATATTTTTAAACATGGCCGCGATTTGAATACTTACAATATTTAAAAACTCCAAAGATTTTTATGTTGACCCTGCACCAAAATTTGTCATTCCAAAGACTACAAGAATTTTTCAGACTCTGAGGTCCTGCACCTCCTGTTGTCATTCTTGATCTCCACATTATTGGGTGGCCAAAAGCAGGAAGAAGGGCTTTGTGATTTTCCATGTTATTTTACTCAGCGACTCTTCCCCTAGCACTCACCCTCTGGCAGCTACCTTGGTAGGTTCACCATGTGATACCAAAAATGATTATGTTATCCCTGCCTCCCCGCCGGGAGCTCACACTCTGAGGACTGCTGGACAAAAACACTAAAGCAAGTACATGCGAAAGGAAAGAACATTTTATAACGGAAATAAAGTAGAATGTTGTGAGGGAGGGCTGGATAGAGGTTGCGTGGAGGGGACATGAATGCCTCGCTGAGGTGACATTATGCTGTGACTAGAATGACAACAGAGAGCCAGTCCTGCGCAAGTGTGGAAAGTGTGACAGGGAAAAGCCACTCTTTGTGAAGAGACTCTAAGGCACAAGTGAGTTCAGCAGAGGAGGTTATAACGGGACAAGTGTGGCTGCAGGCAGCCTGACGAAGACAGGAAGAGAGGGGCGGGAGGATCCTGGGGCCTGAAAGAGGAGGTTGGTCATTTGCCCCTCTCTGACAACATTGCCTTGAATTTTAGCACATTTTGACAACAAATACTATCTCACAGTTTTTATGAAGCATAATCTCGATATAGCTTTGTTGGGTGCCTCTGCCTCAAGGTCTCTTACGAGGCTGGGGATGTGATTTCAACTGAAGCTGGATTTGGGGAGAGATCAGCCTCCAATCTGCCTCATGGAAATTGGCACGATTCAGTGTCAACTGAGAGCCCAAGTTTCTTACTCTTGATTGGCCTGAGAATCTCCTCAGTTCTCTATCATGTGGGTCTGTGCCTAGAGCATCTTAGGACACTGGAGATCGTTTCCTCATCTTGAGGAATATAATAGAGAGATGGAAGATGAAAGAGATAGACAGACATATGCACAGAAAAAGAGAGAAAGGGAGACAGAGAGATTGAGAGAGGAAGCACAGGACAGAGCAAGTAGGAGGAAAACAGTAGCAGTTTTAGAAATATAACTTTGGAAGTTGCAATAGACTATGTGATTCCCCACCATATTCACATTCCAGAACCTTAATCCCCAGTGTAATGGCCTTAGCAGGTCAGAGGTAATTAAGTCCTAAGCATGAGGCCCTCATGATAGAGATTACTAGCTTTGTAAAAGAAACCACAGAAGGCTGTCTCTCCCTCTCTCTGCTAAATGAGAATACAACCTGAAGTCTGGAGGTTGAAACTCAGAAGAGAGTCCTTACCAGACCCCAACCATGCTGGAAGCCGAATCTCAAATTTCTAGCCTCCGGAACTAAAGTCTTTTGTTTATAACTTGCCTAGTCTATGTTTTTTGGTATAGAAGCCTGAACTAAGTCAGAAGTGATAACCTATCACATTTGTTGTATTCTCTTTGACAGAAACTAGAACCAGGTCCCCAAATAGTTAAACCAGTGACTAGGAGAAATTACTTCAGTTTGCAGAATGACAGATAAGAAAAGATACAACTTGTTGAAAGACTGAAATTTATTCCACTTATGAGACTTCTAAAAACTGGCTAAAATTGGTCAGAACCAATCTGGTCAACTGGAGTCTGTGTGAAATCAGCTCACTGATGTCAGAGCCCAAATTTCCATCATATGTTTTACACTAACTCTCCCCAAATTTGCACACATGACCTGTGTGTAGCTGGAAAAGATGACTGTTCATGCCCAATGACTTTCCATATATTTTTCCTTTCAGCAATTCCCTACTAATCCAGAACCCACCTCCTAAACCTTTCTGAGAATATTACTACCTTTAAGTAAGCACAGGGAGACAGACTTGAGCTGGAATCTCATCTCTTTGTTGGAAACCCGGTGTTATAGTACCGGCTTCTGAGGCACTGAGCGGTGAGCTGCGTTTTTACATAACAGAGTCACTCACAACTTAGTGTGTTAGGGGCGCCCACCACATAGGCTGAGATGAGGCATACAGATATGATTCTAAATATAATGGACAGCACTGGAATATTTAATGCCAGAAGACATTATTTGATTTTCTTTTGATTTCAACTTCTTCTGCTGTAGAATGGAAAAATAAGGCTATATATATAAAATATATATCTTTTATATATAAAGATATATATGTATAAGTTTATATATTATATATAGTTATATATAATATATAAATATAAATATATATATACATTATATTTATATATTTTTTTTGAGACAGAGTCTTGCTCTGTCACCCAGGCTGGATTGCAGTGGCACGATCATGACTCAATGTAATCTCTGCTTCCTGGGCCCAAGTGATTCTTACACCTCAGCCTCCTGAGTGCCTGGGATTACAGGCATGCATCAACACATCTGGCTAATTTTTGCATTTTTAGTACAGAAGGGTTTTTGCCATGCTGGTCATGGCTTGTTTCAAACCCCTGGCCTTAAGTATTCCACCCGCCTTGGTCTACCAATCTGCTAAGATTACAGGTAAGAGCCACAACATCCAACCGAGTTTTATTCATTCTATCTCATATATCGCCAATGACTGTTTCTGGAAGTTGATGGTAGCATAATCCCATTATGCATACTTTAGGGCTGGGGAGACCTAAAGCACACAGTGATTTTTATATGGTCACAGAAATGAAAAGGAAAAGAAGATTTTGACCCAACTCTGTTCTCTCAAACCTGGGGCCCTGGCTGCATTTAAGTCTTTTTGGGGGAGTAAGGGACATAATTGTGTTTGCATAACTGTTTACAGTTAAAGAGTTGACATGGGAGAGGAGGGTGAGCAATCAGCAGCCCAGCAGGTCCTTCACATAGATTTATGGAGGAAAAGGGCTCAGGGGATACAACCTTGAAGAAGTTAACAGACTTCCCTTGTGACGGAACCTAACAGAATTTAGAACTTTGGGAACCAGACAACTATATTCTAGAGCAGCCCTGTATCTCGCTAATTTCATGGGAGATGCTTGAGAGAGCACTGTATTCTCATTGTATGCTATATTCCTAAGCTCTTGCCTGAGAAAGGCTCAAAGTGAGAGTCTTTTCTGACAATATACGTATTGGCTCAGCCAACATCCTTGGTACCACTGGCCATTCGACAAGAGGCACACACAGGTAACACAGAGTGGCACAGGGCAGGTCCGTCCATGCCAGGCCACCCTTGTCATCTAATCTGGGCAACACGACCCTGCCTACCGTTACCATGTGTTGCAGGGGGAGCAGGAAAGGAGGGGCTCTTCCTCACAGGGGCAGGTTGTAAGGCATTGGAACCCTGCTGGTTCTGTCATGTTCATACCCAAGTCATGGCTGTTGGAATAAAAAGTTGAGTGTTGCGGACCAAGTGTATCTACTCAGATGTGAATCCCAAGGCCTTAAGCTGTCATCTGGTTTCCTCATTGGCTAGGGGTCTATGCGGACACGCCTATGTTCCTGATCTAGGAAACAGAATTTCTAATGGAGATGTCACCTGGTGGTAAAAACAAAGCAGAAAATTAACTACTTTTTTTTTCTTTTTTCTTTTGTTTTTTTTTCCGGCTTTGCTGCTGGGAACACACTTTGTAGAGCTGCATAAAAATCAGTGAGCAGATATTTGATGGGTTCAACTCCCCCATAACCTCGGACAACTGGCAGGTTCACCACACCCTCAAGCATGGCATACAGTGAGTTATGGTGAGAGCAGGCACATGGGAGTCTCTACAGAGAGGGGCCTGACAAAACCAGGATGGGCCCAGGATCCAGACCCAAATATGGAATTTCTCTGGGCTCTCCTGTAGGGGGTTTCCATGAGTGACCCAAAGATCTCCCCCCCAAATGTCTAGCTTTAACTAGTCCCAATGGCAACTGGGTTAAGAGTAAAGTCCCTTCTACATTCTTGTAGAAATAGCAGAGGAGGCCTTTGTGTTGATTTTACTTTACACTAGGCTGTATTTATTCATGTTAGTACAGTTTGTATAGTTTTAATTATTCACCCCTGGTGTCATCTGTAGCAGGCAGCTTCACGGTACTGTCAGACCTTCTCCAAGACTTAAAAGCCACCACTATCACTAATACTCTACAAAAACAAGGAAGAGCTTACATGAAAAGGGGATTATATTGTTCCCTGCATTTGTCTGCAATGTGTCATCCCAGAGAATTCATCTCTGTAGCCCATCAGGGCAGAAGCGGTGCCCTCACATATCTTTGTAATGTTCTGTAATGGAGGTCACTTCCCAGAGTGGTTTAGCCTTTCAGTGGCTATTATTTCTGATCAAAATGGAATAAAACTAGAAATCAATAACAGAAGAAAACAAAAACAGCAACATATATATGGAAATTAACTCACTTTTGAGCACGCTCATGTTTAAGGGTTGTAAGACTTAATATTATGAAGAATGTTCATGATGCCTAAAGCGAGTTACAGATTCAATGCAATTCCTTTTAAATTAAATTTTTTTTTTTTTAGAAATAGAAAAAGGAACCAACAAATTATATGGAATCTCAAGCGAACATAAAGAGCCCAAAAATGTTTAAAAAAAACAACAATGTTAGTGACCTCACCTTTTTTGATTTCAAAGCACATTACAAAGCAACAGTAATGAAAACAGTTTGTTTCTGGCATAAAGACAGACACTTTTTCCAATAAAACAGAAGATAGCACAGACGTCAACCTGACACATATGAGCAAATAGTTATTTGCACACCCATATTCATTGCAGCATTATTCACAGAGGCGAATAGGTGAAAGCAACACAAACTTTCCTGATAGAATAAATAAATACAATTTGTAATATAAAAGTAATGGACTATTACTCAGCTTTTAAAGGCAGAAAATCTTGTACCATCCACAATAAAGAGAAATCTTGAGAACATGATGCTACGTAAAATTAGTCACAATAAAACACATGCTCTATGATTCTACTTATATGTAATATCTAAAGTATTGAAGCTTAGAAACAGAAAATAGAATGGTTTTTATCAGGAGCTAGGTGGTAAGGAAAATGGGTAGTTGTCATTTCATGTGTACTGAGTTTTAGTTTTGTAAAAGAAAAAAGTTTTACAAATATGTTGCATAACAAGGTAAATACACTTAACATGATTGAACTAGATAAGGAAAAATGTTAAAGATTCTAAATTTTATGTTTTGTATTTTTTCCACAATCAAAATTAAAAATGACACTCAAGGGCCAAGAGTGATGGCTCATGGCTGTAATCCCAGCACTCTGGGAGGCTGAGGCATACAGATTACTTGAGGCCATGAGTTCAAGACCAGCCTGGCCAACATGGTGAAGCCCCAGCTCTATGAAAAATACAAAAATTAGCCAGGTGTGGCGGTGCACAGCTTTAATGCCAGCCACTCAAGAGGTGGCAGCAGGAGAATTGCTTTAACCTGGGAGGTGGAGGTTGCAGTGATCCAAGATTGTGCCACTGCACTTTGGCGACAGGGTAAGAATCTGTCAAAAGCTGAAAAAAAAAAAAAAAGAGACACCCGAAGAGTCAGAGTTACAAAGTTTTTGAAAAATTATCTTCCAATCGCGTAAATCTTTCTTTCACACTAAGATAATATAAACAATAGATGTTGAAATTAAGACAATTTCCATGATTACCCACTTAGACAGAATCAATTATTGGCCATCAAACAAGAAGAAAATATACAACTCATAAACAATATAGGGGCCATATTTATACAAGCAAACAAATACTTAAATCATTATATTAACAAAAGACATATGGATGGTTAATATTTGACTTTTGCCCCACACTGTCTTAAGGTGTACAGAGTTGAATATTGTCATACAAAATTACATTATATAAATTAAAACTAAAAATAATAAACTGATGTAAGGTGCCCTACCCTAAAACATGAAACACAGAAATGTAAAATTGCAAAACAAAGTTAAAAGAAACATTGACCCCCAAATTCTTATTTGAATAATGTAATTCAAAATCATAATAAACAGGTAGAAACTAAAAACACAATTAACTGATGTGAGGCAGCCTACTCTAAAAAATGCAGAAACTTAAAATTATAAAACCTAATTAAGGAAAACTTTAATCCATAAAATCCTGAATGAACCTAGTGTCCAACTGAAAAAGAATCCTACGTAACTACAATTTTCAACTCTTCCTGTGAATTTATGAAAACTATAAATTTTGAATTATTTGCATACAGTTGGGGCAACAACAATTCAGAGAAAACACATAATTATTACAAAGAGCTGTGATGCGAAAGTTTTAAGGAATAAGCCTTTAAGTAATACCAGAGAAAATTTTATATTATGCTACTTGATGCATTGCTGCTTTTCTTACACACAACGGTAAGGCTGTAATCTAGCCTTTAATAGAAAAGTCTTACATTTTTATATATGGTAAAAATATAAATATTGTAAATACAATATAAAACATTGATATATAAAATAAAAATTGGAAATAAATTGTACTATCAGTCAAATAAAAGTTGGGAAACCTGGAAGAAAATGCTAATAGTAACATAGTGCCTAGAGTCAGTTAAACATAAAGCTAAATATATTAATAAATTATTAATTATATAATTCATACATAATATATTCGTTTGAATATATTAGCAATATATTGAATATATATGCTATCTTAGAACTGTTCAAACTGAAATTACAGACTAATGTGACACATGATAATTCAGAAAGTGAACACACAGTCATAGTAATCTTCATATTAAAGAAGACAGAATCATAAAATAATAAGTGAGAAATAAGGTAATAATTGGGAATTCAATATATGTCGAACAGTATTATAATTTCCCTTAAGGAAAAAGTTTTTGTAAGAAATCTGTAAAATTAGTACATACAGTAAGCCATCCTGCAATAGAGTCTGTTGGCATACAGAGTTCAAATTTCTATGATTAGGTCCTACCAAGAAAAAGAAAATTTTTAAATAAAATAATTAGATTTTCCTTTTTAATAAGATAATTTTTGCCTATAAAGTTTTTCAGTCTAATTTTTTTGTAGAATTAGGTTTTAGCCTTCATAAGACTTGATGTTATGAAGCTGAAAACAAGTATCATCCGTCTCTGGTGTTCCTGGAATTTCTAAACGAAATGCCAATTCCGCCACAACTCCCTTCACACACTTCTGAATTGAAACCCAACAGATTTATAAAAAATGACATAACAGCGGTCTCCAGAAATGTGCAGAGATTTTCCCAGATCCCCAAAAGCAAAGACAAACTATTCAGATCATTTAGATTCTCACAAGATTCTGGGAGGACTTTGGCTTTCAGAGTGAATGCACTGGAAGTTTGTAAGAGAGAGGGAGAGAGAGAAAATGTGTGTGTGTGTTGAAATCAGAACCCCACCTTATGTGTTTATTGTGGAATTTGAAAATGAAAGCCTAAAGCTGAAAATTAAAACCACACATGGTAGCACCTTACAAACTATTTTCTGTGCTAGATGGGTCATTCTAAGGCGTAGGACCCTGGAAAATCCTTTTCCCCTCCTTCCGGAAACAGCTACACACACTGCTCAAGGCCTGCAGCTACATGTACCACGTCCAAGATCAGCTCAAGAGCCTGGACCCATAAGCCACCTTCAGCAGGTTTGAGTGCAGCTGCTTGTTCTTCCTGAGCATCTTCTCCAATGGTGACCTGAGAGTTGCGGGAGGCATTGGGGCCAGGATTGAACAGAGGAAAAAGGAGCATGGAAGCCAGGTGCTGAGGACCAGGCCATCTCACCTGGAGGTTTCTGGCCCTGAGACATCCAGACCAGCATGACATTTAGCTGCAGACAGCTGGCCCTGGGTGGCCCCCTGCTGATCACCGGCCTCGGCCCCTCAAACAGTGGGAAATGGAAGAATGGCTTGGAAATGGGCCCTGTCGACTGTGTGTCACCTGAGCACATTCTCCCGGGAGTCCAAGAGGGGCCATCGTGTCTCCAGAACCAGAATTGTAAGGTGAAACTGCCAGGGGGAAAAAGAAAAAGGTCCTCAGTTGGGTGGAGGATCTCACAGCAAGACGCCTGGCTTAGTCAAACTTGGCCATTTTTGAAGCACGTTCAGTGACTAAAAGTGCCTACCATGAGCAGCTGGAACCCACTCTCTGAGAGCTGCAAGATGCATGGGAACCTCACGTACCTGTTTGTAATTACAGCCAACAAGCAGGCAGCATTACTGCATCCACATGGGGCTTTTGCTGGGAACAGTAAGTCTCTGCCAGCCCCTCCCAGGCTCCTGGGATGCCACCTGTTCTGGGTCTGTGGGCAGGTAACCAGGACACTTACTCAGTGTTGGAGCACTCCTTGTGGCCCACAGCCTATCGCTCAACCCCAGCCCCACCAGACCCTGCTTCCTAAGCCATTCTTCATGCCAGAAGAAAAGGCAATGCCTTGTGTCATGTCATGTGGGGGTATGGAATGAATCGGTCAGCCTAAACTCCAGTCCTTCTGCCTGAGGAATCTGTCGCCGCCATCTGAGTCCCCCTCTAGGGAGCTGTCAGTGGGGGAGAGAGTAGCCCTGGAGAGAGGCTCACCTGCTTCTGTTTGACTTCAGGGCAGCCTCTCAGGGCAAGAACCTAGAGAAGGTGGAGGCTTCACAGTAGACTGTGGCAGGGCTCTGGGTTTTGTGGGCTGAGCATTTCCCTCTCTGCTGCCTGCCATGGGGCCCACAACCACCCATTCAAGAGGGACATCAACACATTGCAGGTGTGCAGTTGGACGGTTCCCCAGGCAGAGCCTTCCATGGACTGCATGCACACAGAGGAAGGACACCTTGAAGTTGGACCATGAGGTGAACATTCCTGAAGAGATACATGCAGCCTGGCCCTGCCCTGACTTGGAACCCCCTTCCATCTGGGTACTAGACAGAATTCTGTGCACTTTCCTGGAAGCTCCATGCTGGTCTGTTCATTTGGAAGTTTGAGGCTATCTGTGAGGAAGTAACAAAAGAGATATCTCAGAGCAGGTTGTGACGCCCAGGCTGAGCCCTTGTCTCCCTCCCTAGTCCCTCTGCAGACACCTGGATGGAACAAGAACCTGTGGATAAGGGAATTGCTTTGCAAGAACCGGCCTGAGCAGCTGCTTCAAGAAAGAGCCACATTAAATGTGCCTATAGCCCCTGATAAGGGAATGGCAGCCTCAGGCCCGCCTGCCATCTGCGAGCAGGTTTTCTTGCTAACAGGATGAAAGCAAAGAAAGCTGGAATGAACCCAGCCCTCTCAGGCATCTTGAAGTCTGTTGGGGTTCATTCCAGGCCTTCTAGCCTTCTGCTTCTTGGCAGCCCACCCAAGCACCTTTTCCCGGCCTCTGAGACTTTCATATTCTGGAAAGAGAGGGTCCTACTTTTCACTAGGCTGTGGGGCCAGGCCCATCCAGCTCCCCACTTCCACTAACAACCATGGGGCTCTCACCTGGGCACACACTGCCCTAACATGGCCCTTCTAAGGCAGAAGATCATATGTCTTGCAGTTTCAGCTTGCTAGGGCTTAAAACTTATCAGTGCTGTTATTAAGATAGGGAAGTGAACGGGGAAATGATACTTTAAAAAATTTCCCATAATCTTACCACGGAGATCATCACACAGATGACAGCACTGGCGGGGCTGCTGGGGAGGCTGAGGAAGTGTCCAGCCTGTTCTGCCAGCTGGTCCTTACCAAGGGTGCCTCGTGACCCAGTCCCTTAGAGAAGCATGCCGACGCCTCAGCAAGGACCTGGGAGGTGCAGATCAGGGCAACACAGCACCACTGATGGTGGAGTGGGGCTACCTCCCATCAAGCTGTGTCTCCACAACTGACCCTTGGAGCCAGGAGGTGATGTACAACATGGGCAAGGCAGTGAGCTCCATCAGCTGTGTGGCCTTCAACATTCACTTCAACTCGGACATCTCACCAGAAATCAGTGCGGACTGGCCAATGCAGAAGCCTGCAAAGTGGAACAGAGCATCATGGGGTGGAGGATGTGGGACCTGCCTGCTCATCTGAGCACTGCTCCCTGAGGGTGTGATCTGCAGGATTCCTGAAGGAGGGCTGTGAGCTCATCAGCGAGGCCCTGAGCCTGTGGAACATGACTGAGGCCATGCCCATGGGGATTTGTGTCTACTTGCACCTGCTTGCTCATCTCAGTACACTACAGGTGACTGTGCGGAGGTGAGCCTTGAGCATCCCCTGTGCTGTGTCAGCAAAGGGCTCTGGGCCTGGCCTGGCATTGAGAGATGGCAAATAAGGGGGCCTGTGTTTGCATTGTCTCCCCCTATGGTAGCAGAAAATGAGAGAGTCCAGACCTGCAGGACTGGAACCCTATCAAGGGGGTTAGGAGGCTGCTCACTTTCCCTCAGGGACCCATGTGGAGGAGCTGAGGGAAGTTAAGGAGACCCTAGGGACTCACTTGTTCTGTGTGAGCTTCCCCTGCTCCACCCTTTGATGACCATTTTCTGGGAAGAACTCAGGAAACTCCTGTGCTCTAGTGAGGCGGGGCCTCCCCTCACAGGGTATTCTGAGACTGTGAGTGAGAAGCTAACACAGTGCCTTAGAATACTCATGGGAGCTGTCGTCCTCTGTGACCATCACGTGGCATTGTAGTGTTGAGACTGCCTGGCCTGCCTGGGATATGGCGGGGCTGTTTTGTGGTCAGCTGCTTTAGAATCTCACTTTCTCTGCAATCGAACAGTGTCTGTTTATGGGTTTAAAAAATCCTAATACTTCATTTATAGTAGTTTCAGCTTGTATGTGTTTATTTGTGTACATTTTATTAAAGAGGGCTTAAGACAATAGCATTTTAAGGTCTTAATGGGGCATAGACTTTCATGTCACAACAGCGAATGTTGACCTCTTTTTCTACCTTTGTGTAAAGTATACATAGAAAATGCAGCCAGAGGTGACTAGAGCTGAGCTGCTTGGGCTTGCTTGCTGGCCTGCAGTCAGGTGGACTCTGGCCGTGAGGCGGCGCCCACCCTGGATCTACATCCCCCACCCCCTCTCCTTAGTCCCTGAGTAACCAACAAGACCGTGCTAATGAGCCCGCGACTGATGGGCATCGGGTACCCAAATACTATCCGGGAAGATTTGAATGCCATCTGGGCTGGGGCTGTTGGGGGTAGAGGCTGTGGCTGTCTTGGCTTTTCATGGTTCCACCCGCAGATGTGCCTGCCCTGTGCTGCTTCTCCAGCAGCCGGCTGCCCATGGCCCTGAGCCTGTCACAACATGCTTGCTACCTCATGTTGCTTGTGTTTGAAAAACCCATCCCGAGATGGCTCTGCTGGATGTAAGTCCTGAAAAGAGGGCATCACCTTTGTCCTGGGGGATTAGGAGCTGACCAGATTCCTCCTGACTCCCTCCCCGTACAAGTGGGGATGGTGCTGCAATTCATGACTCCCCCCAGAAGATGTGTTTGCACTGGCTGAGCGAATATATGATGCAGAGACCTAAATGAAGACACGTGAATGGGGTGTGTGGACATCAGATAGAAGCTGGCAAACAGGTGCCTCTCAGGCCTCTCGTGCTCCAGCAAGTGTGGAATATGCGTGTGTCCATGAGTGTAGACATCTAGAGTGTGTATATTTGGCTGCTGCTTTTGCTGCCACTATTCCCAGGCCAAACTGGCTTAAAGTCCAGGTTTTAAGTCAAAAAATAGGAGGCTTTTGGCCACCCAGCTACTTGAGAGGCTGAGGTGAAAGCATCACTGGAGGCTAAGAGTTTGAGGCTGCAGTGACCCATGATTCACCCACTGCACTGAAAGAGTGAGACGAGAGTGCGCCCTTCTACAGAGAATAGCTCTGGGGCATTTGGGGATCCCTACAGTCCCGGGCCTTCCCTGTCCCCTGCTGCCTGTGCTGCTTCCATTGCCTGCTGTCAGAGCCCAACATGGAGGAGGAGGAGGTTGTCGCCCTGTGAGCCTGAGGGAGCTGTGTCTGACTGGGACTTCTGTCTGGGGTTTTGCAAAGAGCTACTTATGAATATGATCTGTCCAGTACCTTGTTTCAAAGGAAGTGAGCATGAGCTAGCAAGTGTAGCAACTCCACAGCTGATAAACAACTTTGTTTTGCTTTTAAATCATCAATCTTCATTTCACATTGGAATAAAGTAAGTGAAACCTGCTACCCCAGCCTCACCCGTGTGTTCTGTAACACAGACTTATTTGGTTGTGAGGGCTGTTGTCAGAAATGTTATAAAAAAGTTATGCATAAATTAGATCAAATGTAAAATTATGCTTATAATGTCACTTGAGTGGGAGGTAAGAAGGTAGAGTCACAGGAAATCTGTTGGGGTTTACAACCCTGCTACTTACCAAGCTCTTGCGAGTGTGGCACAGGTGACCATCACCTGACATTGGTGACAGAAGAGTAAAGGCCGGCATGAAGGCAAGGTAAGGGAGAGGTGCCACGCTGTGGGGCCAAGTCCTGCACATGCTGGGCCTCTTATGTCACTGAACATCTAACTGCCCGGGAACGGGATCTTTTCACATCAGTTGAGGTAAGAAGAAGGGGGAGCACTCTCCAGAAGTCACACTGTGCTAGGAGAATGGAAGAGAGTCTACAACTCGCCATCCTAGGGTAGGTTTTACATTGAGCTGGACTGTCTTGGAGAGATAGTGAGATGGGAGGAAGACAGTCCTCCAGGTGCACCTGACAGCCAGAGCCTATGAAGTTAGGGTGGTTGTGTGGGGGTGGCCTCTCCCTATGAAAGGAGGAGCTTAAACCTACTAAAGCTGGTAGCTGCTGCTCTGCCATCCCTCTACAGAGCAGGCAGGGACTCAGCTGCATGAATAGCTGAATGTCTTTTGGAGTGTTAGAGAGTCCTCTATGTCTTAGAAATTTTGAAAAGAAAAACAAATCTCAATTTTAATGTTTAGTAGTTTCTCTGAGCCAATTGGAAAAAAAAAAACGTCCGTCACCTCGAAGGTTTAAGTGACACCCAAGGGTAGCCACCAACGTCTCGGCCACTGAAGCCTCATGGATGCTCCCACTACCAGTTTGATTTGCGGCCTCATAGTTGTGTTGTACTAATCTTTCCTCTGGCTTGTCCATTGAACACGGTTCACATGGCTAATACCACTTCTTGAGATGCGAGCACCATGCAAACCTGAGAATGGATTGGGTTTTTTTTTACCATTGTGCCTCCTCCTCATCTGAGAGGCCCATTTTTCCTGGTTGATTCATTAAGTGTATTAGTGCTACCAGTCGCCTTTGGACAACTCAAATGACAAGTGGCTCTTGATTCATAAAGAAAATGAAGGCTTTAGATGTGAAACCCTCCTTTTCTCTTGTCCTTCTCTTAGGTGAAAGATTTTATTTCTTTCAAAAGGCTACATACTGGTATCCCAGCAGGTGTAGTGTGAGAATGGGCATTTGTTAGGCTGTGGTTTCAGTGTGGATGGGCAATTCTTCAAGATGGAAAACCAAGACTCACTGAGTTGCTTGAGCCATACTCACATTTCTCCACGTCCTCCAACATGGGCTTTCATTTTTCTCCCGTGCTTGAATTTTTTTCACAAACAAATTTTTTATAAACACACCCACACACACACGCACACACGTGTCTCACTCTGTCAGTGCAGTGGCTGAATCATGGGTCATTGCAGCCTCAAACTCTTAGGCTCCAGTGATGCTTTCACGTCAGCCTCTCAACTAGCTGGGACTACAGGCATGCAAAGCTACACCCAGCCAATTTTTAAATTTTTTTCTGGAGACTGAGCCTACTTATGTTGCCCAGACTCGTCTTCAAATCCTGGGATCAGGCGATGATTCCACCTTGGCCACCCAAAATGTTTAGATTACAGGTGTGAGCTACCACTCTCAGCAAAAATATATTTTAAAGAACTGTTACAACCAAATTATGAGTTATGATTATGCCATTGCCCTCCAGCCTGGACACCAGAGCAAGACCTTGTATCCAAAAACTAAACAAGAACCAAAAAAATCTTATAAACAAATTAAACTTTCAAGATTTTGTTATCTGTGTCCTTCCCTGCCCTCCAAGCTATCAATGTTACATATAATGGTTATTGAGAAAACGGTTAGATATTATTAAGAAATTTCTATATATCCTGCAGCTGAGAATAGGTATTCTGATGTGGCCCAAATATTTTCTCACCGCTACCTTCAGGGTCTAAACTAGCAAATCAGGACACCTGCAGAGGACAGTTGGCCGTTTTAAAATAGAAAGAGGAATATCCCCGTTCATGAGAGTAATCCAGTGATTGTCAAAAAGACAAGTCAGACTGAGATGCAGCGCATCAGGGCACAATTACCCTGGAATAATCACTTCTCACAGAATGGAGGAGACTTTCTAAGATGAGCAAATTTGGGCAACATAATTCTTGCGTATTTATTCCCGGCCCCCGCTCCCCACCTGATTCCTAATGGCCACCCCACAATGTGGTCAGCTGTGGGGTTCAGCGTTCTCAAAGAGGGGCTCAGGGATGGGATGAAGGTCTTTCCTGCATTATCAAAATGCAGGTTAAAAAGTAGTTAAAAAGAAGTCCAAATATTCTAATTCCTACCCTTAAATATCTGCTAAGATGCATTATACAACAGACCCAGGTAAGGGAAGGAGCATGTGCATTTCAATTCTCAGCTCACGTCTTAATTAGCTGTGATACTCTGGGCATGTGACCCCAACTATACGAGCCTGTTTGCCTGTCAACCCAAAATAATCCTAAGCAAAAACAACAAGGCTTGAGGCATCCTGCTGCCAGACTTCAAACTATACTACAAGGCTACAGTAACCAAAACAGCACAGTACTGATACCAAAACAGATATATAGACCAATGGAACAGAACAGAGATCTCAGAAATAACATCACGCATCTACAGCCGTCAGATCTCCGACAAACCTGACAAAAACAAGCAATGGGGAAAGATTTCCTACTTACCAAATTGTGCTGAAAGAACTGGCTAGCCACATTCAGAAAACAGAAACTGGACTCCTTCCTTACACCTTATACAAACATTACATCAAGATGGATTAAAGTCTTAAATGTAAAACACCAAACCATAAAATCCCTAGAAGAAAACCTAGGCAAAACAATTCAAGACAGAGGCATGAGCAAAGACTTCATGAATAAAATACCAAAAGCAATCGCTAAATTGCAAAAGCTAAAATTGACAAATGAGATATAATTAAACTAACGAGCTTCTGCACAGCAAAAGAAGGTATCATCAGAGTGACCAGGCAACCTACATAATGAAAGAATATTTTTGCAATCTAACCATGTGTCAGAGGTCTAATATGCAGTATCTACAAGCAACTTAAACAAATTTGCACACACACACAAATACCATCAAAAAGTGAGTAAAGAATATGAACAGACTCTTCTCAAAAGAAGACATTTGGCTGGGCGTGGTTGATCAAGCCTGTAATCCCAGCACTTTCAGCCGTGGAGACAGGTGGATCATGATGTCAGGTGTTAAAGACCAGCCTGGGAAACATGGTGAAACTGTGTCTCTACTAAAAACACAAAAAATTAGCGGGGTCTATTGGCAGGTGGCCTGTAATCCCAGCTTCTCGGGAGGCTAAGGAGAGAGAATCACTTGAACCTGGGTGGCAGATATTGCAGTGAGCCGAGATCCTGCCACTGCACTCCAGCCTGGGTAACAGAGCAAGATTCCATCTTAGAAACAAAAATAATAAATAAAATAAATAAAAAGAAAAGAAGAAGAGGAAGAAGAAGAAGAAGAAGTCATTTATGTGGTCCACAAATACACAAAAAGAAAAAAGAAAAAAGCTCATCATCACTGATGATTACAGAAATGCAAATCAAAACCACAATGGGATAACATCTCACACCATTTGGAATGGAAGTTATTAAAAAGTCAGGAAACAACAGATGCTGGTGAGGCAGTGGAGAAATAGAAACGCTTTTACACTGCAGGAGGGAGTGTAAATTAGTTCAACCATTATGGAAGACAGTGTGGTGATTCCTCAAGGATCTAGAACCAGAAATACCATTTGACCCAGCAATCTCATTACTGGGTATATACCCAAAGGAATATAAATCATTGTAGCATAAAGACACATGCACTCATATGTCTATTGCAGCACTGTTTACAATAGCAAAGACTTGGAGCCAACCCTCATGCCCATCATTGATAGACTGGAAAAAGAAAATGTGGCACATATACACCATGAAGTAATATTAAGCCATAAAAAGAATGAGTTCATGTCCTTTGTAGGGACGTGAATGACGCTGGAAACCATTATCTTTGCAACGTAACACGGGAACATGAAACCAAACACCATATGTTCACACTCATATGTGGGAGTTGAACAATGAGAACACATGGACACCGGGAATGAAACATTACACACTGGGGCCTGTTAGGGGATTGAGGTCAAGAGGAGTGAGAAAATTAGGACAAATCCCCAATGCATGTGGGGCTTAAAACCTAGATGGCAGGTTGATAGATGCAGCAAACCACCATGGCACATGTAAAACTATGTAACAAACCTGCACTTTCTGCACATGTATTCCAGAACTTAAAGTAAAACAAACTAACAAAAATGCACTAACGCTGATGGGGAGTTGAGGTAGGGGCAGGAGTCAGGCGGGGGTGGGTGAGTCCTGGAGTTTTATCCAATCAGTGACACTGATGTGGGAACCGTCCAATCAGGCGCACAGTGGGAGCGGAGAGGAAAGGAGGGCGTGGCTTCCGGCGTTTGGCGGGGTCTTTGTCTCTCGCTGGCGCTGGCACAGGAGCTTGGGATCCGTCTCCTCTTTCGCCTCCTCCACCTTGGGAGCCCCGGGCTACTCTCTCACAGCCCCTGTTGCCCTGTGACCTGTAGGTCCTTGGGGACGCATAGTTAAGGTGCCAGGACATCCTGGAAGCTGGGAAATGGTGAGTATGCAGGGTTCGGCATCCCGAGAGGGGAGAGCAGCCTGCGAAACCGTCAGGACCGGCCTCCCCACGGTTAGCTCCGAGTCTCCCGCAGCTTGGCCCTCAATCCCCTGTGGCTGCAAGATGGCCGCTGGGCCAGCAGCGAGGACCCCCACGTCCGGCCCGGCCCATCCGGTCCTGTCCCTGGGCAGCGCCCTGCTCTGCGCCCACAGCCATGAGTATTTCCCAGATTGTTCAGGGATGCCAGGTGGGTCATCAGGGAAAAACCGAGATTGGGTGTTTGCGTGGGAGGAGCTGCGGCCCGTGGCGTCCACAGTCTCTCTTGTTAAAAATTAACGGGAGTCTATGTTAAAACGTTAACCAGTTTATCTGAACAAACAGTGATTGCTGAAATGGAAAGCACCCAGAAATGATTTGTGGTCCACTAGAGGGGCATAAAGGAAAGGCTTTTATAAGATGCATGAGAAAGCAACCCAAATTCATAAATTGTTTCCAGTTATGTAATCGCCTTATTTGAACTATCCAGATGGAAATTTCCTAGTTACATATTCAGAGGTTAATTGTATGTTTGTCATTGGTTAAATCTGCATTTTGTTTCAGGCTAAGATAATGGTTTATAGGAAATGTATTTGAGTTAGGTTTTAAATTTTTTTTTTTAACCTATGAACACAGGGCACTAGAGCCACTTTAGTCTAGTTTTCTGCTCTTTAATTATTTGAACACTCCAGAAGAGGACTGGTTTTCTCCTGTTTTTTTAATGTATGGCAAATGGAACCTCTAATCGACCAACCTGTTTTTCAGCCTAACTCAGACTTGCAGTAACATTATAAGGTCCTACTTTCTTTGCTGCATTCTCAAATGCAACACAGGAGACCAGCTTTCCCTTGCCAATTTACAATGCTATTAACTATTTGTCCTTTACTATACATTTCATTAAAGTTTTCCATTATTGGATTTCTTTCTACTTCTCCCTACAGTTTTGGCAATATTTGCTTTTTATATTTAGAAGCCTCCCTTTTGGGCACATAAATATATATAGCTATATTCTCCTGACAAATTAACCTCTATTATTATAGTATGGTAAACTCATTTCATACTTGTGAGAGACATTGCTAGAAAGTCTATTTTGTCTAATTTAAGCATAACTACCATTGCGCTCCTTTGATTATTATTTGCATGTAATATCATTTTCTATCCTTTCACTTTCAGCCTATGCTCTTAATTCATAATTGAGTCTCCTGTAAGCAGCATATTACCAGGTTTAAAAGATTCATTTATCTACTCTGTCTGCTTTAGTGTCTTTTGGCTGCTGTAACAGAATATCACAGACTGGTAATAAAGAATAGAATTTTGTTTGACTCATAATTCTGGAGGCTGGGAAGGCAAAAAACATGATACTGGTATCTGTTGAAGGTCTAGTTGCTGGATAATAACTTGGCCAAAGACGTGAGGGAGAGAGAGCTTTTTTTAAAATATATAACCGATCCATTCTTGTTATATTTAGCCCATTCCCATAATAAGAACATTAGTCCATTCATGAGGGCAGAGTTCTTATAGATTAATTAATTTTTAAAGGTTCCACCTCTTAATTCTAACACATTGGCTATTAAATTTTATCCTAAATTTTGGAGATGACATTCAGTCTACAGCAGTATCTGTTTAGTAGATAATTTAATCTTTTTATTTGTAAGGTAGTGATAGGTAAGCAGTTACCATTGTAAATTTGTGGTTTTCTGTCCATTTTAAATTTGCTTCTTTTTTCTCTGGTTCTGTCTTTCCTGTGGTATTGTTAATTTTTGTTGAGACAAAGTTATGCTTTCTTGCTCAGACTGAAGTGCAGTTGCATATCACAGCTCACTGTAGCCTCAAACTCCTGGGCTCAAGCAATCCTCCCAACTTAGCCGCCCAAGTAGCTTGGACTACAGACACACACCACAACAGCCAAGTAGCTTATGATTCTTCCACCTTGGCCTCCCAAAGTGTTGGAAGTATAAGCAGGAGCCACCATGTCCAATGTGTAATTTTTGTTGTTTGTATATGCTTTAATTACTTTCTCTTTTTTTACTACAGTTTTTTCCTAGTGGTTATCATGAGACTTATATAAAACATCTTGTATTTTAATAGTCTAGTTTAAGATGATAACAATTTAGAGTATTCTGAATTTCGGTATGTATTTAGCATTTTTAGTGACATTTATACTTTAGTATTTTTCATATTGTTAGTTAGCATTTCATGTTATCAATGTGAAGATTTCTTCTAGACCATGGCTGGAGAAGTAAAGAAGGTGGGTTTTGCCTGATTCAGGGACTATAGAGAGAACCAAGTTCTGCAGGCCTGTCACCTGTCTCAGGTGAGTATGAATTCTCGTGTTTTTGGCAGATAGTTGCAGTGGCAGGACCAAGGTCAAATGAGTTATAGGCAAGTCTACAGTAAGATGTGGCAGTATTCGGTTTTGAAGCCGGGACCATGATTGGCAAGCTTGCCACTTGGTCAAGTGCTTACCGTCTGAAGATGTCTTCCTTGGTCTTTGCCTCCAGCTGGGTGTCACAAACTCTGAACTGGATTCCAAGGCTTTCATGAACGCACTTAAGTTTGCTGTGGCAGCTGCATTATGTTGTGGGGGATGTGCACGCAGAACCACCCATTCTGTCGTCTTGCTTATGTTACTCTCGTTTATGTTTCACTTTCTGAAATGAGTGTCAAGCTGGTGATTTTTAGATTCAAAAATTCTAAAATAAATTGCTCAAATTTACATATTATGTAAGCTATTAATAAAATTTCTTGTAGGTGCAACATATTTATTAAAATTTTTGGTTGTAATTTCAAGCTCACTGCAGGCAGAAAGGAATCATTAACATTTATATACTTTTTTTTAGTCTGTATCTAAATGATGGTATATTTTAATTGCAGATGTTTACTTTATACTTCAGTAATGCTCAGCATATTTTGCAAAATTTTTGTTGTTCTTTTATTTGGAAACATAAGGCTTTTTTAGCTCCTGAAAGCTATATTATAGTCATAGAGTTTTATTATATTCTGTGGTAAGAAGAGCAGAAATATATTGAGGACATAATTAAATTCTCCTATCTTTTTAATGATTATTAATTAAATTCTTCTCATTAGAGCCTGTTATTAATGATTATAATGTATTTTGTGTATAATTTTACTGCAATTTATTAAATTCCAATGACTTAAAATGTCTGCTTTTCATGAGTGCACGCAGTTGAATGCTGTAGATATCTAAAGAGTCATTTTTTGGCCGGGTGTGGTCACTCATGCCACACATTCCCAGCACTTTGGGAGGCCGAGGCGGGTGGATCACGATGTCAGGAGACCAAGACCATCCTGACTAACATGGTGAAACCCCGTCTCTACTAAATATACAAAAAATTAGTCAGGCACAGTGGCGGGCACCTGTATTCCCAGCTATTCGGGAGGCTGAGGCAGGAGAATGGTGTGAATCCATTGGGCAGAGCCGAGATCATGCCACTGCACTCCAGCCTGGGTGACAGAGCAAGACTTTGTCTCAAAAAAAAAAAAAAAAAAATTTTTTCTTTGTCAATCTATGTTGTATTCAGGATTTTATGCATTAAAATCTCTCTTCTTATTTTCAATTACGTGTTATTGCGTTTCTTTTCTTGGGTAAGTTTTCTCAGATCAGTTAATTGTATTCTTGCTTTTAAAGCTTGATATCATGAGTTGATTGATAATTTTTAGCTCGGTACACTTTATCTCAAAGTGATGTTTGGTATATGTGGGAATTAGCTGTGTTTGTTGCTTATAGATATATCTGTGTGTTTTTCACCTATGTAAGTCTGACATCTTTTTTCTTGTTTTTTTTTTTTTTCAGTTTCAGATAGGCTTTTTTTTTTTTTAAAGAGAATTTTAAAACAGAGTCAAAAGAACAGAAATCAGTTATTTGTCCTCTTGCAGGGTGGGGAGATAACTTCCTTCCCCACAGGTTTGTGGCTATGGCTAAGTGGTGAGTCTTGGGGAGATGCAGAAAAGATCCATCCCAGGCACTTGGCTGGACTTAAGTAAGCACAGCCTTTGGGCCACGAGACATGATGGCTTGGGTACTGGTCTGGACATAAGACCCATCTACCCAGAAATGTAGTCTTTTGTCTGCAACAACTGGCTAGAGAAATATTTCAAAAAGATGTGTGTCTGGAACACCCAAAGGCATACCTTTCCTTTCTCCTTGGCATAGGCCTTGCTGCACTGAGGAAACACCAGGTTTGCAATGGAGCCTTCAAGAGTCCTCATCCCTATGGAGCTCAGGGGCTCATAGGGTGACAGGAGAGGAGACAAGCTAACTTGGGAAGTATTTGTCCTTCAGCTTCTCCCCCACTGAAACACTGTATGTTGGGGCCACAGTTCATGGCAAAACATACATGCTTTCTTTCTTTCTCTCACACCTACATCTCGGGAACCCAACAACTTGATGGCAGGTAGCTCTGGGTATCCTTGGTCTGGCATTCACCCACTGGGCATCTAAGCTGTCTAAAGCTCTTTTCAATCATTTCTTACTCTTTCCGGGCCCATGTGGGTAGGTGTTCCAGCCTTCACTCTTTCAGGCTGATCATAAATTCACAGTGTGGGAAAATCCCCTACTGTGATGGCCATTGCTGGGAAGCAGGGAAGGCTAAGGGCCCACTGCTGCCCAAGGCTAGTGTAGACACCATCTGCTCCACTCGTCTCCTCAAAGATTGATATCAGGTGCAGCAGCTGCTGTCTGGAATGTTATCAAACCAGGACTGCACAGGCACTGCATTCTCTGTGTGGAAGATGTAAGAAGCAGGCGAGTTGTCCAGGATGAGAGTTTTCCTCAAGTCCGTCCCCAGATGGCTGAGGTCCCTGACATAGCAATCCTGGTGGAACAAACACGACTCATGGGCTAGGCAACCCCAGAACACCCCACACTGGTCCAGCACACCCATCACAGTGTGTTTGGAATTGGTGGGTTCTTGTTCTCACTGACTTCAAGAATGAAGCTGCAGACCCTCATGGTGAGGGGTACAGTTCTTAAAGGCAGCATATCTGGAGTTTGTTCCTTCTGACATTCGGATGTGTTCAGAGTTTCTTCTTTCTGGTGGGTTCGTGGTCTCGCTGGCTCAGGAATGAAGCTGCAGACGTTCACGGTGAGTGTTACAGCTCTTAAGGTGGCGCGTCTGGAGTTGTTCGTTCCTCTCAGTGGGTTCGTGGTCTCGCTGGCTTCAGGAGTGAAGTCGCAGACCTTCACGGTGAGTGTTACAGCTCATAAAGGCAGTGTGGACCCAAAGAGTGAGCAGCAGCAAGATTTATTGCAAAGAGCAAAAGAACAAATCTTCCTCAGTGTGGAAGGGGACCCGAGTGGGTTGCCACTGCTGGCTCGGGCAGCCTGCTTTTATTCTCTTTTCTGACCCCACCCAAATCCTTGCTGATTGGTAGAGCTGAGTGGTCTGTTTTAGCAGGGAGCTGATTGGTGCGTTTACAGTCCCTGAGCTAGACACAAATATTCTCCATGTCCCCACCAGAGTACCTAGATACAGAGTGTCGATTGGTGCATTCACAAACCCTGAGCTAGACACAGGGTGCTGATTGGTGTGTTTACAAACCTTGAGCTAGATACACAGTGCTGATTGGTGTATTTACAATCCCTTAGCTAGACATAAATGTTCTCCATGTCCCCACCAGACTCAAGAGCCTAGCTGGCTTCACCCACTGGATCCTGCACCGGGTCTGCAGGTGGAGCTGCCTTCCAGTCCCGTGCCATGTGCCTGCACTCCTCAGCCCTTGGGTGGTTGATGGGATTGGGTGCCGTGGAGCAGGGGGTTGCACTCATCAGGGAGGCTCAGGTCGCATGGGAGCCGATGGAGGGGTGGGAGGTTCAGGCATGGCGGGCTGCAGGTCCAGAAGCCTGCCCCGTGGGAAGGCAGCAAAGGCCTGGCGAGAAATTGAGCACACCAACTGCTGGCCCAGGTTCTAAGACCCTCACTGCCCAGGGCCGGTGGGGCAGGCCAGCCACTCGGAGTGTGGGGTCCACCGAGCCCAAGCCCACCCGGAACTCGCGCTGGCCCGCAAGCACCATGCGCAGCCCCGGTTCCCGCCCGCACCTCTCCGTCCGCAACTCCTCGCAAGCTGAGGGAGCCAGCTCTGGCCTTGGCCAGCCCAGAAAGTGTTTCCCACACTGCAGCGGTGTGCTGAAGGGCTCCTCAAGTGCCGCCAAAGTGAGAGCCCTGGCAGAGGAGGCCCTGAGAGCGAGTGAGGGCTGTGAGGACTGCCAGCACGCTGTCACCTCTCAGCAGGATCTGCATACTTGTTCAGGCTGAAATGAAGAGAGCAATGAAAAAAACACATTTAAGCAGTTCCTCCTGTCATCTCAGGAACTCATCTATATAAGACCTCATGAGCAAATGGATCTGGTGCCTGGTCCCCTCAATCTCTACAAGCATTAGGCAGTCAGCATTGCTGAATGGCTTCAAGGAGCTATGCACAATGGTTTCATCCAAGCCAGTGACCG
This sequence comes from Pongo pygmaeus, assembly GCF_028885625.2. NCBI lineage: Eukaryota > Metazoa > Chordata > Mammalia > Primates > Hominidae > Pongo > Pongo pygmaeus. The sequence goes on along the minus strand of NC_072384.2, from coordinate 1,327,622 downwards.
TACAGATCCTTCCTTGATTTTTCTCTGTCACCTCTGGGAGCAGGCAGGTTCCTGGGATCTGATAAAACTGAAACTGGAGACCCTGGAGCTGATCCGACTTAGCAATGGTGTTGACTTCCTCTTTATGTGTGGAGAGCTCAGCAGGGGAACGTGACTGGCCAACATGCTGGGTGCAAGAAGAGCAGAAAGGGGCCTTCTAAGGTGTGACAAACATGAGGCCTCTTCGGAGAGCACCTTGGAAACCAGGCCTTGCTTGGTAAGGACCAGGGCATCTTCCCTCCATGCCTGGGTGATGATGGAGCCTTGTTCCATCTAACAATCCTGAGGGCTGGGCTGGCTGGGTGGGAAGACTGGCTGGGACGCTGGCTGGACTGGGATGGGGGCCATGGGCTGGGGCCTGATTCAGTTCCCGAGAGTCTGAGTTCCACAGTTGTTCACATTCCCCCTCTCCTTTCCATCGCTGGCCGGGAAGGGAGGCGGCCTGTAGGGATGGTGGACGGCCTTGGTAGTGGCTCCCCAGGGTGCCCCCAGCCCGGATTCTCCCAGCGGGAGCTTCAGGATCCTCAGTTTGGGTCTAACATAGAGAATCTACCAGATACGCATTTTTTTTCAACTTTTATTTTAAGTTCAGGGGTCCATATGTGATAAACATTTTTTTCAACTTTTATTTTAAGTTTAGGCTCCATGTGCAGGATATGCAGGTCTCTTACATAGATAAACGTGTGCCATTGTGCTTTACTGCACAGATCATCTCATCACCGAGGTACTAAGGCCAGCATCCGCAGCTATTCTTCCTGATGCTCTCCTTCCCCTTCCCCATGCCATGAAACAGGTGTCCAGTGTGTGTTGATCTTCCTAGTGTGTCCATGTGTTCTAATTGATCTGCTTCTGCTAATAAGTTAGAATAATAATAGGTGGTGTTTGGTTTTCAGTTCCTGCATTAGTTTGCTGGGATTAATGGCTTCAAACTCCAACCATGTCCCTGCACGGGACATCATCTCATTACATTTTATGGCTTTATAGTGTTCCATGGTGTAGGTATACCACATTTTCTTTATCCAGTCTATCATTCATGGGCATGTAGATTGATTACATGACGTTGCTATTGTAAATAGTGCTGCAATGAACATATGCATACATGTATATTTAAAATAGATTTCTATTCCTTTGGGTGCATACCCAGTAATAGTATTGCTGGGTCAAATGGTATTTCTGCTTCTAGATCTTTGAGGAGTCTCCACACTCTCTTCCACAATGCTTGAAATAATTTACACTCTCACCAACGGTGTAAAAGTGTTCCCTTTTCTCCACCACCTCACCAGCATCTGTTTTTATTTTTATTTTTACTGTTTATTAATAGCTATTGTAATTGGTGTGATATCGTATCTCATTGTTGTTTTGATGTGTATTTATCCAGTTATCAGTGATGTTGAGCTTTTCATGTTTGTTGGGCACATGTATGTCTTCTTTTGAGATATGTCTCTTCATGTCCTTTGACCACTTTTTAAAGGGGTTGTTTGTTTTTCTCTTGTAAATTTTAAGTCCCTCATAGATTCTGGGTATTGGACGTTTGTCAGATGGATAGGTTGCAAAATTTTTCTCCCATTCTCTAGGTTCACTGCTCTGATGATAGTTTCTTTGGCTCTTCGGAAGCTGTTAATTTAATTAGACCCCATTAGTCAATTTTTGTTATTGTTGCTATTGCTTTTGGCCTTTTTGTCATCAAATCTTTCCTTCTGCCTATATCTTGAATGGTATTATCTAGATTTTTTCTTCTAAGGTTTTTATAATTTTGGGTTGTACATTTAAGTCTTTAATCCATATTGAGTTAACTTTTGTCTATGTTGTTAGGAAGGGTTCCAGTTTTAAATTTCTGCATATGACTACCCAGTTCTCCTAGCATCATTTATTGAATAGGGAGATCTTTCCCTAATTCCTTGTTTTTGTTGACTTTGTCAAAGATCAGGTTGTTGTAGGTTTTTGGCTTTATTTCTAGGCTCTCTATTTTGTTTCATTTGTCTATGTGCCTGTTTCTATACCAGTACCGTGCTGCTTTGGTTAATGTACTCTTCTAGTATAGTTTGAAGTTAGGCAGTGAAGCTTTCAGCTTTTTTTTTTTTTTTTTTCTTAAGGTTGGCTTGGCTGTTTGGGCTCTTTTTGGTTCCATATGAATTTTAAAAGTGGTTTTTTTTTTTTCTAATACTCTGAAGAATGTCAGTAGTTCAATGGGAATAGCATTGAATCTATAAACTACTTAGGGCAATATGCTCATATTCATGATACTGATTCTTCCTCTCCATGAGCATGAAATGTTTCTACATTTGTTTTGTGTCCACTCTGATTTCTGTAAGCAGTTGTTTGTAGTTCTCCTTGAAGAGGTCCTTCACTTTCCTTCTTAGCTGTATTCCTAGGTATTTTTTTCTCTTTGTAGCAAATGTGAATGAAAGTTCATTCATTATTTGTCTCCCTGCTTGCTTGTTGTTTGTGTATGGGAATGCTAGCTACTTTTGCACATTGATTTTATATGCTGAGATTTTGCTACTGTTGCTTATCACCTTAAGAAACTTTGGGGCTAAGAAGATGAAACTTTCTAGATATAGGATCAGGTCATCTGCAAACAAAGATAATTTGACTTCCTCTCTTTCTATTAGAATACTCTTTATTTCTTCCTCTGTCCTGATTTTCCTGGCCAAGGTTTCCGATACTGTGTCGAATGGGAGTGGTGAGAGAAGATATACTTTTCTTGTGCCAGTTTTCATGGGGAATGTTTCCAGCTTTTGCACATTCAGTATGATATTGTCTGTGGGTTTGTTGTATATGGCGCTTATTATTTTGAGCTATGTTTCTTCAGTTCTTAGTTTATTGAGAATTTTAAACGTGAGGGAATGTTGAATTTTATTGCATACTTTTCTGCCTCTATTGAGATAATCATGTGGTTTTTGCATTTATTTCTCTTTATGTGATAAGTCACATTTATTGATTTGCATATGTTGAACCAACCTTGCATCCTGGGGACAAACCCAATTCCATTGTGGTGGATCCACTTTTTAATGTGCTGCTGGATTTAGTTTGCCAGTATTTTATTGAGAATTTTTGCACAGTGTTCATCAAAGATGTTAGCATGATGTTTTGTTGTTGTTGTTGTTGTATCTATATTAGGTTTTGGTATCAGGATGATGCTGGCCTGATAGAATGAGTTAGAGAGAACTTCTTGGTCTTCAATTTTTGGGGGTAGTTTTAGGAGAAAGCGTACCATCTCCTCTTTGTACCTCTGGTCAAATCCAGCTTGCTTGGTAGGCTAGTTATTACTGCCTCAGTTTCAGAACACATTATTGATCTATTCAGGGTTCAGTCTCGTGGAGGGTTTTTTTGGCAATAAATTGTCCATTTCTTCTAGATTTTCAGGTTTATGTGCATAGAGGTGTTTATAGTATTCTCTAATGGTTGTTCTTATTTCCATGAGATCAGTGATGATATCTCTCTTATTATTTCTCATTGTGTTTGCCTCTTCTTTCTTTTCTTATTTATTTGTCTAGCTAGTGTTCCATCTAGTTTATTAATTTTTTTCATAAAAACAGCTCCTGGATTGGTTGAGTTTTTTTTTTTGGAAGAGTTTTCAGTGTCTCTATGTCCTTCAGCTCTACTCTGATCTTGGTTATTTCTTGTTTTCTGCTGGCTTTCAGGTTCTTTTTCACTTGAATTTCTTGTTCTTTTAATCAAGATGTTAGTCTGTTAACTTTAGATCATTCTAGGTTTTTTTTTTTTTTTTCTTGTGGGAGAGTCTCACTCTGTTGCCCAGGCTGGAGTACAGTGGCATGATCTCGGCTCACTGCAACCTCCACTTTTCAGTTTTAAGTCATTTCTGCTGTCTCAGCCTCCTGAGTAGCTGGGATTACAGATGTGCATCACCACACTCAGTTAATTTTTGTATTTTTTTTTGTAGAGATGGGGTTTTGCTATGTTGACCAGGCAGGTCTTGAACACCTGGTCTCCAGTGTTCTGTCTGCCCCAGCCTCCCAAAGTGCTGGAATTACAGGCATGAGGTACCATGCCAAGCCCTTTCTAGCTTTTTGATGTGGATATTAGTGCTATAAATTTCCCTTTTTTTCTTGGTTTCTAGTGATTATTTTATTCTATCTTGGTGAGTAGTCAGGGAAATAATCGTAAATTCACAATCAACTTATAGTTAAATCTAAACAATTATGTGAGGAGAACTCTTTATTATTTGAAGAGGATGTTTGAAGATTTTGTAACTGTGCCTTTTAGGTAGTCTTAAGATTCTAATTGTCGTTAAAACATGCCATTGTCATTTCTAACATTTTAAGTATATGGTTTAGAAGTGGTAAGTATAGTTCTATTGTTTTGCAATAGGTTTTAGATAATTTTTGTCTTACAAAATAAAAGTGAATACTCATTACTTGTGAAAGAAGTTAGTTAGCTTGCTTTAGGTAGGTAGCAACAGAAGGGTCCCTGGAAAGTCCCTGGACCTTGGGCCAGTGTCTCATCCCTGCATAATATAAAATGAATCCTGGAAATTTGTGCTTGGAGACCTGCCCATTGCTGCACAGATAGGAAAACCTCTGGCCCATTTGCATAGAAACTTGTACAAACCTCCAGCCCACTTAGTTAAGGGAACAAGACCGAACTGGCATAGAAATGCCTTTGTTTGTCCAGGCACGGTGGCTCATGCCTGTAATCCCAGTAATTTGGGAGGCAGAGGGGGGCGGATCACCTGAGGTCGGGAGTTCAAGACCAGCATGACCAACATGGAGAAACTCCGTCTCTACTAAGAATACAAAATTAGCCGGGCATGCTGTAGCATGCCTGTAATCCCAGCTACTTGGGAGGCTAAGGCAGGAGAATCGCTTGAACCCAGGTGGCAGAGGTTGCTGGGAGCTGAGATCGCACCATTGCACTCCAGCCTGGGCAACAAGAGCAAAACTACATCTCAAAATAAATAAATAAATAAATAAAAAGAAGAAAGTACATCTCAAAAAAAAAAAATGAAAGAAAGAAAGAACAGAAAAAGAAACTCCTTTGCCCTTTGTACAGTCAGTGGGCTCCCAGGAAAAGGTTTCTTCTTTTGTGGGCATAAGCACAGTGGGCTCTGGTGCATTCCGGTCGACACTCTCCTTTATTTGAACTGTAAGTCTGATCTCTATGAATAATTACTTCAGCCCCTAATTGCTCCCGGGCCAAGCTGCTTGGCCAAGCTTTCACCTTATCTTCTGATAAGTCCTGGGCCAAGCTAGGTAGCATCTATGAATCATCCCTTCAGCTCCTGATTGGTACCGGGCCAAAGTCATGGGCCAAGCTGAGCCACACGTTTTTCAAGATGGCCTGTGAACTATGCACATTCCCTTCCCTTCCCTTCCCAGTCCATAAAATCCCTGGACCCCAGCCTCGTAGAGGGCACCCCGTTCAGACACCTGTCTCTGCTGGCAAAGAGCTTTTTTCTCTTGCTTATCAAACTTCCACTCCAACATCATCTTTGTGTTCACGCTCCTTAATCTCCTTAGAGGTAGAAAAAAGAACTCTGGGTGTGATCTCCGACTACGAGATACTGTTACATCTTGGTGCACTGCTGAGACTACAACACTTGGTTTCTATGAGTTTGACTGACTAAATATTTTATATAAGTGTAATTATACAGTTTTCCTTTTTGACTGTCTTGTTTTACTTTACCGAATGTTTTCAAGATTTGTCCTTATTGTAGTACTTTTCAAGATTTCCTTATTTTTAAGGCTGAATGCTATCCCAGTGAATATACGTGCCCTGTTTGTTGAATGTACTCATCCTTAAAGGTACATTTGCTTCCAGGTAGTATGTTTGTGAGTAATACTACAATGTACATAATTGTGCATATATCTATTCCATGTTCTGCTTTGCCTGTTTGGGATATTTTTCTCACACTGATTTAGTACTATCTGTATTCCCTTGCTTTTGTTGTCTGATCCGTTGATGTTACATCCCCCAAATTATTGCCAAGACCAATTGTCATGAAGCCAAGACCAATTGTCACCCTTCTGTATTGTGCTAGGAATTTTACAGCTATAGGTTTTACATTATAGTCTTCATTTTTTTAAATTGACACATGTAATTGTACATATTTTGGGGAAACAATTATGTGTATATGTTGTATAGCAATAAAAATCAGAGTTCTTAGTATATTTATTGCCTCATGCATGTGTTATTTTTGTGGTGAGAACATTCAAAAGCTTCTTCTCTAGCTATTTTATTTTATTTTTATGTATTAACTTTTTTTAGGGACAGGATCTTGCTCTAACACCCAGACTGGAGTGCAATGGTGCAATCCTAGCTCACAGTAACCTCAAACAATCTTCTAACCTCAGCTTCCCAATTAGCTGGGACTACAGGAACCTGCCACCATGCCTGGATAATGTTTTAATTTTTCATAGAGACACGGTCACGCTATGTTGTCCAGGCTCATCTTGAACTTCTGTCTTCAAGTGATTCTCCCACCTCAGTCTCCCAAAATGTATGGATTGCAGGAATGTGCCACCACAACTGGTCTCTTAGGTATTTTGTAATATGCGATACCTTTTCATTAATTATTATTATTCTACTGTGTAATAATAAACAAAAACTTGTTTCTGCTGTCTAATTGTAACACAGTGCTTGTTAAGCAGCCTTTTCCCGTCCTCCTATTTCAGTCTCTGGTAACCCGCGTTGTAATCTTTGCTTATATCAACCCTTTTTTTCAGGATACACAAATGAGTGAGATAATAAGATCATAAAGTACTTGTGTTTCCCTATGTTCCTTATTTTACTTAACATGGTATGCTCAAAGTTCATCCATGCTCTCTTAACTGACAGAATTTTATCCTTTCTTATGGCTGAATAGGATTTCACTGTGTATATAAATCACATTTTCCCTATGCATTTATCTGTTGCTGTACATTTGAATTGATTCCATATATAAGCTATTATAAATAGTTCTGTAATTAACATGAGAATGCAAATATCTTTTTGACACAGTGATATCCTTTCTTTTGGATATACAGCCAGGAGTAAAATTGCTGGATCATATAATAGATTTATTTTCAATTTCTTTCTGTAACCTCCATACTATTTTCTATAATGGCGATACTAATTTACAATTCCACCAACAACGTATACATTCACCAGTTTTTATATCCTCATTAGTACTTTTTATTTATTTATTTATTTATTTTTATTATAGCCATTCTAATGGGAGTGAGGTGGTACCTCATGGTGTTTTGGATTTGCATTTCTTTGGTGATTAGTAATGTAGAACATCTTTTTATGTTCCAGTTAGCCATTTTTGTATCTCTTTTTGACGAACGTCTGTTAAGATCTTTTGCATTTTTTAAATTAGATTATAAGTGTATTTATTTTGAGATTTTAAAGTTTCTTATATATTCTGAATATTAGCCTTTTGTCATATGTATAGCCTGAAAACGTTTTCTTTCATTGCCTAAGCTGTCTCTTCAATCTTTAAGTTGTTTTTTTAATATGAAAAAGCATTTTACTTTGACATAATGTTGTTTGCTTATTTTTGATTTTGTTGCGTATGTTTTGACATCTTATTTTAATAATCCTTTCCCAGTCCAACGTTATAAAGCTTTTTTTATGTTTTTCTCTAATAGTTTCATAATTTATGGCATTACATTTAAGTCTTTAGTTTGAGTTGATTTTCATATATGGCAAGGCTCAATGGACTAGTAGAATTTTTCTGAATATAAATCTTTAAATGGCCCTGCACCATTTATTGAAGAGATTAGCTTTTCCCTAAAGTGTGTGTTTGGCAATTTTGTTGACAATCAGTTGGCTTTAGGTGCATAAATTAACTTCTGGTCTTATTGGGCACATTAGACTATTTGTTGGTTTTTATGCCAGTACAGTGCTCTTTTGGTTACTATAGCTTTATAGGAAGTTTTGAAGTTTGATAAAGTGATGCCTTTAGCTTTGCTTATTTTGCTCAAAGTTGTTTGTGTATTCAGAGTTTTTTGTGGATCCACATAAATTTAAAATATTTTTTCTACTTCTTTGAAAAAATGTCATTGATATTTTGATAAAAATCAAGTCACGTCTGTAGATCACTTTGGGTAGCTATATTAACAGTATTATTCCAGTGTATAAACACAAGATTTTTTCATGTATTCATTTGTATTTTATATTTTATATCCATGTTTTGTTGTTCTCAGAGTAGAGATCCTTTACCTTTTTAGTTAAGTTTGTTGCTAGATGTATTAGTCGGGCTTCCCTGGAGAGATCACAAGATCCCACAATAGGTTGTCTGCAAGTTTGAGGAGCAAGGAGAGGCAGTCCACATCCCAAAGCTGAAGAACTTGGAGTCTGGTTTTTGAGGGCTGGAAGCGTCCAGCACAGGAGAAAGATGTATGCTGGGAACCTAGGCCAGTCTCTCCTTTTTACATTTTTCTGCCTGCTTTATATTCACTGGCAGCTCATTAGATGGTGCTCACCCAATTAAGAGTTGGTATCCCTTTCCCAGCCCACTGACTCAAATATTAATCACGTTTGTCAACATCCTCACAGGCACACCCAGGATCAATGCTTTCCATCCTCCAATCAATTTGACACCCTGTATTGACCACCACATTAAGTATTTTAATTTTTGCATACCTTTTGCGTATGCAGAAGAAGCGTTGGATGAAATTCAATATTCATTATGATGAAAACTCTTAACATATTAGGAATAGAAGGTATGTGCCTCAAAACAATAAAGGTCATTTATGACAAAGCAATGCTAATATTATACTGAATAAGGAAAAGCTGAAAGCTTTCTCTCTGAGATCTGAAACAACACAAATCACCCCCACTTTCAGCCCTCTTATTCATCATAGTACGGGAAGTCCTAGGCAAGGACGTTAGGCAAGAGAAAGAACTAAAACTCATACTAATTGAAACGGACGAAGTCAAATGATCTCTGATTGTGGACTAAATAATCTTATATGTGAAAAACTCTAAACACTACACCAAAAACTATTAGAACTACTAAACAAATTCAATAACATTGCCGAAAATCAAGAAAGTATTAGCTTTCTGTATGCTGATAGCAAACGATGTGAAAAATAAAGTTTAAAATTCGATTTTAATAACTACAAAATTTAGTTATTTTGTGTTTATTTCTTTATTTGAGATGGAGTCTTTCTCTGTCGCCAGGCTGGAGGGCAGTGGCATGATCTCGGCTCACAGGTTCCAGAGATTTTCCTGCCTCAGCATCCCGAGTGTCTGGAGCTACAGGCATGTGCCACCACTGCCAACTAATTTTTGTTTGTATTTTTAGTAGAGACGTGGTTTCCCCATGTTGGCAAGGATGGTCTTGATCTCCTGACCTTGTGATTCACTTGCCTCAGCCTCTCAAAGTGCTGGGATTACAGGTGAGCCAACACACCCAGCCTTGAGTTCATGTTTTTATTTGGTGCAAGGTAAGGTCTAAGTTTGTTATTTTTTCCTTGTAAATTTTTATTATTCCAAATACTGTTTGTTGAAGAGACTGTTCTTTCCTTATTGTGAATTCTTGGAACACTTTTTAAATATATGTCTACTAAACACATGAGGTCTTATGTCTGGACTCTCTCATCTGTTTCATCATTCATTTGTCTTTATGTCAGTCCCAAACTGTTTTGATTATTATACCTTTGTAGTATGTTTTGAAATTAGACAGTATGATGCCTCTATCTTTACATTTTTTTTCCCCAATATTGTTTGGCTGTTTGTGATCCCTTGAAATTCCATAAGAATTGTAGAATATTTTAAAACTTCTGCAAAATGTTTCATTGGTATTTTGATAGAAAGTATATTGAATCAGCTGGGGTTGGTGGCTCATGCCTGTAATCCCAGCACTTTGGGAGGCTGAGGAAGGTGGATCAACTGAGGTCAGGAGCTTGAGACCAGCCATGGAGAAACCCTGTCTCTACTAAAAATACAAAATTAGCTGGGTATGGCGGCACAGGCCTGTAATCCCAGCTTCTCAGGAGGCTGAGGCAGGAGAATTGCTTGAACCCAGGAGGTGGAGGTTGCAGTGAACTGAGATCACACCATTGCACTCCAACCTGGGCAACAAGAGCAAAACTCCATCTCAAGATAAAAAGAAAGAACATTGAATCTGTAGACCACTTTCTTTAGTAGTGACGTATTAACAATATTAAGCCTACAGCCTCTTGAACAAGTGTTTGAGAATTTGTTGTTTAATTTTTACTTTTTCTTTGACATGCTAGTGTTTTTAACTTCTTGTTTTATTGTATCATAGGTAGCAATAATTTGTGTAATTCCATCTGTTTAAATTTACTAAGATTTGTTTTTAACTTAACAGGTGGTCTATCTGGATTATTGTGGCATGTGTGATTAAAAGTATTGCATATTCTGCTGTTGAGTGGAGAGATATAAATGTGACTCTTAGGTCTAATTTTTCTATTGTGTTGTTGAAATCTTCTGTTTACTTATTCATCTTATGTTTTTTTTTAATTTACATTACTAAAAGTCAGATATAAAAGTCATCTACTGTTATCAGATGCTGGCTACTTCATGTTTCAATTCTGAAAAATATTGCTTCATATATTTGGGAACTGTGATGTAAGGCACATATGTTACTGTTGTTGCTTTTATTGTTGTATGTTGTTTCAATGATGTTGCTTTTATTGTTGTATGTTGTTTCAACGTTCTTGCTTTTATTGTTGTATGTTGCTTTATTGTTGTTGCATTTATTGTTGTTTTTATTGTCCTTTTCCTCTTGTCCCTTGAGGAAGTTTTTGATATAATATGTATTTTGTCTACCATGACAGTATTTGATTTTGCATTTAATTTTTTTTATTCTTTCATGTATGGGTTATATGTGTTCCAGATCATAATTTGGTTATTTCTAGGAAGCAGAGAGTTGAACCTTGTTTCATGAATTTATTTAGTGAAAGTATGTTTTTGATTGACGTAATTTATTTATATAAAAAAGTTACTAAAAGGGAATGATTTCCTATTGCATTTTGTTTCTTTTTTGTTTTAGGTCCTGTAGCATTTTTTTTTTTTTTTTTTTGAGAAGCAGTCTCACTCTGTCACCCAGGTTGGAGTGCAGTGGTGAGATCTTGGCTCACTGCAAGCTCCGCCTTCTGGGTTCATGCCTTTCTCCTGTCTCAGATTCCCCAGCAGCTGGGAATACAGGCGCCCGCCACCACGCCTGGCTATTTTTACTTTTTATTATTTTTAGTAGAGACGGAGTTTCATCGTGTTAGCCAGGATGGTCTCGATCTCCTGACCTCGTTGGTCCACCCGCCTCGGCCTCCCAAATTGCTAGGATTACAGGCGTGAGCCACCGCGCCTGGCCTGTTCTGTAGCTATTTTGTTCCTGTTTTTCTCTCTTGTTCTCTTTCTTAGTGTATTATTGATTTTTGTAGTGACATGTTTTAATTCTTTTCTCACTACTTTCTGTGTGTGTGTGTCTTCCTGTGTGTGTAGTATACGTATTTCCTTTTTTTTTTTTTTTTTTTGACATGGTCTTGCTCTGTCACCCAGGCTGGAGTGCAGTGGCACAATCTCTACTTACTGCAAGGTCTGCCTCTCAGGCTCAACTCAAACAATCCTCCCACCACAGCCTTCTGAGTATCTGGGATCACAGATGCGCACCACTACTCCTGACTAATTTTTGTTATTTTTCATAGAGACAGGGTTTTGCCATGTTGCCCAGACTAGTCTCAAAATCCTAAGTACTATAGGTATTTTCTTTGTTGTTACTATAGATATTACCAAGAATAACTACTATTGCATATAAAACCCTGCCTCTTTATGGCTCCCTATGTGTTTTGTTGATGTCACAAATTATATCATTTTGTATTATAAATCTATTGGCACAGATTTACACTCATTTTTAAGTCTTTGTTATCTCAAATATATAGCAGAAGTAAAGTATTCTGTGCATCTTCATGATAATAACAAAGAATATAGTTAGAGTTTGTAAAGTTTCAGTAAATTTTAGGTCATTTTCTCCCTGAAATTTTGAGAGTTCTCAACCACTGTTTGTTTCTTGAAATAACTTTGCTGCTCTCTTTTCTCTCTTTTTATTTTAGAATTCCCATTATAAGTATATTGGCCATTTTAATGGTATCCCAGAAGTCCCTTAGGCTCTCTTAATTTTTAAAATTATTTTTAGCCTTCACAGCCTATAATTTCAAATGACTTCTTATCAAGCTTGCTGGATTTTTTCCTGCTAGATCAAACCTGTTGCTGGACCTTCTAGTGAATCTCTAAATTCAGGTATTTTACTTTTCAGCTCCACACTTTATGTTTCTATTTTGTACTTTTAATCACTTCGTTGAAAATCTCATTATCTTCATGCATTGTTTTCTTTTTCTGTTTAGTTTTCTATGTTCTTCTTTAGCTGACTGAGCATCTTTAAGCTAGCTGTTTTAGCCAGGCACAATGACATGTGCATGTAATTCCAGCTACTTTGAAAGCTAAGGCAAGAGGACTACTGTATTAAACCATTCTTATGTTGCTAATAAGGACAAAAACAAGACTAGGTAATTTATCATGAAAAAAGATTTAATTGTCTCACAGTTTCACATGGTTAGGGAGGTCTCACCATTATTGAAGCAAGCAAGAGACTTTGTTCAGGGGAACCTCCACTTATAAAGCCATCAAATCACATGAGACTTATTTGCTATCATGAGAACAACACGGGAAAATCCGACTCCCATGATTCAATTACCTCCTACTGGGTCCCTCCCAGGACATGTGGGGATTATTACAAATGAAGGTGTGATTCCGTCGGGAACACAGAGCCAAACAATATCAATTACTTAAGTCCAGGAGTTTGAGACCACCTTGGGCAATATTGTGAGAAGCTGTATGTAAAAAATATTTCTACAGATTAGCCATGCATGGCGGAATGTTCCTGTAGTCTCAGGAATTTGGAGGCTGATGTAAGACTATTGCTTGAGTTCCCCAGGAATATGAGACTGCATTGAGCTATAATCATGGTATTTTATTCCTGTCTGGGTGAGAGAGTAAGACTTCTTTTTAGAATTTCAAATTTATTTTAGATTTAGGAAGTACCTACACAGGTTTTTTACATGGGTATTTTTTATAATGTTGAGGTTTGAAATGTGAGGAATTCCATCACGCCGGCAGTGAGCATAGTACTAAGTAGACAGTTTTTCAGTTCTTTGTCCCTCCCTCTCTCCACCCTCTAAGAGTTGTCTATTATTTTTGTTTTTATGTCCATTTGTACCCGGTGTTAATTTCCATTTATAAGTGAAAACATGCAGTATTTTCGTTTTCCATTTCTGCATTAAATTGCTCTGTATAATGGCCTTTAGTTCTATTAACGTTGCTGCAAAGGACAAGTTTTTTTTTTGTCTTTTTTTTAGCTAAGTAGTATTGGTGTACATATGACACTTTTTACATTCCATTTACCATTAATAGGCTGGACACGGTGGCTGACGCCTGTAATCCCAGCACTTTGGGAGGCTGATGTGGGTGGATCATGAGGTCAGGAGATCGAGACCATCCTGGACAACATAATGAACCCCGTCTCTACTGAAAATATTAAAGTTAGCCGGGCGTGGTGGCATGGGCCTATAGTCCCAGCTACTCGGGTGGCTGAGGCAGAATTGCTTGAACCTGGGAGGCGGAGTTTGTAGTGAGCTGTGATCGTGCCACTGCACTCCAGGCTGGGCAACAGAGTGAGATTTCATCTCAAAAAAAAAAAAAATTACCATTAATAGGCACCTAGGTTGATTCATGTCTTTCCTCTTATAAATAGTGTAGTGATGAACCAACAAGTGCATGTGCTATTTTGGTAGAAGAATTTATTCTCTTCTGGGAATATACCCAGCGGTGAAATTGCTGGGTTGAATCATAGTTTAACTCTTAGTTATTTGGAAAGGCTCCAAGCTGCTCTCCACAGTGGCTGAACTAATTTGTATTCCTATGAACAGTGTATAAGTGATTTTTTTCCCGCTAAAACCTCTTCAACATCTATTATCATTTTACGTTTTAACAAAAGCCATTCTAACTGGTGTACGGTGGTGTCTTATTGTGGTTTTTATTTACATTTCCTTGATGGTTAGTGGTGACGAGATTTTTTCATGTTATTTGGCCTCTTGTATGTATTCTTCAGAACAGTGTCGGTTATTGCCCTCTTTTTCATGGGGTAATTTTTTGCTTGTGAATTCTTTAAGTTTCTTACATGTTGTATTAGATTTTTTCAGGTTCATAGGTTGTGAATATTTTTCCCATTCTGATAACTTTGGGGTTAGTTTGTTTTTATTTTTCTAGTTTCTCTAAGTGTGATTTTAAATTGTTAGTTTGAGATCTTTCTAACTTCTTGATGCAGGTATTTAGCACTCTCAACTTTCCTCTTAACAGTGCTTTTCCTACATCCCAGACATTTTGTTATATTGTGTCTCTTCATCTATTTCAAAATTTTTTTAATTTTCTGCCTTAATTTTGTTGTTTACCCAAAATTCATTCAGGAGCAAGTTGTCTAATTTCAATATCATTCTGTGATTTTGTGAGATTTTCTTGGTATTGATTTTTACCTTTGTTCCATTGTGGCCTGACAGTGTGTTTGGCATAATTTTAATTTTTAAAAAATGTATGGATAATTGCTTTATGGCTAGGAAGTGGTCAATCCTAGTGTATATTCTGTGTGCAGATGAGAAGAATTTACTTTCCATAGATGATGTGTGGCGTATACTATAGGTGTCTATTAGTTTCAGTTGATCAAGTGTCAAATCAAACTCCAGAATTTCTTCGTTAAGTTTCTGCCTAGATAATCTGTCAAACACTTAGTGGGGAGTTGCATTCCCCTACTATTATTGTGTGTCTACTTGAGTCTTATTGTAGGTCTAGCAGTACTTGTTGTATAACTCTATGTTCCCCAAAGTTGGGTGCATCTACATTTAGGATAGTTAAGACTTCTTGTTGAATTGAACCCTTTATCGTTATGCAATACTTTTCTTTATTTTATTTTACTATTAATTATTTAAAGTCCTTTTTTCTTAAAAGAGAAAAAATTCCAGGTATGGTGGCTCATGCCAGCACTTTCAGACTGAGGCAGTAGGATTGCCTGAGACCACGAGTTTGAGACCAGCCGAGGCAATATAGCAACATTCTGTTTGTACACATTTTTTTTAAAGAAAATATACAGGAGTGGTAGTGTGCACAACTGTGGTCATATTTACTCAGGATACATAGGTGGCAAGACTGCTTGTCTTCAGAAATTTGAGGTTACAGTGAGCTGTGATTGCACCACTGCACTCTGTCCCAGGAGATAGAGTAAGATCCTGTGTTTTGGTACTACTACCATCCTGTCTTGGTTACTGTGGCCTTTTAGCATAGTGTGAAGACAGCTAGCGTGATGCCTCCACCTTTGTTCTTTTTGCTTAGGATTGTCTTGTCTATGCAGGATCTTTTTTGATTCCATATGAAATTTAAAGTAGTTTTTTTTTTTTTTCTAATTCTGTAAAGAAAGTCAACGGGAGCTTGATGGGGATAGCACTGAATTTATAAATTTCTTTGAGCAATATGGCCATTTTCACAATATTGATTCTTCCTATCCATGAGCACGGATTGTTTTCTGTTTGTTTGTGTCCTCTTTCATTTCCTTGAACAGCGGTTGGTAGTTCTCCTTGAAGAGGTCCGTTACATCCCTTTTAAGTTGGATTCCTAGGTATTTTATTCCCTTTGTAGCAATTGTGAATGAGAGTTCACACACGATTTGGCTCTCTGTTTGCCTATTATTGTGTATAGGAATGCTTGTGATTTTTGAACATTGATTTTGGATCCTGAGACTTTGCTGAAGTTGCTTATGAGTTTAAGGAGATTTTGGGCTGAGATGATGGGGTTTTCTAGATATACAATCATGTCATCTGCAAACAGAGACAATTTGACTTCGTATTTGAATACGCTTTCTTTCTTTCTTTGGCTGATTGCCAGAACTTTCAATACTATATTGAACAGGAGTGGGGAGATATGGTGTTCTTGACTTGTTCAGGTTTTCAAAGGGAATGCTTCCAGTTTTTGCTCATTCAGTATGATATTGGCTCTGCATTTGTCATGAATAACTCTTATGATGTTGAGATAGGTTCCATCAATACATAATTCATTGAGAGTTTTTACCATGAAGAGGTGTGGAATTTTATTGAAGGTCTTTTTTGCATCTATTGCGATAATCATGTCGTTTTTGTCATTTGTTCTGTTTATGTAATGGATTACATTTATTGATTTGCATATGTTGAATCAGCTTTGCATCCCAGGGATTAAGCTGACTAGATCGTGGTGGATAAGTTTTTAATGTGCTGCTGGATTCGGTTTGCCAGTATTTTATTGAGGATTTTCGCGTCGATGTTCATCAGGGATACGGGCCTGAAATTTTCTTTTTTTGTTGTGCCTTTGCCAGGTTTTGGTTTCAGGATGATGCTGGCCGCATAAAATGAGTTACGAAGGAGTACCCCTTTTTCTATTGTTTGAAGTAGTTTCAGAAGTAATGGTACCAGCTCCTCCTTGTACCTTTGGTGGAATTCGGCTGTGAATCCGTCTGGTCCTGGACTTCTTTTCGTTGGTAGGCTAGTAATTACTGTCTCAAATTTAGAACTTGTTATTGGCCTATTCAGGGATTCGACTTCTTACTGGTTTGGACTTGAGAGGGTATATGTGTCCAGGAATATATCCATTTCGTCTAGATTTTCTAGTTAATTTGCAAAGAGGTATTTACTATATTCTTTAATGATAGTTTTTATTTTGTGGGATCAATGGTTATATCGCCTTTATCATTTCCTTTTGCATGTATTTGATTCTTCTCTTCTTCCTTATTTGTCTGGCTAGAAGTTTACTTATTTTCTTGATCTTTTCAAAAAACAGCTCCTGGATTCATTGATTTTTTTGATGGGCTTTTTGTGTCTCTATCTCCCTCAGTTCTACTCTGATCTTAAATCTTGTCTTCTGCTATCTTTTGAATTTGTTTGCTCTTGTTTCCCTCGTATTTTTAATTGTGGTGTTATGGTGTCTATTTTAGACCTTTTCTGCTCTCTCTTGTGGGCATTTAGTGCTATAAGTTTCCCTTTACACACTACTTTAGCTGTGTCGTATTTTACTTTTTAAGCCCTCAGTCTTTCTTTTTCATCATGATAGTCTTGACGGTTTTATGTTTCTGTAATGTAAAATTGACTACACAGTATTTACAAAGATTTTACCAAAATATTTTATTGAGAATGTACAAACCTGTCAATTAGAGGAGAAGTTACATTATAGTAATAAGTAGCCACAAAACAAAACCCCAAAAGACATCCAAACCAGAATAAAACAAAACATTTTTACAAAAACAAAAAGAACAAACTGGCAACAAATTTGTGCAGTTTATATCACAAAGATGCTCACATCTCCACTCTGAAGAGAGCTTTTAGAAGTTCATTTAAAACATGGCAAAGACATTATCCCACACTTCACAGAAAAAATAAATTTATGCAGCTGTTAACACACGAACGTACTATCAAGCTCAGATATAATCAAAATTAAATATTTCACAAGAGATTCTACAGTTTGGGAGAAATAGAAAAGTGTTTTTTTCTTTTCTCCAGGCCCACAAGTCTAGTATCCTGGGCTCCCTCAATATTCTGGGGGTTTTTATCAGCTACCCAAAATATAGGAAGCACAGAGCAGGTGGTGGCTGAAGGTGGGTTATCCTGTGAAACCATATTTAAGATGAGAGCCCTTGGTCAATTGTATTGTAATCAGCTGGCTCAGGAAAGAAGACCTGGCTGTCCAGAGCTCTACATCTACTGCACTGGGTATGACAGGGGGTCTGAGAACCCATGGGGCCCAAAACCACCCCATCCCAAAAATCATCCAGTATTGAGGACTCTGACACCAAATTCTCACAGAGCATATGCTTATGAAATTTTACATTTAATTTCTCATTACAATTGGATAATTGAGGTCCCAAAAGAGGCAGGGACTAGTCCAGATCTCAGGAGGTAGGCAGGCTCCAGAGCATTAGGGAGGGCTCCACCTTCCTAGGCCTTGGCTCCATCCCACCTGTCAGGTTTGTTTTGGAAATTAGAGTCTCTAGCTACACATTCAAGGGCACAGAAAATGAGCAGATCTTCTCCATGTCAGTTTCAAGATGACAGGACTGGGGTTCTGCATCCAGCTCTGAGGGCACCTGGAAGTAAAATGAGCTATGCTCCACTTTAGCCTAATGTAGACAATGCCTACAGGAAAGCCTGTTTTCTTCCTCATAAAAAGGAGTGCCTGAAGTGGGTGACCTCGATGATTTCACATACTCATAAGTGTCTGCCAGCCTGCATTCTTGCTCTGAGACTGCAAAAATGCATCCACTCTCTGCAGGTCCTTCAAATCAGAGGGAAGCATGTCCACTTGAGAGGCTTCTTGGGTAGATTTAGATGACAGTTAAATGTGCCAGAGCATTGGACTCCGAGGCTGATGTCCACGAAAATCCCAACTACTTTTGGGTTCTTAAAGTCCTCATTTGAAAATGGTAGAAAATGATTTCACTGGATAAGGGGAGGATACCCCATGAGTAAATAGCACAACCGAAATGGTGGAGGCAAAGAGAGGGCAAAAGGGGATTCCTAGGTCATTCATTATACTTGGGACCTTCAGATCCTGCTACTTTATCCCCTAGGACCTTGAAGAACCAGTGTCTTGAAGACACAAAAATCAAGGTACCTGATTTGTTCCGTAGTGCTCCTGCATGGGGCTGTAGTATTAGTGATGGCCTGGAGGTGGTTACAGCCTGCTGTTTCTGGTGTCCACTGAGCTTTGCTGGAGCAGCTGGAACAAGTAAGAGTCACACACCTCATGTTGTTATGAGTGACCTCCACATTATCATGTGGTGAAAAGAGGAAGGGATATTAGAGATCCCCCATATAACCACAGCCAGTCTGTTTTCCCTTAAACTCACCCCTTGCCAGCTAACCTGGTGGGTCAAACATGTGGTACAGAACATTATTACATCATGCCTGCACCCCCCAACCCAGGACCAAACAGTCTGAGGACAGCTGGACAAAAGTACTAAAGCAAGTATATGTGAAAGAAAAGAGCAAGAACTATAATATAAAGTAGATTGTTGAGAAGAAAAGCTGGAAAATTATTGCATGGGAGGACCTCAGGCCTCACTTGGGTGACTTTTAATCCATGATGAGGATGACAACAGGAAGGCATCTGCACAAGAATGTGTCAGGGAGAAGTCACCTTTAGTGAAGAGACTCATAGGTGTGAGTTTGACAGAGGTTACAAAGTAACTAATTTGGCTGCAGACAGCCTGAGGAAGATATAAGCA
Source organism: Pongo pygmaeus (assembly GCF_028885625.2). Classification (NCBI taxonomy): domain Eukaryota; kingdom Metazoa; phylum Chordata; class Mammalia; order Primates; family Hominidae; genus Pongo; species Pongo pygmaeus. The sequence goes on along the minus strand of NC_072384.2, from coordinate 1,308,322 downwards.
GAGGGATGGAGAATCCTAGGATGGGGGAGATGAGGTTAGATATCTGCTCCTTTCTGACAACATTGCCCTAAAACTCAGGACTTTTCAACGACATATAATATCTCATAATTTGTGTGGACCAGAATCTGGACACAGTTCAACTGGCTACCTCTGCCTCCAGGTCTTTTATGAGACTGGGGCTGTGGTCTGAACTGAAGCTGGACTGGCAAAGTATGAGCCTTTAAGCTGACTCGTGTGAAAATTGGCAGGGTTTAGTGTGGACAGACAGCCTGACTTTCCTTCTCTCTAGTGGTCTGAGCACCCGCTAAGGTCTTTGTTTTGTGAGTCTCTACATGGAGCATCTCATAGCATTGGAGCTTGCTTTCTGTGTTTCAGGAATACAATAGAGACAGAGAATTAGACAAAAAGGTTTACACAAAAAGAGACAGAGAGAAAGATCAGGGTGCAAACAGGAAAAACCCAGTAGGAGAAAAATGAGAGATTTAAAAAAATCTTGACAGGGTGCGGTGGCTCACACCTGTAATCCCAGCACTTTAGGATGCTGAGACGGGTGGATCGCCTGAGGTCAGTGGTTTGAAAGCAGCCTGGACAACATGGTGAAACCACTGTCTCTTCTAAAAATACAAAATGAGCCAGGTGTGGTGGCACATGCCTGTAATCCCAGCTACTTGGGAGACTGAGGCAGGAGAATCACCTGAACCTGGGAGGCGAAGGTTCCAACAAGCCGAGATCACACCACTGCACTCCAGCCTGGGATACAAGAGTGAAACTGTGTCTCAAAAACAAAAACAAAAAAAAAAAAACAAAGAGAGAAAAAAAGACTTGAGAGTTACAATAATTTTTCTTCTATATTTGTGTTAAAATTGTAACCCCCGGTGTAATGCTATAAGGAGGTAGGATGTAATTAACCCCTGAGGGTGGGACCCTCATATAGAGATTACTGGCTTTATACAAGAAACTGCAGAGGGCTCTCATCCTCCTTCTACAAAATGAGGATAAAACCTGAAGTGTGCAGTCTGAAATTCAGAAGCGAGTCATCACCAGAGCTCAACGATGCTGACACCCTGATCTGAAATTTGAACCTCTGGAAGTATGAGAAATTAAGTCCTGTTGTCTATAAGCTGCCTATCTATGGTTCTTTGGCACAGCAGCCTGAACTAATACAAAAGTGAAATCCTTTTCTGTATTTCATTGGACAGAAGCTGAGTTTGTACTCTCTACACTGTTAAGAAAAATGGCTTAAAAAACGGATTTTCAGAATGAAAGATAAGAAACGTCTTGTTGAAACACTAAAATTTTATCTGCTTATGAGATTTTTAAACATTGGCTGAAATTGTTGGAACCAATATGGCCAACTGAAGTCCATGAAGAATCAGTCTGCCGATGTTAGAGCCCAAATTTCCTTTGTGTGTTTCATACTAACTCTCCCTGAATTTGCATGTGACCTGAGAGGAAGCAAGAAGAGATGACTGTGTATGTCTCATGACTTTGCATATTCCTGCTTCCCTTCCAGCAATCCCCTACAGAACTCACTTCTTAGGCCTTTTCTAATCACTGCCTTAAAGCCAGTATCACAAAACAAATTTGATCTGGACTCCTATCTCCTTGTTGGCCAACCTACAAGATGATATTTTCCTCAAAACCGAAGGGCCATACTACTGGCGTCAGGCAGTAGGCCATTTTATTCAATAAAAACTGAGTCACTAACCACCTAGTTCTGGGAGACTTTGTGAAGACTTCCCCTGTCATAGGCGTGATAAGGCACATGGATATGATTCTAAATATAAAGAGAAAGCACTAGAAAGTTGAATTCCTGTATTAGTGCATTCTCATACTGCAATGATGAAGTACCTGAGACTGGGTAACATAAAAAAGTTTAATTGACTCACAGTTCCACATAATTGGGGGGGGCACCTCAGAAACCTTCCAATTACAGTGGCTGACAAGTGAAGTGAGTGAGAGCAGGGGATATACCAGATGCTTATGAAACCATCAGATCTCCTGAGAACTCACTATCACAAGAACAGCACGAGGAAAACCCGTCCCCATAATCCAATCAACTCCCCTCCGGTTTTTCCCTTAACACCTGGGGGTTATAATACACAATGAGGTTTGGTTGGGGACAAGCAGCTAAACTATATGAATGCCAGAGGACAATATCTACATTTAATTTCAACTTCGTACTGGAGCAGAATGAAAATGAGGCCCAGTGGAGAATGACATTCCCAAGATCACCCTGCCAGACCAAAATCCTGTTTGAGTTGTGGCCCATGCTACCTCCCACCTATTCTCCTAATGCTTCCATCTCTAAGTGTGTGCATCATCTACAGGTGACAGCACGTCATCATTTTTATGTCTTATCTTATATGCACCTAATACATTGCATAGGAAGTAGATGTTAACATCATCCCCACTGTGCATGCTAGGAGGCTGGGGAAGCCTCGAATACACAGTGACTTTTATTGGGTCCCAGAGATGGTAAGAAAAACAAGGTTATGTTCCAGCTATCTCTTCTATCCTGGAACCCAGGCTGCATTTAGTTCTTTCCAGGGAATTAAGGGGAAGTTGTGTTTGCATAATTGTGGACAAATAAAGAGTTGACATGGAAGAGGAGACTGAGCCATCAGTAGCACAGTGGGGCCTTTGGGTAGGTCTTACAGAAACAAGGGGCCCAGTAGATGGAATCTTGAAGAGCTTAACACACTTTCTTGGTGACAGAACCCAACAGCAGTTAAGAAACCAGGAACCCACATTCTTGAGACAGCTCTGTATCCACCTCTGTTGGTGAGAGATGCCCAAGAGAGTGAGATGTTCTTTCACTGTGCCCTGAAATTTCTGAGTTTTGGCCTTACAAAGACTCAATGTAAAAGTCTTATCTGATAGCACGGATGTCAACTCAGCCTTCATCCCTGATGCCCCGGGCTATTGGCCGGGTGCACCTACAAATAACATAGGGCAGTCCAAGACAGGCCCCTCCACACCAGGCCTCTCTTGTCAACTCATCTGGGCAGTCCCACACCACTTCTTGGTACCATGAGTTGTAGGGGGGACAAGAGGGAGGGCACTCTTCTTGGAGTGAAGCAGACTGTCAGGTGTTGGAACCCTTGTGTATCTGTCGTGTTCATACCCAGGCCATAGCTGGCAGAATAAAAAGAAGAGCATTGGAGAACGAGTCTGTGTACTCAGATGTGAATTCCAAGACTTTAACTTGTCCTCTGGTTTCCTTCCTTGATGGAGATTTATACAGAATCTCCTTATGTGCCTATTCTGAAGAGCAGAATTTCTTTTCTTTTCTTTTCTTTTCTTTCCTTTCCTTTTCTTTTCTTTTCTCCTTTCTTCTCTTCTCTTTTCCTTTCTTTCTTTCTTTCTCTTCCTTTTTTTCCTTCTCTCTCTCACTCTTTCTTTTGATGAAGTCTCGCTCAGTCACCCAGGCTGGAGTGCAGAGAAAAGAAGAATTTCTAATGGAGGTGTCACATACGGTGAAAACAAGGCAGACCACTGACTTTTCTTTGCGTGGTTTCTAGGCACTTTTTACAAAGCTGCATTCAGATTGATGAGGAGCTGTTTGATGTGGCCAACTCCTTCCTCTTTTTGGAAAAAGGGCAGGTGCACTAAACCAGCAACCACAGCCAGCACCGGGCTGTGCTGAGAGAAGCCACATAGGGGTCTCTACAGACAGAAACCCGAGAAGACCGGGAAAGACCCAGGACCCAGACTCAAATATGAAAAATTTCTGGGCTTTGTCCTACGGCCTTCCCATGAGTAACTCATAGTCTTGTTTCAGTGGAATCTGACCTTCATCAGTCTCAGTGGCAATTGGTTATGTGGAAAGTCTCTGTTCACACAGTTGTATGAATAACAGTAAAGACTTTTGTATTGTTTTCATTTTACAATAGGTCATGAGTATTTACGCCTGTGGCTGAAGTTTGTATTAGTTTTCTGCCCCAGGTATCTCCTGCAGAATGCAGCTTCAGTCCTTCCAGACCCTGAAAACTTAAAAGCTAACACTATTACTAGGGAGGATTTCGCAGGAAAATGGAGAAAGTGTTACACACAAAAAAGGTTAAACTACTCTAGGAAATGTGTTATCTCAAGAACTCATCTCTGTAGCCCATCAGGGCAGGAGCTGGGCTCTCACTTTTTGGTAATATTCCATAAGAGAGGTTCTTCCCCACAGCGTTTAGTCTTCCGACGCTGGTGCAGCCTGACATGATGACATTCTACTTTCATGTGGGTCATGCTACAGGGAGGGTGAAGCCCATCTTTGGTGCTCTCTTTTCTGTTATCTTCTAATTAGCTTTATTCTAAGCAAATCCATGTCTATTTTATTTATCTGTTTATTTACTTATTTTTATGTATGGAAAAACACATTTTTTTTATTTACTTATTTATTTAGAGACAGGGTCTGCCTCTGTCACCCAAGCTGGATTATAGTGGTAGAGTGGTGTGATCATGGCTCATTGAAGCCTCAAACTCTTAGGCTCGAATGATTCTCTCACTTCAGCCTCCTGTGCCACCATGGCCTGCTAGTTTTCTTTAATTATTTATAAAGAAGGAATCTCATCATGCTGCCCAGGCTGGTCTCAAAGTCCTGGGCCCAAGCAATTCCCTCATCTCAGCCTCCCAAAGCACTGGGATTAAAAACATGAGCCACTGTACTGAGCTGTGCCTACTTCAAAAGACTGAAAATAAAAACAGATAAATCTATGCCAAATTAAAAAACAAAGCAATAGTTTCCAGGTCTTAGATACAGACAATTCTGTATCACGAAGAATGGCAAAAGGCTTATTTAGCTGTTAAAATGATTTGCTTATATTTCAAAAAGCAAGAGAAAAAAAGGTACATATAAAAGTTTACCAGGCTAGACAAGGTGGTTCAGCCTGTAATCCCAACATTTGGGGAGGCCAAGACAGGAGGATCTCTTGAAGCCAAATGTTTGAGTCCAGTACAGGCAACATGGTGAAATTCTGTCACCATAAAAAAATAAACTAAAATAAATATGGCTGGGCATGTTGGCTCACTTCTGTAATCCCGGCACTTTGGGAGTTGGAAGCAGGTGGATAACGAGTTCAGGGGTTAGAGACCAGCCTGGCCAAAATGGTGAAACCCTTTTTCTCCTAAAAATAATAACAATAAAAAATAAACCAGGCATGGTGGTTTGCACCTGTAGTACCAGCTACTCAAAAGGTTGAGGCAGGAGAATTGCTTGAACCCGGGAGGCGGAGGTTGCATTGAGCTAAGATCATGCCACTACACTCTAGCCTGGCCCACAGAGCAAGACACTGTCTTGAAAAATAAAATAAAATGAAATAAATAAAGTTAGCCAGGCATGGTGGTGCATGCCTATAGTCCTAGGTAATTAAGAGGTTGACGCAGGAGGACTTCTCAAACCCAAAATGTTAAGGTTACAGTGAGCTATGATTATGCCATTGGACTTCAGACTAAGTAAAAGAGTAAGATTCTTTCTCAAAAAATTAATAATAAAAGTTTTGTAAATTACATTGTTTAAGAAAAGGGAAAAGGAAAAAATATATTGTTTTTATTTTCAAATGGGAGAATAGAGCCTCTCATTTCTAACTTGTATTTCCTCCTGCAAAAAGTTGGTCTAGGTCCGTGGTCTTGAACTACTGGACATCTGAATTTTAGTAGGTGCTGGATTCAGGTAACTGAAGGGTGGCCTTGGGCACACTGTGTGCACATAAAAAAAAGGGTTTGAGGTGAACTAGAAGGTAAAAGAGGGGAAAGTGCTATTAAGAACCCACAATTGGGAGACAGTATAGGGTTGGTGGAAGGACTGGTTCATGGTACACATACTGACCTAGGTGAAACTTTGTTCTGACTTATTTCTATGTCCATGCAGGAAGGTGAGATTATGATCAGGTGGCACAGAAACCTGGGATGGTGAAAAAACCAGGTTGCCACTGCAGATTCGGTGTCTGAGGTAGAGCATATGCCAGGGGCCTTGTAGGCACATGTGTGGGTTTTTGGTGGGAAAGTCTATGAGGAAAGGTAGCGTGGCAACAATCTTGATGCCGAAGCCCTGTCCTGGGAGGGGCTTGACCAAATCAACACGCAGTGCGTATGTTCGGTGGGTGAAAAACATGTGGTGGCCTCAGGTTAGCAGGAGGGCAGAGGGCATCTGTTCTCAGAAATTCTTCCCTCAGAGTCCTTGGTCCTTCTCACCCTGGGAGGATGCCTGGAACCACAGGGCAGTGCATGGTGTAGCAGGCTGTGTGCAGAGCAGAGCCTACCTTCCCCGAGACACCTGGAGTCTCTCTCCAGCAGAGGACCCCACATTGTCTTTTTTCTTACATCACTTTTGATCCTAAATGTGTAAAGTTCCCTGAAAACCCACTGATTCTCCAACACCCATTTGTTGCCCCAAAATTTAATTCTGACACAACTTAGAGTTCGCACAGACCCCACAAATTCAGGGTTCAGTCTCACATCACCGCTCTCACTGCAGAGGACAGTCACATGTCCCGGAAGCCCATCTATACTTCTGAGCCACCTCCAATAAATCTGAGACTCCCATAAACCCCTTTTCAAGTTAAATAATTTGACAGAATTACTTAAAAAAACAACAACAAATAACTCTAATTATATTTACCACTTTATTATAAAAATATAACTCAGAAACAGCCAAATGGAAGAGATGTCTAGGGCAAGGAACAGTTGTGGGTGAAGGTAATCCTGGAAATAGCTATATTCAAAGAAATTCCTCCATTCTTTGTATTCTCAAAGAACAGCTGAGTGAAGAGAAACGTGCTTCCCATTATGACTTTGAGGATGCTCCCTGCTGTTTTTTTTAACCTATCACAAAGATGGACACAGATTGCAAATTCCTATTTTTAAAAATGAACAATCATTCAGTAATGTAGTCTTCAGTGGTCAAAACAAAGTACTCGTTACAAAAATTTTGCTTGTTTCTCTTCTTCCAACCAGCCCGTGAACTTTGACTCACCCACAGCCTCAGCAAACCTACAACCCTTATTTATACATACCCTTCCTAAGAACAGGCTGACTTCAAGGTGAAACATTACCTTATCTGGGATCAGATTTTGCTACCCTCCATCCTGTGCTTCCCTTCCTATCTTCTTTGTAAACTTGTTTTCTCCTCCCTATGAAATAAAGCCCTTTTCCACCTAATCTTTGAGATCCTCAAAGATCTAATCATTTGTACTTTTTCTTTCTTGCAATAGTTCTTAGGTAACTTCTTAGACCAAATCTAGAAACAGTCTCAGGAGAATAACAATTCCATTCTAGAAATAATCTCCCAACATTTCTTCTATCTCAACCCCAACTGCATCTGCCTGTTAACTTCCAGCTTACCAAGGCTCTGTATCTTCTGGCAGTGACAAAGGCTCCTTCCATGGTTGGTGTGAGCAGGCTTGGACACCTGCAGGGCAGACACCCAGGAATAATCAACTGGGCCTTCAGTGGTCCCCTTTTTCAGGATCAAGGTGGGCCTTAGCTTTTAGTCAATGGTCTAAGACCTCTACTTACCAGTTAGAGTCATTCAGTTAGTTTTCAATTTAAAAAATACTTCATTTTTGAAGAATCCAGCAAAAATTATTCAAATCTAAGGTATAAGAGAGAGGAAGTTATGGCCGAGCATGGTGACTCATGCCTGTAATCCCTGCATTTTGGGAGGCCGAGGCGGGCAGATGACATGAAGTCAGGAGTTTGAGACCAGCCTGACCAACATGAAGAAACCCCGTCTCTACTAAAAATACAAAATTAGCCGGGTGTGGTGTTGTATGCCTGTAATCCCAGCTACTCAGGAGGCCGAGGCAGGAGAATCGCTTGAACCCGGGAAGTGGAGTTTGCAGTGAGCCGAGGTCGTGCCATTGCACTCCAGCCTGGGCAACAAGAGTGAAACTACATGTAAAAAATAAAATAAAATAAAAAATAACATTTTAAGGGGCTTACATCTTATAACTCATCAAGAAAAGCCAAAGTGTCTATCCCTTTCAGAAAATAAACATGTAATTTAATTATGTTCATAACAAATCATTTGGGTAAACAATTAATCATATGTGAACACTTCCAGGGGGTGTGAAGTCTCAGCTCCTAAAACTTAGCATTACCTTCAGACACCCAGATGGCAGCATATGGAACAGAGATATTCACTTGCACAAGTTCTCTGTTTTGAAAAAAAGAATAACTGATGGGATAAATTATGTAATTTGACAATTAATCTACCTCACTTGCTTGTGGATATGTATTCATTTCCTACCACTGTAGTGGAAGAGAGACTACCCCTGTCTTTACACCCGGTAGCATTTCCAACAGTAAGCTCTGAGATTCTTCTTGAAATCACCTCTCAAACAAATAAAAAACAGACCTGGGAAATGTGCTACAATCATTGTGCTGAAGAAATTGGTAAGTAATAATTTTTAGCAAATGAAATATATTACTACTTAATTGTACTCAAAATCCACCAACTTAATGTGTTTATAAATATTTCCATACCTTTGAAGCTCCACTGACAAAACATAATTTACAGTTAATGAAAAAGTGAAGTTAAAATAAATACAATAATATTTTCAAAGTGACAAAATTAGAAGGTGACAATGCCAATTGAAATACAGACATATCTGACCCAAGGGTCAAGTCAAGCCATTCTATGACTTGGGATATTTTCCCTGCTCCTATGTTGTTCAGTGAAGTGGGTCATGAGCGTCCCACCAGGAGCCGCTACGCTGTGCTCCACTGTGTCTGTGAGGGGCATTTTACTTTGCGGGTTTTTGCACTGCCTCACTGGGTTGGGTTTCTTTGTCTTTTAAAATATTTTCTCTCCCTTCACCAATCTGAGAACATTTTTTCCTCAGTATCAACATGCAGTTGCCTGGACTGCAATGTGTCTCTAAGGAATGGAAACTAATCGTTGGGATAAGAAAATCTTAATGTCCTAAGGGGTTTGCTTTTAGTGCAAGGGTATACCTGGAGATTCCTTCCAGGTACAGTACATCCAACCACTCCACAGAGAGACTGCATTCCCATACCTTGGGCTGTTCCCTGAGAGGAGATGACACAAGGGATGCTATTTACTAGACACTTTAAGAGTCATGGCCACTGTTGGCATCTTGGGGAATCCTCAAACAGTTTTGAAACTCTAAACCAAAAAATAACAGGATGGCTGAGGATGAATTGCCCTGTGAAGTTTCCAAAATGAAACCTGAACCCAAAGACATTCTGATGGGGTGTCTGTGCCGAGGTAAGATTAAAGAAAGGGGCACAAAGGTTTTTTTTTTTTTTCTTTTACTGTGGAGCGTCAGGGGATTATTATCTGCTTTTGTCTCCTGTAAAATGTCTACAAATGAAAAATATTTTTTTAAGTGTCATCGACTGCTTTTTGAAAAAATGAAGAATTAAACTAGTGTGTCTAAAATGTACAATAAAGAAGAGTTGATAATGTTGTGAGTTACACAATTTAGTTAATGTTGATGAGTGTCAAGAAAGAACTGGAAATTTAAAATGTGACTGCAAGCCAGAGTTACGCTAGGGTAACAAGGTGGTAGATTTGAGGCCCTGTTTGCCACACATTTGGAAAATGCATGACAAAACTAATTCTCTTTTGGAGTATTAACACAACTAAAAAAACAGGCCATTGCATTGAGGTGGCTCTAGTGTCCTGAAGTTCTTACTGGAGAGACAGGCAAAGACTGCCCTAGATCCAAAAAGCTGCCCATTCTTCTCCTGCTGTGCACCTGATTAGATACTTTCCACTCCAGCACCCATGATTGGATAGAGTTCAATTCCCCATCCCTCCCCCTGAGGCCATGAGTGACATATGTGATTTGACACTGGATTGAATAAAGCAAGAATTATAGGTTTTTCCTGGATCCTTTTCTGGCAGGACTTCCTCCATGCACTGGACCCTGGCCCTGCCTGTAAAATACTTGCATTTACATTTGTGTGTAAGATTATTTTTATTTATGAATAATATATATGTGTTATTCATACATGGAAACAATATAATGACAATTATTTTAAAATTTCAGATTTTTTACTTTCCTGGCACATCCAGGCTTTAGAGCAGGCAGCCTGAGATTTCAAAAATGAGGCAATTCTCTAAGAAATAATAATTGAGGCACATGTGAATTTTAAATATTCTAGTAGCTACATTTTAGTAAATACACCAGGCATGCTTGCCTGTGCCTGTAGGTCGAACTGTTAGGGAGACTGATGTAGGAGGATCACTTGAGGCCAGGAGTTTGAGACCAGCCCAGGCAATATAGAGAAAGCCATCTCTACAAAAAAAAAAAGAAAAAAAATTGAAAAATTAGCCAGTCATGGTGGTGCATGCCTTCGGTCCCAGCTACTGAGAAGGCTGGAGCTGGAAGATCGCTTGAGCCTGGGAGGTCAAGGCTGCAATGAGCCGTGATCACACCACTGCACTTCAGCCTTATTGACAGAGCAAAACCCTGTCTCAAGAAACTGATCTCTGGAAAGGCATTTTCATTTTCTTCAATGTAGCCAAACATCTAAGTATGTGTTGAAGCCATCCTTAAATTTTTAACAGGGCAAGAATGTTTTCTAAGACCGCGAACTCCAGATTTCCGATGTGGCAAATCCTGAAGCGTACATGGATATCTCTCACAGCTAAAGTATCCCTCACCCCTACCCAGTGCTTCTTACCCCTGGCGCGAGAGAATCACCTGCGGGGAGGAAATCTTTCAAAATCCTTTAAACCCAAGTTGTAACCGATCACTTAAATCAGAATCCTTGCAGTTGGATCTGAAAAAAATACGGTTTAAAGTTGTGCAGGTGATTACAATGTGTAGGCATCCCACAAAACCATGGGTTTAACCAGCAACCTTTGTTAGAAATGATTTCTCAAATGAATGTAAAAACGTTTGCTGCTGAATTATGACCTTTCCATTTTACTTGCTTTTCCTGCAAAGTATATTTTGCAGACCCAGGCAGTGCTGCTTGCTCTGTTCTTGATTCACCGAGTGCCGTGTGTGCTCAGTGCATCCTGTGCACTGGTCACTGTGCTGTGTGCCCTGGCCTGGGAGAGCATCATTCTTCGGGGAGAACCTTGCTGAAAACAAAGCTGCATTCCAAAAAGTTAAAACCACGCTACTTACCGTGTTGAGGTTAAAATTAAAAGACCTAGGGGACTCTTCCAAAAGTTAAAACATAAATAAATAACTTGGAACATTAATATAACCTGATGATGTCCTGAGTGAACATGCCCCACTTTAAAACAAAACAAAACATTACTATTATTCTAAAATATTAATTTAGGATTGTTATGCAAATATGTACAATTTAAATTTTTATTGATGTATAACATGCATACCGCAATATAGGCACAAAACATTTATGGAATGCTTCATGAGTTATTACAAAATATATACACTTGTGTATCTAAGAATCAGATTTGTTCATGCCCTTGACACTTTCTCCTTCCAAAAGGTAACCAAGACCTTAAGAGACAAGTGCAGATAAACTTTGTCATTTTGTACAAGTGTTTTATTACAGAACATTAAAAACGTATACACGATACAAAAAAAGTATAACAGACCAGTCACCCAGCTTTAACAGCTACTAGTCATGTGTCATTTTTGTGTCACTTATACTTCCAGCCATTCCCCCACCAATTTCATTTTTTTTAGGCTTTTTGGATAAAATGTATATTCATTGCAAGGTACAATGTGAACTGTAAATAGTAGAGAGATGGGGTTTCACCATGTTGGCCAGGCTGACCTTGAACTCCTCACCTCAGGTGATCCAACCTCAGGTGATCCAACCGCTTCAGCTTCCCAAAGTGCTGGGATTACAGGCATGAGCCAAAATACTCGGCCTGAGAATTCATATTTCTAACGAAGTACAAATCCATAGGTCACATGACAACTGCAATATCTATCTACAGTAGATACAGTTTGATGAATAAAATGAAAGGCAATTGACCTAAGGTGAAAAAAAAAAAAAACAATCAAAGCATGGGTATTACGTGCTATCTGTAGGAGCATTTGGTTAAGAATAACAAACAAACCAATTTTATCGTTTTAATAACCGAAATTGTCAAAATTTCTAGTTTTTCTTTCATAGAAATGCTCTCTGCAAGAAAAAATTTTCTTATATTGAGAGCAAAAATGGCAACCATTTACAAGTAAATGTCTTAGGAAATTCAGTAGCAGATACCAATCTCATGACCTTCAGATAGTTAACCCAAACTCAATCATTTACATACCAAGTTCAGATAATTTTCATAGCTTCCTATTAAAATTATATTTGAATGCTCTTACAAATTGTGACTGTTTTCACATAAAATTCACTAACTAATATTTTGTATATGACATGATAAATTCCACTTCAAGTCACCTTACATTTATTTAATTTTATTAGGCAGTGTCTGTCTACCACCCAGTAATACTTGGGGATTCTCCCTCCATTTGCACAGGCATCATAGCTGGGGAACCAGGGATTCAAAAGATCCAGGCTGTTCCCTACATATTTTTCCTCCTCAGACATCAGTTCATCAGTCAATCAAGTCAGGTGAGAGTGGAGGCCATATATTCCTTATTCTTGGGCACTGTCCTCCAAGGAGGAAGAGGCCAGGAGGTCCTGTTAGAGGATGTACTCTGAGAGGCTGGGCTCCCTAAGGTGTGAGAGTTCTAACCAGCAGGTGTAGACTTTTCAGGAGTGAGGAATGAGGCAGGCATTCCAAACCTGGAGCTTCATCACCTTTTGTTTCATCTCAAGACAATTCTGAGGGGTTGTTTTGGAACGTGTCTGGAAGGTGAATGTTGAAGAAGAGTGGGCTTTGATGTGACTCAGATAAGATCTTTCATGGGGAGGCAGGAATTTAATGCCCAGAATCTGGGCTGGTGTCTTTGAGATCAGTGGGTTGCCTTTTTGTATCCAAGTCCATTGTTACTAGGTTGGAGGCTGGAGATTCTAAATGGCTTCCAGACCGCCTCTCTGATTCTCTTTTGGAGATGGGGTCTGAAAAAGGCAATGTCAGTATTTTTGGAAAATTCTGGAAAGTCTGTTTGGAAACCTGTGAAGACCTCTTGCCTAGTGCCTAAATTCTCAATGTGCAGCTCTAGCCATGTAGATGTTTGGTAGGTATAGAGCTGGGTTTGCATTTATATCAGCAAAACCTATGGCAGAGTTGAAGAAGTAATCAGGACAAAGTGTCTTGGTCGCAGGCCAGAGATCATCTTAAAAGCAAACTTCTAGCCTGCTGACTCTTGGCAATGAGTGTCGGGTCCTGGCCAAAGTGCCTTGAATGCAGCATGAAGCCAATCCATAAATCCAACTTCTAATGGAGAAATGTTAATATTTTTTCAGTTTGAATCAATCAGGGTGAAATTACCATGCTATTGGTTTGTTTACTTTTTATTATTTCATATAAAATCTAAGACAAAATACATTAAACGCTTATTGACATATGTATTTATTCTTCACCTGGCTATAACATTTGCCTAATTTTAAACTTTCTTCTATTATGTAGGTTTCAACTTATTTTATTGTAAGATATTGTTAAATCTAATACAGGAATTGTCACCTTTACATGTAATTTTATTTTATTTCATATATTTCCTATTCGCTTTCTACATTTAAATTATGGATTATTTCATCATATAAAAAGCTTCATTTCTATTTTAAAAATAATTCTTTGGGTTTTTTTGGTCTTGTAATTTCCATATTACATAGTAATGAGATAAACATTAATGTTTCCAGGGTATTTAAATTTTAGATAATTACTCATTGTATCCATGTGAAATTTGTTTTTACTGCATGTGTGGGTTGGAGAACTGTTTTCTCTTCTGATTCGTCTTTACTGTGACCTCCTCAGAACTCATACCTCTTGTAGTTGGGAGATTGCAGTTTAGAATTCCAATAAATGGGGCAAATTCAATAATAACATAATACAAATGAGTTTGAAAAGAGGACATGTCTTCAAAGCATACACAACATGGACCTACATATGTACACCAATAATAATTTATACGTTACAGTTTGGATGGAAAGTAAAAGTACAGAAAATTTGTTAAAGTAAATTAAAATGGAGATCATGTCTCAATAATCTCTGAGCAGACAAAGTTAGTTAGGTCTCATAAGTGATCTCGATCTTGCTTGATTTGCAAATAAAAGCAAAACTTAAATTATTTCTTGTAGCTGCATATTTAAAAAAGAGAAATGAAGCTCAACCAATCAGGAATAGCCAACAACCTTATATAAATAGAAACTGTCCAACAAGGTAAACAGACAAACAGAAAACAATAAAAAAAGTTGTGCTACCACCAATTAAATGATTTATTTGTTTCTACATTTTTCCAATAAATACTTGCTTCTTACACAGTCAGTGAAGCACTAAATATCTTTTGGTCTGATATTTTATAATTTATCAATTGGTCTTTCTCAAATAAACATTTTACAATTTCATTGTGTCTCAAATTACTTTTTAGCAGAATAAAATAAACGAATAAATATTACAAAAATATGTACAGAATATGAGAAAAAACATAGAAAGCTTATGAAATATATGAAAGTAGACATAAGCAAAGAGACAGTTTGTATCGTATTCTTAGGCAGAAAACCTCAATATTGTCAACATCAATTGTCCTTAAGGTTATTTATAAATTCAATTTTGTTCCTACACAGATACCATTAAATATTGGAAGTACACGTTACTATAAAATATTATGTAGATGAAAACACAAATAAGAATAGAAAAGAAAACTCTGAAAAAAAATTAAAACAAGACTGGAAAGCCCTGTGAAAAATCTTGACTGATTAAAAAACTCATAGGTCACTGAAACTAAAAATTCAGAAATAGACCAAAGTGCCTAAGAAAGTGTCATAGGGCATCCAGGCTGCTATAACAAAATGCCTTAGACTGAGTACAGGACAAACAACAGAAATGTATTTTTCACAGTTATAGAGGCTGGAAATGCAAGATGAAGGCAGCAGCAAATTTAGTATATGGTGAGAGCCTTGTTCCCCATAGATGGTACCATCTTGCAAACGGAACAAGGGCATTCCCTTCAACTTCCTTTGAAAGAGCACTGATTCCATTCATGAAGACGAAGAACTCTTCGCTTCACCACTTCCCCAAGGCCACATGCCTAAAATTATCCACATATGAATTTGAATGGCAACATAAACATTCAGGCCATAGCAACAAAACTACATGGAGGATGGCATCATTAATACTTGAGGTGTAAAAATGTGATGTTCTTATCACAAAGGAAATAAATGATTTATTCTTCATGACATATAAAAAAATAAAGGTCCAAAGAAAATTTTTTTATAAAGAAAAATCTATATGCTAAAAAACTAAGTGTTGATAAGTTTAACCCTACAGGTTGCATCACGATATTCAAGGTTTCCGGGGATGAGCAAGGCTCCGGAATTTCCTCATGTGACATTTTCTTGGAAGTTGCTCATGCTGTTATTCAATTTGAAAGTAGATAATATTGTTTGTTTCTGTTCCAATGTTTGCTAAATTCAAAATAATATAGCGCTCTTTACGCATAATTCTCAAACAATCATTCAGTCAAAGGTGCTTTGCTGAGGAAGAGCACAGATACATCCACACACGTATGATGTTTCTCAAATAGAGGGCTTCTCCCTGTGCTGGAGCCACCTATGTTGCACATGATCAATGGCTTTCCCAAGCAAGCATTTCTCTGCAGCCCTACCACAGACTTAACCCTGAAAATCTGACTCAGAAGGTGACGGATGAACACCCACTCTCGCGTTCTAATCTAATGGATCCTCTCCTAATAATCCCTTCCAGGAATCTGGGATCTTTCCTGATTCATCTGCCACACACATCTAGGCTCAAAAATTTGGACAGAAGCTTTTATCCTCACTGGTCCTCCTGCCCTGTCCTACCAGCTTCTCTAGAAGTATGCTTCTCTAATTGCTCCTGAGAGACCCCATCGAAGGGTATCTCTCCCTGTGCCAATATAATTGATATCATAAAGTGAGAAGAGAAATACGTGAGTCCAGCTATGCTAGAAGCTGTGTCTAGGGTTCCTTACCTGATTTATGTCTCTAATTTACCTAAATATTGACAAATACAGATTCATCTCTAGGTAGTAGAAAAACAGAAGGAGAAATCCCAGTTCATAGAGGAAGAAGAAAATGCAATCAATGCTGTCTAGAGTCCCGCTTAAGCTCAGCCACAGGGTACTAAGTCTCTTCAGGAAAGAGCAATGGTTGTCCATCATCTGAAAAACTATGGCCTTGAACCATGGGCACTGAGAGTGCACACTGCCTACTACAGTTTCATGCCTACATCACAGAGAGATAGCGTAGTCTCAAAGGATTCTTAAGAGTAATGTGGGGGACAAAAAGGAGCTGAATCCACAGCCTCTGCCTTACCGTCTGGTCTAATAGTATTTCAGACTCTTTGGTGGGCTGCACCAGGGGTTATTCAGAAAGAAAAAAAGTTGTTGATGTCCCACCATTCCCCGTAGCTTCTGAGGTCTAAGTTGTTCATTCCCCCGGTTACAGGTTGTTGTTCTCCCTCTACCTCCACAGAATCAGTGTGTCTCATTCCGGTACCTATAATCTCACCTTTATTCTAGTAGCCCTCTACTTTTTTCTAGACATTTTATCTAGTAGAGCCAGGTAAAATAGAGACAAGAATATTTACATAAAACTTAACTAGAACTAAGTTGGAGTCCCATAACTGCTACTAGGCTGGGATGCAACTCACAGGGTACACAAGCCAGGCTGGCCTAGAATTGCAGTTATGGGAAACAAAGACATTTCACCCAGGAATTATTAGCATGAAATTCCAAGCTTGTGAAATGGATTCTTAGATCCCCCAACCATTTCATCCTTATCTTGGAGGCAATCAGGAAGAGATAATCCCCTTATAGAGAAAAGCATACCTAATCAACAAATTAACCAACATGTGTGGAACAGGAGGGAACATCATAGAGTTGGCCCGTTTTAGTAGATGTGGTGATAAATGCCAAAATTCAGAGCTCAATTGGTCTCAAAAGCCTAAAAGGTGGCACAGATTAGCTTCAAGAGACATATGGTATGGCTGGAATCACAAGACTATTATGCTGAAGATGTCAACAGTGGTGACTGATATCTCAAGAAGTGGGCTAAAAGTCCACTTCTGGTTATTCTGCTAGTTATGGTCTAGGAATTGTTCAATCATGAGACAAATAGGTCAACTTTCTCCAGCAACCCCAAATCTGGCCTGCAGTATTAGACTCTGCGTTAGACACAGATTTAGGTTGAATCTGCAGCTTGATTGTTGTTACTCTCTAGAAAACAAACACTTACCATGGACTTCTAGATGAGTGACCCAGTTAGATCAGCATCTGGGATTGTTTCCGGCTTGCAGCCCAAAAGATATTCAGACAGTCTACAGTTTCCATTGTAGATAACCAAACAGATAGAATACGGGCATTTACCCCAAAGCCTTAGTTCTGACCTTTGAGAGGAGCAACCATAAATTTCAGGTTCTGTATGGCTGGCACAGGTAAAACAGACATAGCAGCCCAGTGGACATCATGAGATTTCAGCTTTCCTGACTCATCTATGAACGAGGACCAGTCATATAAGAAATACTCAGTAAATTGGGGGCCCCACAGAGACAGCAGCTTTGTTTCAGAGGATAGAAGGAGGCACAAAATTTCAACTAGTTGGGGATTCCCTAGCCCTCTATAGGTCAAATTTAGTTTGTCAGGAGTTCTTTAGCAAACTCTTAGCTGACTTTCAAATCAGTGTAACCAGTAGTAGTGTCAAGATGTCTCTGAGTCCAAAAGGCCAAGGAACACCTCTAGGTGGAGGCTAATCCTTTACTGGAGGCTCCAAATGTCAAAATCAAGATTTTCTTGACCTCAGGATGAATTGATCAATGCAAATCTCCCCAAATATTTTCACTGAACCTTATTTGGAAAGTAAGACTCCAGATTTTTTAACCTTCACTAAAAATAAATATCTGATTTTTTTTCACCTGGGATCTATGTATGTGTGTTGGAGCATGCCTTTACCAATGAGCATGAAGTTACAACTCTCCTTGTGCCTCTACTTTCTACTTGTGCAGAGTTTAAAATACAGAGGTGAGAGCTTAGGGTTTTCTGGGTCTTTTGCTAAGCATGCACCTGACCCTAAGAATCCCCATTTACCCATTTCCTTCTTGGTCCCAAAGACCATTATCACAGTCCTAATTCCCAGCAGCTCTTCCTCCTATAGCTTTTTGGCATGATTATCCTTAGATCCAACTGATATCCTTTGTTCCTGGTGGACTGGGTAGTTCATTTCCATTTAAATGCTTTTACAAACATTAAGCTATTGATTTAAGATTTCTCTGCTTTTTAAATTAAGTAATGCTGCTGTTGGCTTTCCACAGGACTTCAGGGTTATAAAAAAAGGAAGAAAAAAATTATTTCATACCAATAGTATGAAAAAGAGACTGGGGATGACCATATTAATAGCAGACAAAATAGACTTAAAAAGTTACAAGAGACAATAAGACATCATATAGTCATAGAATGTCCATTTGACAGGAGGATAGAAATAGTTTAAACCCATACCTAATAATAAAACATTTAGATATACAAAGCATAAGTTGACAGAATTAAAGGACAAATAGGCGGTTCTAAAATAATAGTTGAAGATGTTAATACTCCACTCTGAGTAATGAATAGAAAAATGAGATAGATCATAAATTAGGAAATAGAGGACTTGACTAACTCAATGAACCAAATTGATCTAACAGATATATACAATATACTCCATCCAACAAAAGAGAGTACACACTCTTCTCAAATGCACATGGGGAATTCTCCAGGATGGGCTGTATAGTAGATCTCAAATTAAATCAATAACAGACAAAACGCTAGAAAGTTTACAAAATTGTATAAATCAAACAACATACCCTTAAACAACCAATAAGTAAAGGAAGAAATCACAGAGGAAGTAGGAACATACTTACAGAGGAAGAAAAATGAAAACAAAACATATCAAAAGTTATGGGAAACAGCAAAAACAGTGCTAAGATGAAAAGTTTGCAGCTAAAATACATTTAAAAAGAGCAAAGATTTCAAATAAATAATAACTTTATCACCTAGTAAATTAGACATATAAGATCAAATTAGATACATAGCAAAGAGAAAGAGAAAGTATTAAAGATTTTAGCAGAGATAAATGCAATACAGGTTATACAAACAACAGAATTCCAAAAAACCAAAAGTTCATTCTCATTTCTTCAAAAAATTAACAATTGGCAAAATTTCAGCTACACACACAAAAAATTAACAGCATATTCACATACTAAAATGAGAAATGAAAGTGGGACATTACTACTAATTTGAAGAAATAAAATGTTCATAAAAGTGTACGGTGAACTATGATAGGATGATAAATTGGAAAACCTAGATAAAGTAGGCAGATTCCTAGGTATACAAGACTTGATTACAACGAAATACAGAATCTGAATAGATAGAAAACTACTAAGGATATGGAATCAGTAATTAAAAACCTCTTCATGAAGAAAAGCCCTTGTTTTGTTGGCTTCACTAGTGACTTAGATCAAGCATTTATAGAACAAAAATCCTTTCCAAAGTCTACCAAAAGCCTGAAGAGAGCAGTTCCAAACTTATTCCATGATGCCAGCATTAGCTCATATCAAAGCCAGACAAAGAGACTACAAAAACCCGTAGAATAATATCCCTTATGAACAGGGATGCAAAACTACTCAGCAACATGCTATCTAATTACATTCAGCAGCATACTAGCAAGATTACAACCCGTGACGAAGGCGAATTTATTATTGGAATGTAAGGAAGTTTTAGCATATGTCTGGTTTCAGTGCAGTGGTGTTTACAACTAATTGATCACAACCAGTATAGATTTATTTATTCTTTTTCCAGTCTCACTGGTTCACTTAGCTAGTCTTTCTTAACCAAAGTTTTAGCATAAGAAAATTAATCAATGTATATGTCACATTAACAAAATTTTTAGAAAACATTATCTCATTAATACAGAAAATGCATTTTACAAAATTCAAAATATTTCATAATAAAAACATAATAAATTACGAATAAAATAAAACCATCTTTGTAAAATTAACATATAAAAACTCACAGCAAATAACATGTTCTAGAGGAAAAGGCCAAAATTCTTTCATCTAAGCTCAGAAGACAGACAGAATGTCTGCTCTTGCCAGCCACTTTTATTCAACACAGTATTAGAAGTTTCACTCAGAGAAATTAAAAAAGACAACGAAATAAACTGCATCAAAGTGTGTACAGATGTACAGAAAATATATTCTTTTATGGAGAAAATCTTAAAGATTCCACACAAAAAATATTAAAACCAATAAATTCAGCAGAGTAGTAGCATACAAAATCAACATAGAAAAATAAACTGTATTTTATGTAGTCATATGAATAATCTGAGAAGAAAACTATGAAAACAACTCAATTTACAATAGCATCAAAAGAATAAAATACTTAGGAAGTAACCAAGAAGTAAAATGCCAATTATTCTGTGTAGATATTAAAACATCAATTTTTACGTTTATGAGGAATCTCAAGGGATTGCAAAAATAATTTTGAAAAAAAATACCTAAGTTAGAGAAGTCACATTTAATAATTTCAAAACTTACTACAAAATTCCAAAATAGCATGCTACAAATAGACTAATGGAGTAATATAGAAAGCCAATATAAGTAAACCCTCATATATATGGTCAAATGATTTTTATGGGAAATGAATTGCCTTTACAACAATTAGCACAGGGAAAATTGGGTACTCACATGTAAAAGAGTGAAGCTGGGCCCTTAACTTATACCATAAGAAAAAATTAACTAACTGGATCAAAACCCTAAATGTAAGAGCTAAAACTACAGAATTCTTAGTATAAAATGTAGGTAAAACATGTCATAACACTGGATTTGGCAGTAATTTTTTTTTTTAACAGGACACCAAAAACGCAAGAAACAAAAGAAAAATAGATAAATAGGACTCTATCCAGAATATACAAAGAACAATTCAGCAATAATGAAACAAACTACTTGTTTAAAGTATGGGCAAAATACTTAAACAGACATTTCTCTAAAAATTATGTGAAATGGCTAATAAGTCCATGAAAAGGTGCTCAACAAAATTAATCATTAGTAAAATGCAAATATAACCCCAAATGATATATCACTTAATGCGCATCAGCATAGCTAGTACCAAAAGAAAAGAAAACAGAAAATCACAAGTGTTGGTGAGGACGTGGAGCAATTAGAATCCTTGTACACTGTTGGTGGAAATGTAAAATGCTGCAGCTGCTGTAAAATAGCAGCATAGTAACTAAAAAATTTACACATAAACTCACCATATAAACCCGTAATTTCACATCTGGGTATGTAGCAAAAGATGTGAAAGCAAAGACACAAAATAATACACGTACACCTAGGTTCATAGCAGCATTACTCACATCACCCAAAAGGTTTTTGAATTACCCGTGTTGTTTGAATTATCATCAATATATAAAATGTGATTTATACATACATTGGAATATTATTCAGTTATGTAAAATAAGGAAATTCTGACACATGGTACGTCATGCATGAACCTTAAGGACATTGTGCAAAGTGACATGAGCCAGTCATAAAAGGACAAATACTGTATCATTCCACTTATGAGACACTTAGAGTAGTTAAATTCTAGAAACCCAAGTAGAAGAGTGGTTCCTAGGAGCTGAAGGAGGAGTAACAGGGAGTTTTTATTTAATGTGTATTGAATTTTGGTTTTGGAAGTTGAAAGAAGGTCCCTATGAATGGGAATAATAGATGCAAAACAATGTGAGTGTGGTTAATTTTTCTCAGGTGCACACTTAAAGTAGCTAAAATGGTTAATTTTATGTATACTTTGCCAAAATGTAAAAAATATTTTTTTAAATAAACAAACTATAGCTATCTGCAATAGCATGAATTAATATCATAAATATAAAGTTGCATAGAAGAAAGTACATGTAAAAGTATACATATTATATAATTTCACTTATATAAAATCCAAAAAGTGAACACAACTGAGGTTCTGACTTCCAGTAATAATGAAGTAAACTAGTTCGTTGAATAACTATTTCACAGATAAGTATAATAAAGCTTAATAAAATACTATATTTTGCTATATAGAAACGCACACTGTTTAGAAGAACCGAATGAAGATTTTAGCTATGCCACTGTAGAAGAGATAAGGATTGGGGTTTGAATCTATTCAAATTAACTCCCTCTTAACATAATAATTTTCAAAGAAATGCAACACAATCCAGAGTCCCTGTAGTTCCTGTCACACAATTTAAAAATTCATGAGATGTGTGAAGAAGCATGAAAATGTAATCGATTCACAAGATAAAAAGCAGACAATAGAATCTATTCTCAAAAAGTGCAAGATGCTGTAATCAGTAGATAAGATTTGAAAGAAGGTGTGGTAAGTATGTTCATGGGGGTAAAGGAAAAGAGTCTCATGACAAGTAAACAGATGTGTAACTGTGCATTCCCAGGCCTTTGGTCACAGGGCTGGGGGCCTAAGGAAGGAAATTAAAGAAAAATAAAATTAAAAAGAAAGAGAAATAAGTTTTCTTGTATTAGGCTGACTTGTCCCAGAGGCAGCAATAGGCTCAGCCCAGACCCAGGAAAAGTCTTGATAATATTATCTAATGTGCTCTGGAGACTCTCCCAGCTCTTCCCCAACACAGGGAAAAGAAAAACAAATTTCCTTTGTTTTATGGAAATAGTTTATAGATTCTTGTTCTCTGTACGTAGTGACTTCAAGTATTCTGTTTTATCGAAGAAGTACAATGAAATTCATGAGAAGCCTGAGTAGGCTGAACTACAGCTGTTTGGGCACCACAGTGAGGGTTATAGGATAAGCCCATGCCCAGGGAAACCTAGATAATGGACATGTGGGTTGCTTGACAACGGTCATGTGTAATCCTGTCTTTGTCCTGCCTCTGTATTCCTGCTTTCATGCCACTGTAATCTTGCTTCAAGCTAGCCCACCCCCTTTTGTGAAGTGTCTCTAAAAGTCAGGTGCTGTCTTTGTTCCAGGCCCAGTCTTTTCGACGTGAGTCAGCTGGTCCTGAGTGCACTCAATAAAGATTCTCCTGTTTCAATCCGAGGTCTCTCTCGTCCTCCTGAATCCCGCAACAGGACAATTCCACCATGCACCAGGTTCACGGGACAGTGCACGGCACTGAAGGAAAAGTGGGGCTGGAGGGGGGTGCACGGCTGTGAGCGCCTCTTGGGCTTGCTAGGAGATGTAGTCTTATAAAGACTCCCAGCCCCTTGGTCACAGGGCTGCAGCACCACAATCCCAGCATACAACGGAATCAGGGACAGTGTGTATCGCTAGAGGAAGAGGTAGAGCTGTGCATGACTAGCTGGGCTTGCTGGAAAATGTAATCTCATGAACACTCCTTAGTGAACAGTGCGCGTCACTGGAGGAAAAGGCGGGGCTGTGCAGGCCTTGCTTTGCTTGCTGAGAGATGCGGTCTCATAAACACTCCCAGCCCTTGGTCACAGGGCTGCAGGACTACATTCCCATCATGCACCAGGATCAGGGATTAGTGGGTGTATCTGGATGAAGAGGCAAAGCTTTCTGCTCCTCCTTTGGCTTGCTGGGAGATGTAGTTTCATAAAGTCACCCAGACCTTTCATTACAGAGCTGCAGAACTACTATCCCAGTATGCACCAAGTTCAAGGATAGTGCACGTTACTGGAGGATGAGGCGGTATTGTGCACGGCTCGCTGGGCTTGGTGGGATATGTATTCTCATAAACACTGCTAACACTTTGGTCACAGGGCTGCAGGACTACAATCCCAGCCAGAACAGGGCTCAAGGAAATTGCGCGTCCCTGGAGGAAGAGGCGGGGTTGTTTCCTACTCGCTAGGCTTGCTGGGAGATGTATTTTCATAAACCCTCCCAGCCCTTTCATCACACGGCTGAAGGACTACACTTGCAGCCCCAGCATGCACTGGGTTCAGGGACTGCGCACGTCACAGGAGGAAGAGGGAGGGCTGTGCGCTTCTTGCTATGTTTTTTTGGGAGATGTAGTCTTATTAACAATCCTAGCCCTTTGGTCATTGAGCGCCAGGACTGCAATCCCAGCATGCACCCAGCTCAGGGACAGTGCGCTAGTCACTGCAGGAAGAGGCAGGGCTGTGTGCACATCCTGGGAGTAGTGGGAGATGTATTCTCATAAGCACGTCCAGCCCTTTGCTCACAGGGCTGCCGAACTACATTCCTAGCATGCACCCAGCTCCGTGACAGTGCGATAGTCTAAGTAAAAAGAGGCATGGCAGTGTGCGCCTTGCTGGGCTTCCTGGGCGATGTAGTCCCATGGCCTCTCCCTGCCCTTTGGTCACAGTGCTATAAGACTGCAATCCCAACATGCTTGGGGCTCACGGACAGTCCGAGTGACTGGAGAAGGAAGGGAAGGTTGCGCGCACCTCGCTGCGCTTGTTGGGAGATGTTGTTTCATAAAGACTCTCAGACCTTCTTTCACAGGGCTGCAGGACTACAATCCCAGAAAGCACCGGGATCAAAAACAGTATGCATCACTGGGAAAAGATGCGTGGCTGGGTGCATCTCCCTAAGTTTGCTGGGAGATGTTGTCTCCTGGCCTCTCCCTGCCCTTTGCTCACAGTGCTATAAGACTACAATCCCAGCATGCTTGGGGCTCACCGACATTCCTCTTCACTTGAGAACTAGGGGAAGGTTGTGCGCACCTCGCTGCGCTTGCTGGGAGATGTAGTTTCATAAAGACTCTCAGACCTTTTGTCAGATGGCTGCAGGACTACAATCCCAGTATGTATCGGGATCAAAAACAGTATGCGTCACTGGGAAAACTGTGGGGGCTGTGTGCATCTCCCTACGTTTTCTGGGAGATGTAGTCTCATAAACACTCTTGGCCCTTTGATCACAGGGCTGCGGGACTACAATCCCAGCATGCAGCGAGTTCAGGGACCGTGTGCGTCACTGGAGAAAGACATGGAGCTGTGCATGCCTCTCTGGGCTTGCTGGGAGATGCAGTCTCATAACCACTGCAGTCCTTTGGCCACAGGGATGCCGCACTACAATTTCAACATACGTCGGGCTCAGGGAGAGTGAGCAAGTCAATGGAGGAAGAGTCAGGTCTGTGCGCACCTCACTGGGCTTGCTGGGTGAGGTAGTCTCATAAACACTCCCAGCCCTTTCATCACATCTCTGTAGGACTACAATCTCAGCATGCATGGGGCTCAGGGAGCGTGGGCTAATCAGTGGAGGAAGGGGCAAGGCTCTGCAAGCCTCTCTGGGCTTGGTGGGAGATGCAGTCTCATAAATACTCACAGCCCGCTGGTCACAGGGCTGCAGCGCTACAATCGTAGCATGTACCGGGGTCAGGGAAAGTTGGCGTCACTGGAGAAAGAAGCAGGGTTGTGCGCGCCTCGCTGGGCTTGGTATGAGATGTAGTCTCATAAACACTCGCAGACCTTTAATCACCGGGCTGCAGGACTACAATCCCAGCATGCACCCGGCTCAGGGACAGTACGCATTACTGGAGGAAAAGGCTAGGCTGTGGATGCCTCCTTTTGCTTCCTGGGAGATGTAGTTTCATAAAGACTCCCAGAAATTTCGTCACAGCGCTGCAGGACTACCATCCAAGTATGCACTGGGGTCAGGGACAGTGCGCATCAGTGGAAAAAGAGGCGGGGCTGTGTGCGTCTTCCTAGGCTTGCTGGGAGATATATGCTCATAAACACTCCCAGCCCTTTGGTCAAAGGGCTGCAGGACTACAATCCCAGCATGCACCAGTCTCCGGGGTGAGGCATAGCCCTGGAAGAAGGGGCAAAGTGGTAGACGCACCACCTAATATGCTGAGAGCTGTAGTCCGTTCACTGCTCTCAGCCTGTTTGTCGGTAGGCTTCAGAACTATAATTCCAGCATGTACCAGGATCCGGGGTGCATAGCCCTGGAGGGAGGGAGGGAAAGTGCGCTGTGGACTTCCCAGTGTCCAAAGCACTGCTGAGTTCTTATGCTATGCCAACTTTTTGCCACGGAGAGTGAGTACAGAGGTGGACCTGGAGGACAGGTCTGGGCTGAGCGTTGAGGTGGGTGTTACCCTACGAAGATACCTTACCTTTTCCCAAATTGGGGGGATTGTTCTCAACCGATTGGCCCTATGCTTCTCAGGTTCCTCTTCCAGAGCATTGCACCCTCTGCAGCCCAGGGCTCTGCCTTCTTTCCTAAACTGCTGTGGAAACTGTCCTGATGTCTGAGACAGCGTCCATTGTGCCACAGCCCTCTTTTTTCTCTAGCCAGAGCGCATGCTCAATCGCTTTTTAGAGAAATCTTCCACCTGGCCTGCTTTTGAACAGCTTCAGAGCTCTGCAGGGGCGGACAAGGGCTGTGCCTTCCTGGAAACGTCACTCTCAATGGTGCCTTTTTCACGAATGTGAAAGTCGAGAGCATCAGGAAGGTTAATTATTGGTTTGCACAAAATCTGCTAAGAGCAAAGGAGAAAACCCCATTTCCAAGGCGTGAGTCTTGTGAGCCATTTTCATCAACCAAGTTAAGTGGAGAAGCTTCAAAATACAACTTGAAGCTGCTATTTAGGCATTTTACACTTAAAATCATCAGTCTCATCTCAAGTCAGGCCTGACTTGTCAGTGTCTCAGAGACACAAATGGGACCGGATCCCTCAGGAACAGATAGTGTTCCAGCTTCATGGGGGCTGCTTTTAAGTTGTGGAGCACTTGGGGTCTTTGAAACCCACTATCTTCAGTAGGGACTTTTACTTCTAGAGATCATGTGCATTTTGATTTTATCTGTCCTCAAGCTGAACCTTTTCTCATTTTAATAGTAAAAACACATTCCTGGGTGCAATGTCATTGCATGCTAATGAGACATGCAATATATGCACAAATATGTACAGCTACTGCACATGTGCCCCCAGAAGACCACTCAAAACATGCTTACTATAACGCTTCTTTCCACCTTCTTATGAATAATCATGTAAAACTCCCAGAAGGAGGTTTTCTCCAGCAACAATTAATGCTATCTCACTCTTATGAGCAGGCTGCCCTGGAATCTCTTTCTCAGACTGTACCGTCTATTCTGCAGTTAATTTTCAACGTATTGTTTTCTCTTTTGTGTGCAATAAATTACTCTGTGCTGTACTTCTTTTGCTGCGTGCTTCTTGTTTAAATTCTTTTAAGCTAAGAAGATAAGAACCAAGGTATTACATCAGCCACCAACATTTCTGTTGCCATGGTCCAGAGAGAGCTTTGTACTTCATTAATTTCAGTTTCCCTTTACTTGCAGTGAATACTATGGCACTTCCACACTACTGGGTTAACTATCGCTAGTTGTTCCAGTGCTGTTTCACTAAACTTCTGGGGGAAACCTGTTTAAATCACCTACATTCTCTAGAGAGAGAATATATGTCCACTCCCCTTTTGGCTGCTGCCTCTGTACTATCCATAAATAACACTAACCACATGGGTTGCTCTCAACATTTCATATTAGGGCTACTTTGCTGCTTAGTTTCACATCTTTCTGGCCACACTTCAGACTCAGCTTAGCGTTTGCTGTCCCTTCGGCAATACTCGATCACCACCTAGTGGCTGTTGTAATTTATTTTCTGGTCAGGTTTTCTGTTTACAATTTTCTTTTGTTTTGTTTTGAGTGGAATATTAAGATAACCCTGTCCCTTCAGGCTTTATGCGTTTCCCAGCTCCTTGAAATTGTTCTTCAACAGGTTTTCTTTGCTGAACAAAAGACGCACAGTCATGTAGATGTCCGGTCGTGGGGTTTGAATCGGAGTATTGCAGGTGTTATAATTGGGCATCATAAATGGCAAACCAGTAAATTAGGGAAAGGCTTGTCAGCCAGACGTCTGCCCCCCAGCCAGCAGTGGGGGTAATCTCGGTAGGGCTGGAGATGTCCAGCACTGGTGAGAGATAGGACGGTGTATGGCAAATGACTATGACCTCCTAGAGCTTCTGTTAATGGAGTCTTCAGGGGAAGCGCCGGACACTTTGGTGGTTCCACTTTTCCCATTGTGATGCCCATGGCCTCCCGGACTTAGTACATGTTCTGACGTTGCAAGAGTCTCTCGGCACCATGGGAGCCGCTTCCTCTACTGCCATTAAAACACCCCTGGGATGTATATTTAAAAATTGAAACAGCTTTTGGCTAGATGAACCAAAAAAAACCTTATCCTCTTTTGTAATACTATTTAACCTGGATACAGAATAGCTGACAAAACATAGCTGAAGAATGAGACTGTGAACTTTAACCCCTCCTACAGCTAGACCTTTTCTGTAGAAATCAGGGAAAATTGTCTGAAATATCCTATGTGCAAACATTTGTGGCCTGACAACAAAACCCAGCTCTATGCAGCACCTGTGAGCTAAAGCCTAGTAAGCCACAAAGCTCCTCAGAAGCATTAGAAGACAATCTCTTATTAAGGGGAAGGGACCCGAGACCGCACAGCCCAACAGCAGCTCCAGATAGGGGCCCTCATAGGCCCACACCTCCTTTAGAATCCCCAGCATCTCCCACACTATCAGAGTCTTCTGTAGAATCTAAGCTTGTTTCACCTCCTCCTTATACTCCTCTCTATTGGCCTTTGCCAGGTACAATAGAGACCAGCCCAGCTGTAGCTATTAGCAGTGGAGCTTCACACCATGCAGGGCCAGAGAAATTGCTCCCCTTACAGAAAGTCTCAAATGGAGAGAGGACAATCAGACGGCTTGTTCTCTCAATAAATGATCTAATCCAATGGAAGCAACAGCTCTGATGGCTCTCAGACAACTTCAGCGCATTTACTGAAGCCTCCCATGCTCTAACTTTGACCACCATTCAACTTCACCATTCCTAAATGGAACCAATGACTGCTGCCAACTTAGCTGCACGAAACTTTTGCTTATTGGGAAAAAATAGAAAAGACTTAAAACTTTTGTTGCTTTCACCATTTTAATGCAGAATACTTTTGCAGCACAAATGTCACCATAAGGTGGAGGCTCTGGAATCCAGTATAAACTATCTCAGAAAACCTCAAAGTGTCCCCAACAAGCAGTAGAGGGCCTCAACAGACTCAACAATGTCTGGACTCCATGGCCACTGTAGTCCGACAAAACCAAAGAGGCTACGATCTTCTCCCAGCCAGGCAAAGTGGAGCATGTTTATATCTAAAAGAAGAATGCTGTTTTTGAGATCAATCAGTCTGGTTTGTTAAAAGAAAATATTAATAATATCATCACCCGGGCAGACAAATTTGGATCTCTAGGAACATCCATGGGAACATGAAAGCGATGTCCATTGCCTGCCTTGCTCTCTTTAATAGTATCAGTCATTATTATACTTTCAGCTTTTACTTTTGTTCCAATTTTGTTTAAAATGTTAACTGATTTCTTGCTCTCTTGCTTGCGGCAGCTCCATGTTTGCATGATAGTTTTCCAAGGCTTTCAACCTTTGGCTGCCAAAATCTTGCCCACTGGCTCCATGAACGATGTTGTTTACACCCGGTCAGATCACACAGGAAGAAACTTTAAGGCCCAGGCTAGGCAGAAGTAACACCCACTCAGCAGGAAACAGCTCCAGAAAAAAATGGCCTAACCCCTCATCTTCCAATATGAGGATTGCCCTAAAATATCTTAGGGGGAAATTGAGGCCGAATAGATAGTCAAGAAAATGACCATGATCTCGGGATAGAGAAACTGTGGTGACTGTACAGCCAACACAGTAAGCCTTAGCATTCGCATTGTAATTGGGCTTATTCGAGCAAAGTTATCCTCATTAAGGTCTTTCTGTTCTAGAAAGCATGTGCGTTTAGAATTTACCTGTCCTCAAACTTCACTTTTGCTTATTTTAATAACAAAAAATACACCCCCTAGCCAGGCACGGTGGCTCATACCTGTACTCCCAGCACTTTGGGAGGCTGAGGAAGATGGATCACTTCAAACCAGAAGCTCGAGGCTAGACTGGCCAACATAGTGAAACCGCGTCTCAACTAAAAATACAAAAATTAGCCAGATATGGTGGTGCATGCGTGTAATACCAGCTACTCAGGAGGCTGAGGCACAAGCATGGCTTGAACTCAGGAGGTGGAGGTTGCAGTGAGCAGGGATCACGCCACTGCACTCCAACCTGGGCAACACGGCGAGACTCTGTCTCAAACAAACAAACAAACAAACAAACAGAAATACACTCCTGGGTGGAGATCTAAGATGCTAACGAGACATGCAACATATGAACAAGCATGTACAGCTACTGCGCATGAGCACCCAGAATACCACTCAGAACATGCTTAGTCGCAACTCCTCTTCCTTCCTCCTTATTAATAATAATGTAAAACTCCCATAAGCGTGTTTCTCCAGTGACATTCCACGCTGTCTCACACTTATGAGCAGCCCACCCTGGAATATCTCTGACTATGTACTGTATTCTGCCCTTAACTTTCAAATATTTTCTTTTCCAATAAATTATGCTGTACTTTTTTTCTTTGTGTCTGTTGTTTAAATTCTTAAAAACTAAGAAGACAAGAACAGAGGTATCACATCAGCTGTCAACACAGCAATAAGTCAGCCTCCTTCTTGTAAGCATAGCCCATGCAGTGAAGGAGAATCGCATCACCTAGGTGCTGGATCCAGAGATATATCACAATTTATCCCATGAACAAAGTTAAGGTCATTGAGGAGAGTCATATTAAATAGTTTCTGGGCCCAGGGATATGTCGCAATGGCTCCTGTGAGAAGAGATCAGGCAGCATAATCACATAACCGGTGTGCTGGACACAGCGATAAGCCACCCTTTCATCTGTGGGCATGACCCAGGCAAGGAAGAAGAGTCACAGCTTTTAGGTGCTTGCTGCAGAGGTACTTAGCAATCTCTCTTATGGGCAAAGCTCAGGTAAGAGAGAAGATTCAAATCTCCAAGGTGATTCATGGAGAAGTTTGTCACAAGAAACTTTTTAGGCAGGGCCCATGCTGGATCTTCTTATCTTCTAGATGTTAGGTCCAGGGATACGTCAGAATACCCAAAATACACAGGGCTCAGTCAATAAAGGAGACTCACATCACCCAGGTGCTGGGTCTAGACATATGTCACATCTCTTTTATGGGGAAAGCTCAGGTATAAAAGGAAGGTCACATCAAGTAGTTGATAGGCCCAGAGATATGTCACATTGCCTCCTGCTTGAAGTGTCTAGGCCAAAGACTCGCATCACCTTGGTGCTACGCCCGTGTTCAACATAAACATCCAACCAGAGTTGAAATGGTGGCTCATTTCTAAACTCAGCTCATAGGCAAGGGAGGACTCTCCTATCCTGACCTAGTCAATTGTAATGATGTTGACTCTCATACCTGGGCTTAATGCTACAAGTACGATCATGGGTCCCTACCATTAGGAAGCTCTCAAAGTTGATTACAACTCTCATTCATACTGTATAGGGCCATTGGGTAGTACACAGAGCGTGCTAACTGGACCGAGCACACAGGTGAGATTGTGACACTCGTATGCACACCCAGCCAACAGTAAGTATTGTCACCCTCTCACAGGAACACAGGTCAGTCTACAAAGGAATTGAGGCTGTCATGCACAAATCCAGCCTGGTTTTGAGATGGTTATTCATGGGCTTAGACCCAACATATAGGAGGTGTTGAATGTCATGCCTACAACTGAGACAGTTGTGGGATTTTTAATCTAATTCCTGGACCATTTTGCAGCTTTCATTGTGAAATTTGCCAGTGCCTAGCACCTGAGTGACTTGACGGTCTCGCATGGACCCAGCCCACAGATGGGATATTAACATATTTCTGGATCCAGCATATTGAGGATGTAACTCTGTTCTCCTTCCTTGGCACTGCCTGCAGTGAGCATTTTGACATATCGCTAGAACTTTCACCCAGGTGATGTGAGTCTCCTCTTCTGCCTTGGCGCTGCCCACAGGAAGCGTGGTTATATATAGCTAGGCCTCACTCCCAGGTTATGTGACTCTCTGGCTTGTGCACTGCCCATATGGGACACTGTGTTATATTGCTGGGTCCACTACTCAGGCGATGTAACTCCCCTGCCTGGGCCCTTCCTTACAGCGACATTGTGATATATCTCTGTGCTCACCAACCAGGTAATGTGATTCTCTTCTCTTGCCTGGTTCGTTTACACAGAAGGGATAGTGACACGTTGCTAGGCTTAGCACCAACTTGATGTTGATGTGAATCTTCTGCCTGGATTGAGTTTACAGAAGGCATTGTGAAATACCTCCAGGTGCATCACCTATTTGATGTGACTCTCCTCTCTTACCTAAGCATTGCCCATAAGAGACATTGTGACATATCTCTGGGTCTAGCACTGGGATGATGTGACTCTTCTCCCTGCCTGGGTCATGCCCATAGAAGGAAGTGGGACTTGTAACTGGGCACAGCACACAGGTGATGTGATTCTTCTCCCTGGTCCCTACGTACAGGAGTCATTGTCAAGTACTTCTGGGCCCATTATCTAGAGTATGTGACTCTCTACTTCTTCCCTGGGCCTGCTCACAGTAAGGATTGTGACATATTACTTTGCCCAGTACCTACATCATGTGACTTTTCTCTCATGTCTGGGCTCCGTCTTGGAGATGAATGTGACACATAGCTAGGCCTAGCCCGTAGGTTCTGTAACTTCTCCTTTCTCAAAATCCTACCCACCAGGGGCATTGAAACATCTCTCTGGGCACTTCACTTAGGTAATGTTACCCTGTTGCCTGGAGCTTCCCCTCAGAGGATATTGTGACATATTGCTGGACTCAGTACCTACGTGATATTACTCTCCTTTCTTGCCTGGGCCTTGTATACATTGTGTATTATAATGTATGGCTGGGTTCAATGACTAGGTGATGCAACTTTTATGTATACCCGCTACCCACAGGTATATTATGACATTTCTTTAGCTCTGACTCTCCTCTTTTTCCTTAGTCCTGCCAAAAAGAGAGGTGGTGACATATAACTGGACTTAGCAACCAGCTAATATGACTCTCCTTTTTCACCTGCACCCAGTATATTTTAGGTGTTGTGTCATATCCTTTGTCTCAACACCTGCAGGATGAAAGGCTCCTGCCTGAGCCCAGCCATCAGTCAAAATTGTCATTCTCCCACATGAACATTTGCCATAATTGAGGTTCTGAAACTCACATCCAGAGGCAGCCAAAAGTTGGAAAATTGGCCTTATAAGTGGATTTTGTCCGCAAGTGGGTTTGTGACTCCCTGACCGAGATCCAAAACACTTGTGAGGCTGTGACTACACTAAGATAACTCAGTTTTCAAAAGGGATTAAGGCTGTCTTGGAAAAAATCCATTCTTCCATTGAGATTGTGACTTATGCACATAGATGCAACATACAGGAGGCGTTCACTGTCATACGCAGAACCAGCACTTATGTGGGATTGTTAATCTCATCCATGGACCTTCTTGCAGGTGTGATTCTGACGTACACCTCTAGCCAGCACCTGAGTGATTTCACATTTTTGCCTGGGTATAGCCCACAGATGAGATTGTGATATTTCCCTGAATCCAGCATCTAATTAATATGCTTCTATTCTCCTGTCTTGGCACTGCCCATAATGGGTATCCTTATCTTTCACTGGTCCTGGCACTTTGTTATGTGACTCTGTCCTGTGCTTTGCCCACATGAGCCATTGTGACATATTGCTGGGTCCAACACCCAGGTGTTGTAACTCTTGTCTTGGCTTTGCCTACAGGGGCATTGTGACATACCTCTGCACTGATCACCCAGGTGATGGTACTCTTTTGTCCTGCCTGGTGCCTGTTCACAGCTGGGATTCTTACAAATCGCTGGGGACAGACTCTAAGTAATGTGACTGTCCTTTTACTGAGCACCACCCACAGGAGGCATTGCAAAATATCTATGGGCCTCTCACTTAAATGATGAGACTCTTTTCCTGGGCTCATTTCTCAGGTGTATTGTGACATATGGCTGACCTCAGCACCGAGGTGATGTGAGTTTCTTCTACTGCTAGGGATCTGACCAAAGAGAGATTACAATGTATCACCAGGCCCAGCACCTGGGTGATTTGACTCTTCCCTCTTGGCTGGGCCCTGCATATATTGTGAATTGTGACATATCTCTGGGTCCAACGCCTAGGTAATGTGACTCACCTGCATGGGCCACTTCCACATGGGTACTATGACATATCTTTTTGTTCATCACTTAGGTGATGCAACTCTCTTCTTTGCCTTGTGCCCTGAATAATTTAGCTATTGTGATGTATCACTGGGCCAATCACATAGACAATAGGAAGCTTCTGCCAAGGCCCTGACTACTGGGGGCCTTGTGACATAGCTCTGCATTTATCACCTAGAAAATATGATCCCCCCATTTCCGCCTGAGCCCTGCTCACAAGAAAAATTGTAGCATACTTCTGGGCCCAGCAAACAGGTGATGTGTTTCTCCTGCCTGTGCCTTGTTCACAGGGAAAATTGTGACATATCACTGGGCCCAGAAGCCAGGTGAGGTGACTCTGCTGCATGTGTAATGCTTTCAGGAAGGAGCAAGAACATATCCCTGGCAGAACACCTAGAGATGTTACTCTCTTGCCTTGCCCCTGTCCTCAGGGGAGACTGTGACATATCCCTGACACAGACCCAGGTGATGAGACTCTCCTGCTTGCTGACTACCCAAATGTGAAGTTGTCACTTATATTTTGGCCTAGCACATAGGTGTGATGATGACATTCATACCTTAATCCAACCAATAGGAGAGAGAATTTCTCTCATAGCCAGGCTTAACAAAACGTGCAAAATTATGGGTCTTCTCTTACTATGAAGGTCAAAGAAAATAAGCACTCTTGCATATCACGTAAAGCACTCAGATGGTACAGTGTCATCACAGGGCCCAGAACACAGGTGAGATTGTGTTCTCTGTGTGCACACCCACTAATCATCAGAATTGTCATTCTTACACAGGAACAGAGGTGATTGCGGAGGTCCTAAATCTCATACCTGAATGCAGTCCACAGTTGGAATTGTAACTATCATATGTGAACACTCAGTCACAGTTGGGATAGTGATTTATTTCTGAACCCAGTTTACAGCCAAGTAAAGATCCTCTTATCTGGGTCCAGCCAGCTGGAGAGAGGTTGACTCTCATACCTGGGCTTATGGCCACAGGTATGATCATAGGTTCATATCAGCATGAAGACCTCAGAGTGGATTATGTTTAATGCATACTGTACAAGGCCCACAGAAGGTAAATAGTGTCTTAACAGGGCCCAGCAAACAGGGTGAAATTGTAACACTCATGCACACTCTGGTGACAATAAAAGTTACCATCCTCAAAAATGGGCACAACCGGCTGGGTGCAGTTGCTCATGCCTGTAATCACAGCACTTTGGGAGGCCAAAGGGGGTGGATCACGAGGTCAGGAGATCAAGACCATCCTGGCCAACATGGTGAAACCCCGTCTCTCTATTATTTATTTATTATTATTATTTTGAGACAGAGTCTTGCTCTTGTCACCCAGACTGTAGTGCACTGGCACCATCTAGGCTTACTGCAACCTCTGCCTCCCAGGTTCAAACAATTCTCTTGTCTCAGCTTCCCGAGTAGCTGGGACTACAGGCTCATGCCACTATGCCCAGCTGTTTTTTATATTTTTGGTAGAGACGGGATTTCACCATAATGATTAGACTGGTGTCAAACTCCTGACCTCAATTGATCCACCCACCTCGACCTCCCAAAGTTCTGAGATTACCGGCATGGGACACTGCGCCTGGCCACCTCGTTCTCTACTAAAAATGCAAAAATTAGCTGGGTGTGGTGGCATGTACCTGTAATCCCAGCTACTCAGGAAGCTGAGGCAGGAGAGTCGCTTGGACCCAGGAGGCAGAGGCTGCAGAGAGCCGAGATCGTCCCACTGCACTCCAGTCTGGTGATAGACTGAGACTCCATCTCAAGGGAGAAAAAAAAAGAAAGCAAAGAAAGAAAGAAAGAAAGAAAGAAAGAAAGAAAGAAAGAAAAAAAGAAAACTGACTCTTATATAATGATCTTTTCCACAGGTAGGTGGGTGACTCTCAGAACAAAATTCATTACATCTGTGAGACTGTAACTCTCCTAAGGGGACACTGTCAGCCAGAGAAGACTCATTTATGAATCCAGTTCACTGTTGAGATTGAGACTGGTGTACTTAGGCCCAACATACAAATTCTCATACATGGAATCTGGACATGTGTGGAGTTGTTCATCTCATCCCTGTCGCTTTCTACAGGGGGGATTGTGACATACATCTCTGCCCAGCTCCCGAGTATT
Source organism: Pongo pygmaeus (assembly GCF_028885625.2). NCBI lineage: Eukaryota > Metazoa > Chordata > Mammalia > Primates > Hominidae > Pongo > Pongo pygmaeus. Next base: position 1,272,045 of record NC_072384.2, on the reverse strand, counting down.
TTAGCTCTGTTTCCTGTGCCCAGCTCACAGATGGGATTCTGACATATCACTGAAGCCAGCACCCAGGTGATGTGACTTTTATCTCCTACCTTGGTGCTACCCACAGGAGACATTGGGACATATCACTTGGCCTTGCACCTAGGTAATGTAAGTTTTCTGTCTTGCATTAGTGCTACTCACAGCGGCTTTGTGATGTATTGCTGTGTCCCACATCCAGGTTATGTGATTCTTCTGCCGGTGTCCTGTCCACAATGGTCATTTTGACATATTGTTGCATCCAAAACCTAGATGATCTACCTCTCCTTCCCGAGCTTTGTGTAAGGGGACATTGTGAAATATCGATATGTCCATCACCCATGTGGTGTGATTTTCTTCTCTTGCCTAGTCCCTGCTTAAAGAAGGGATTGTGACATATCACTGTGCTCAGCACTTAGCTCATGTTACTCTTCTTTTCTTTTTTAGCATTTGTTTGGAAGGAGATTATGATACATTGGTGGGTCCAACTCCTAGGTAATATTACTCTGTTGACTTTGCCCTGCAAGCAGAAAGCACTGTGACACATTATTGGGCCCGACACCAAAGTGAGTCTCCTGCCTGAACCCTGCCTACAGAAATTTGTAACATATGGTATTGGGACATATCTCTGAGCCCATCAAATATTTGACAAGACTCTTCTTTTTTAACAAAGGCTTTGCCCATAGGGGAGAGTGTGACATAATTTTAAGCCCAGAAAATAGGTGATGTTTCTTTTGTTTTTTGCTTGAGCCCCACATTGTGATATATTCCTAGTCTCAGCAACTGAGGGAGGGGAATCTCCTGCCTGGGTCTTGCCTACAGGGAGCTTGTGAAATATTTCCGCATTCATCACCTTAAAGATGTGACCCTCATTTTCTGCCTTGGCCATGTTTACAGAAGGGAAAGTGAGTTATTGCTAGGCCCAGCACACAGATCATGCGATTTTGCATCCTGGTCTCTCCAGAGGGGTCATTTTGATGTATCTCTAGACTCATCAACTAGATGATGTGATGCTCCTCTTCTCCCTGAAACCTATCCATAGTGGAGATTGTGAAATACAGCCTGGCACAGCACCTACATGATGGTACTCTCTTCTCATGCCTGGGTGCTGCCCACAGGGGTCATTGTGACTTATAGCTGGGTGCAGTCTTCAGGTGATGTAACTCTCCTCTATTTTGGGGCCCACACACACAGGGCATTACCATATAGCTGTGCTCCTCTGACATAGGTGATGTGACTCTCCTGTCTGTTACCTCTTCTTAGAGGGTATTGTGATATATTGCTGGGCCCAGATCTGAGGTGATGTGGCCTTTTCTCTTGCCTGGGCCCTGCATACATGGTGTACGGTAACATATATCTGGGTTGAACACATAGGTGATGTGATTCTTCTGCATAGGTCTTGCCAACAGGGGTATTATGATATACATTTCTATTCATTGCCTAGGTGATGTGACTCTCTACTCTTATCTGGGCCCTTCCAAAACAGGGGATTGTGACATATCACTGACCCTACCACCAAGATGATGTGACAGTTCTCTTTTGCCTGGGTTTGCATATTTTGGGTATTTTGACATATCCCTGGGCCCAACACTTAGGGGATAAAAGTTTTATTCCTCTACCTTATGCACAGAGAAACTTGTGATGTATTTCTGCATTAATCACCAAGAAGATGTGACTCTCCTACCTGCAACCTGACCACAGAGAGGATTGTGACATATTGCTAGATCCAGCACCCAGATGATGTGACTCTGCTGCCTGGGTCCTAATTTAAGGAGTGGATTACAACATACCCATGCCTGAGCATTCAGATAATGTGACTCTGTTGCCTGGTCCCTTTTCTCAGGGAAAGGGCATATCCCTGACTCAACGTACAACTGATTTTACTCTCCTGCTGTCTTTCTATATGCAGATATAATTGTGACATATATCTTGGAGCGCAACTCACAGGTGCAATAATGACTTTCATATGTCAAAGCAGCCAATAGGAGAGATCCTGTTTCTCCTACCTACACTTAGGGAAATGAAAAAAAAAAAACCCTGGGTCTCCTCGTTAAGATCATCCACTCTCTCACGTAAATCCCTCAGTTGGTACAGAGTCTCATCACAGGGCCCAGCACACAGGTGAAATTTTTTTCTCCTATTCACCCCCTGCACCCTCCTGACCATTATGATTTTCACCCTCACATATAAACAGAATCCACTGGTGAGGTCCTGAATTTCACACATGAATGCAGTTTATAGTTGGAATTGTGGCTCTCATATGTAAAGATCTGGCCACAGTTGGAATGGGAACTTCGATATAAACCCAGCGCATAGAAAAGTGATGATTATCTTATCTGGACCCCGCCAATTGTAAAGATGTTGACTCATATGTAGTCTTAAGGCCACAGGTTTGACCATGGGTCCACACCAGCATGAAAATCTCAGAAAGAACTGAGACTGTCATGCATACCATATAAAACTCTCAGGTGCAACACAGAAAGTCCTAATAGTGCTCAGCACCCAGTAATATAATGACATGGGGATGCACACCCAGCCAACATTAAAGATTGTCGTTCTTTCACATGATCATATTTCACTTTTGAGGCTCTGAATGACATACTATAAGGCAGTTTCAAAAGTTGAAAAATTGAGCATTTTTTCCTGTGTCTTTTGTCTGCATAAATGTCTTCTTTTGAGCACTGTCTGGTCATATCCTTGGCCCACTTGTTGGTGGGGTTGTTTGCTTTTTTCTTGTAAATTTGTTTGAGTTCTTTGTAGATTCTGGATATTTGCCTTTTGTCAGATGAGTAGATTGCAAAAATTTTCTCCCATTCTGTAGGTTGTCTGTTCACTCTGATGGTAGTTTCTTTTGCTGTGCAGAAGCTCTTTAGTTTAATTAGATCCCATTTGTCAATTGCGGCTTTTGTTGGCATTGCTTTTGCTGTTTTAGACATGAAGTCCTTGCCCATGCCTGTGTCCTGAATGGTATCGCCTAGGTTTTCTTCTAGGGTTTTTATGGTTTTAGGTCTAACATTTAAGTTTTTAATCCATGTTGAATTAATTTTTGTATAAGGTGTAAGGAAGGGATCCAGTTTCAGCTTTCTACATATGGCTAGCCAGTTTTCCCAGCACCATTTATTAAAAAGGGATTCCTTTCCCCATTTCTTGTCTTTTGTCAGGTTTGTCAAAGATCAGATAGTTGCCGATGTGTGGCATTATTTCTGAGGTCTCTGTTCTGTTCCATTGGTCTATATCTCTGATTTGGTACCAGTACTATGCTGTGCTGCTAAAAAGACACATGCACACATATGTTTATTGTGGCACTGTTCACAATAGCAAAGACTTGGAACCAACCTAAATGTCCAACAATGATAAACTGGATTAAGAAAATGTGGTACATATACACCATGAAATACTATGCAGCCATAAAAAAAGATGAGTTCATGTCCTTTGTAGGGACATGGATGAAGATGGAAACCATCATTCTCAGCAAACTATCGCAAGGACAAATAACCAAACACCGCATGTTCTCGCTCCTAGGTGGGAATTGAACAATGAGAACACTCGGACATAGGAAGGGGAACGTCACACACCGAGGCCTGTTTTCGGATGGGGGAGGGGGAAGGGATAGCATTAGGAGATATGCCTAACGTAAATGAGGAGATAATGGGAGCAGCACACCAACATGGCACATGTATACAAATGTAACAAACCTACACATTGTGCACATGTACCCTAAAACTTAAAGTACAATAAAAAAAGTTGAAAAACTGACTCATGTGTGAGAGTCACAGATGTGTTGATGACTCTCAGATCATGAGTCAGCACACCTGAGAATCTGTGATTTCAATTAGGGGAGAAAGTCTGCAAGAGAAAATGGGGCTGCCATGCACAAATTTAGTCCACTATTGAGATAGTGACTTGTGTACTTAGATCAAACATACAGAAGGTGATCACTCTCATGACTAAAACCAGAATATGTGTGGGATTAATCTCACCTCTGGAACTTCCTGCAGGTGTCATTGTGACAAACATACACATTTGTCCAGCACCTGAGTGATTAGACTCTTCTGTTTAAGACCAGCTCACAAATAAAATAGGGACATATCATTGGACCTAGAACGTAGGTGGTGTGACTCTATTCTCTCGCCTTGGTCCTGCCCACAGGGAGCATTGTAACATATCACTGAACTTAACACCTAGGAGATTAGAGGCTCCTGCCTGAACTCTGCCCACAGGGAGGCTTGTAGCATATTTCTGCCTCCATCGCCAGATGATGTGACTCTCCTTTCTCCCTGCACCTTGCCCAAAGGAAAGATTGTGACATATCAGTGGGCCTAGTAATCAGTAACCAGGTGATGTGTCTCTTCTGCCATGGCCTTACCCACAGGGAGTGTGGTGATATATCACTGAGCCCAATATTCAGGTGATTTGACTCTGCTGCGTGTACTCTGATTTCAGGAGGGGATTGTAACATATCCCCGGTGAGCACACAAGTGATGGGACTCCCTTCCTAGTCTCCAACCTCATAAAAGATTGTTTCATATCCCTGGCCCAGCCTTAGGTATGTGACTCTCCTACCTGGTCCCTGCCATGAGGGGAGATATTGACAGATCTCTGGTGAAGCATCTAGGTGACGTGACTCTCCTGCTCACTCCCTACCCAGAGGAGAGATTGAAACATATATCTTGGCCAGCTCACAGGTGTAATAATGACTCTCATACCTCAAACCTGCCACTAAGAGAAATGCTGTTTTTCCTAGTGAGGCTTTGGAAAATGGGTAGGTCCTAAGTCTTCTCTTTGTATGAAGGTCTTAGAGGAATACCACTCCCTCTTATATAAAGCACTTGAAAGGTACAAAGAATGTTATCACAGGGATAGGTTGCATAACCTAGGGGAGGGGTCTAGCTATATGTCACAATTAGCCCAGGGGGCAAGGCACAGGCATGAGAAGGGAGTCCCATCACATGTGTGCTGACCTAAGTGATATATCATCATCCCCACTGTGGAGAGATCTCAGTAAGAACAGGAGAGTCACATCATTCTAATAATGGTCTCAGAAATACATCACAATGACTCCCCTGGGTGGAAACAAGGGATAAGGGTCACATCACCTGTGGGCTAGGCCCAGAGATGTCACTCTTACTTCTGTGGGCATGTCTTAGGCTGGAGAGGAGAATCACATCACCTAAGCACTGGACAAAGAAATGTGTTAGAAACTTTCTGATGGGCAAAGCCCAGGTAAGAGAATAAAGCCTTATCAAATAGTTCATGGGCTCAGAGATATGTCACTATGCTCCCTGTGGGCAGGGTTCAGGTAGGACACTCACATTACATTGGTGTTCGTTCAGCAATATGTCCCAATGCCTTCTAAGGACAGAGCCAAGACAAAAGAGTAAAATCATTTTGGTTTTTTATCCATCTATATGTCACAATCTCCCTCCGTGGGCAGAACCTGAAAAAAGGGAAGAGTCACATTAGCTAAATGCTGCACCTAGCGATAAGTCACAATTCAGCCTGTAAGCAGGGACTAGACAGAAGATAGAGTCACATCATCTGGTGACTGGTGCAGAGATATGCCACCATGTCTTGCACAGGAAAGACAGTCACATAACCTGAATATTAGGTTCACTGGTATGTCCCAGTGCCTCCTGTGAGCATTCCAAGGCAGGAGAGGAGGCTCACATTACCTGTGTGCAAGACCCAGTGATATGTCACACAGAGGAGTACAACTGGCTTGCATATTGTGTAAACAATGTGCATATGGTAGACAAATTATCACCACAGGACTCAGCAGACTGGTGAGATTATGCTTCTCAGATGCACACCCCACCAATATTCAGGATGGTCTCTATCACAAGTGGAGAGAGCCCACTCTTGAGGTCCTGAATTACACATGCAGACACAGTCCACAATTGGGATTGTGACTTTTATATGTGAACACCCAGCCACAGGTGGGATGGTGACTCATTTTTAAACACAGCTCATAGGCAGTTAAGAACTCTTATTTGGACGAAGGCAATTAGAAAGATGTTGACTGTCATAACAGGGCTTAAACTAAAGGTACAAGGAGGGGGCCGTGCCTGCTTAGGTTTTCAGAGAGGATTGTTACATTCATGCATACTCTATAAAGGCTTCATGTGGTGAAGAGAGTGTCCTGACAGGACCCAGAACAAAGGTGAGATTGTGACACTCATATCTGCTCTGAGCCAAGAGTAAAAATTGTCATCTTTTCACATGAACACGGCCCACTGTTGAGGTTCTGAATCTCACAACAAGAGGCAGTTGAAAATTGAACAACTGACTCTCATAAGTGGATGCGATCCATGTTTGAGTTAGTGACTCTAAAACCAGCATTCAGTAAACACATGAGGCTGTGACTCGATTAAGGGGCCACAGTCCTCAGGAAAGACTGAAGCTGCCATGCACATATCCAGTGCACCACTGAGACTGTGACTTGAACACTTAGATCCAACATACAGAATGTGTTTGCTCTCACACCTAGATATGGGACATGTGCAGGATTGTGAGTCTCAACTCTGGACTTTCCTGGAGGTGTAACTGTGAAATATATCTCGATCCAGCTCCTGAGTGATTTGAGTCTTCTGCCTAGCCCAGCCCATAGATATAATTGTGACATTATTGAACCCAGCACTTATGTGAGGTGCCTTTGTTCTCTTGCCTTGGCATTGCCCTTAGGGCTCATTGTGACATATCTCTTGGTCTTACACAGAGTTAATGTGAGTCTCCTCTTTTGCCCTGGCCCTGCCTACAAGGGATATTGTGACATATCCCTGGGCCCCACACTCAGGCCATGTGACTTTCCTGCCTGGAGCTTGTAACATGGGACATTGTGACATATTGTTGGGTCCAACACTTAGGTCATGAAAGTCTACGGTGTGGGCCCTGGCTATAAAGGACATTGAAATATATCTCTGTGCTCATCACCCAGGTGTTGTGACTCTCTTCTCCTGCCTGGTCCCTGCTTACAGGAAGAATTTTGGTATGTTGCCCGGCTCAACTCTTACCTGACGTGTCTCCTTTCTTCTTTCTAGATTCTTCCATCAGAGAAGATTGTGACATATCACTGGGCTTCTCGCATAAGTGATTTGACTCTCCTACCTGGGCCCTCCTTTTAAAAAGTGATGTGTCTCTCCTCTACTGCTTTGTCTCTGCTTTAGGGTGGATTACTATGTATCAGTGGAACCAACACCTAGAAGATGTGACGCTCCTCTCCTACCTGGGTCCTGCATACCTTGTGTATTGTGACATATGGCTGGATCCAACACTTAGAACTCTGCTGAATGGGCTTTGCCCTCAGGAGTATTATGACACACCTTTTCATTCATCACTTGGGTTATGTGACCCTCCTCTTCTGCCTGGGTCCTGTCAAAAGGAGAGATTGTGACAAATCACTGGGACGAGCACCCACATGATGTGACTCTCCTCTTTTGCCTGGGATACTGTGACATACTGCTGGGCATAATACCTAGGGAATTGATGGCTACTGCCTGAGCCCTGTTCTCAGGAGGCCTTGTGACGTCTCTCTGCATTCATCACCTAGAAAAAGTGCCTGCGCCCTGCCTACTAAGAAGAACGTAACAGGTCACTTGTCCTAGCAACCAAGTGATGTGAGTTTCCTCTCCTGCCTTGGTGCTGCTTGCAGGGGACATTATAACATATCACTTGGTGCTGCACCCATGTTTTGTAATTTTTCTGCCAGGGCCCTACCAAATATGCTATATTGCTGGGTCCAACGCCCACGTTATGCAGCTCTCCTGCCTGGGCTCTGCCTACAGGGGACATTGTGACATATCTCTGCACCCATCACTCAGGTGATGTGACTTTCTTCTGCTGACTGATTCCTGCTCAACTGGGGATTGTGACATATCAATGGAGGCAGCACCTAGCTGATGTAACTATTCTCTTCTTCCTGCAATGGAAATTGTGACATATCATGGGGCTTAACACCAAAGTGACATTAGTTTTTTCCCTTTGTTCTTCCTTCAGAAGACATTGTAACATATTGCTGGGCTCAGCACCAAAACGATGTTAGTTTCCTGTCTGGACCCAGCACACAGGAGTCCCTGTGACATATCTCTTGACTCATCAAATATTTGATGTGACTCTTCTCTGTTCCCTGGGCTTTGCCTATAGGAAAGCATCAGCCTGGGCTCCAGAGTCAGCCACCCATCCGTGCACAGACAAGGAGAGGTATCACTAAGCTTCAGCACAGTCTGGGACCCTAGCTTTTTTTGTAACGATTTGTTCGGCATGAAGCCCACTCACGAGGGCCTTTCAAGACTGGACTCAAGGAAAACGAAAAGGTCAACTTGTTTTGGCGACTACCTGTTGTTTTTCAATAACTGTTTGTCAGAAACAGTGATGGATGAATTCCACAAGAGGCTCATACAACCTGTTCCAGGATTTAGTGACCATTGTTTCTGTCCATGTTCATTGATTTCAAATTTAATATTTAACTTTTCCTCCTCATTCAGTCTCAATTTGACACTTAATTGTAGAAAAAATATTTTTACAGATATACTGGAAGGCACAAGTGGTATAGATTACAGACACACGGTAAGTAGAGGAGAATTAAAACCACAATTAATGAAAACCACACCCACCATGGCCAACGCCAATGCCAGTTTGACAGCCAGTCCATGATGGGGTCCTGACGGTTAGATTCTAACTGTTTTACTTGTCCTTGCATGTCTTGGGCAAGGAGAGTAATATTGTGAGAACTGTCAGGGATACACACACAACATTCAGTATGCAGGAAGGTTCAAAGCCCTCCTTGGGCTGCTGCAAGCATACTTAATGCCATTTGATTTTGCAACACAACAGTACGCAGCTGAGCAAATTCTTCTGATAACAACAGAAGTCCAGTGCTGCTATCATTAAGAGCTTTTTCTACATGTAGGCTTAATATTTTAATTTATTCCTGAAGCAGGATTGTACCCGGGGCAGCAGAAGAATACTGTGAAATGGTACCACCACCAGGGATTCTGGCACGTTCATAACCAGCTATGTTTGTAAGCATCTAGATTACTGGAGACGGGAATATTATCCCGGATGGTTAATGGAAATAATGGCACCCTCAAGTGAATCTCCCCATCCAATATGGGGACAGGTAAGGCCACCCATAGGATCTGCATACCCAGAGGGCCCCCCAGGAGACAACAATGGTTTTACTATAACTATAGTGTATTAAGATGTTATTAAAGTAGCAAAGAAAGTCCAGATTGGATTGCAAGTGTTGTTTTGGCCCCATTGGTAACGACAGAGCCATTCGGAACTGTTGGCAAGGACAATTCTCCAAGGTAGTCCATTTCCTGTGGCCTCTGACAACTTGATGCATAGCCAGCATTGACTGCGGTTGGCTTCTGTTGCAGCGGTTGCTGCCCAGTTGATGAACTCATTCTTGGCCTCAGACATGATTACCCAGGTACTGATTACTAGCAGACAGCTTATTCTCTGTAACAACAAAAATGAAGGGGAACATGATATTGTTTTTCATTTTTAGGAAATTGTACTATCCCTTTATGTTCTGCTCCCATAGCTAAAACGTCACCAGCCTTAGGGGTGGGATCTGATGGAGGCTGTATCCATATTTTGGCTCCAGGATTTAACCTACCTATACCAGTGGATCTGAATTTCCCAGTTCTGTACATAGCCTCTGTTGAGGCAGAGATTTCTTCAGGGTTTAATAGTTAACAAGGTACCAGGTACCACTGAAAATTGAGCAACCCACATCGGCAGTCTTGTAACAAAAGAATCTGGAGTGATATTGTGTAAAGTGAACTTTAACTCTTCCCGATAATCACTATCAATTATACCACCATACATTATAATGTGTCTCATTGCCAGGCTTGAACGTGTTGTAATCCATTCACCCACATTCCAGTTTGCATTTATGATGGAAACTTTTGCCTGTTGATCTTCCTGCTGATTTGTCTGTCGAGAGAAAGCAGAGATGCATGAGCATCAATATGGAAAACAGCAATAATGGTAGTGTGTGCCAGGATTCAGACATCTTCCTATTATTGTTTTCTCCAAACCTCTTTATTTGCAATTCGCCATTTGTTTCATTGCCATTCGGGCGTCCAGGTAGTAAGACCATTTTCTGCTGACCAAGAGTCGGTATACAAGTAGAAAATCTCTCTGGCCTCCTCCTGAATAGCTCGGAGAACAGCTTCTAGTTCAGCCAGCTTGCTGCTCACACCCCTCCCTTCATCAGAAATGCTTATGTTTTTAACAGGATTATAAACAACGGCCTCCCAGCATCGGGTCCCATCAACGTCTTTAGTGGAACCATCAGTAAACCAAGCGTGTTTCTGATCCTCTGGGCTTAGTTCTTTAAAGGATTTACCCCATTGGGCAGGGGAGGTTTCCTCCCCTATCTGCAGGACTTACTCGGTGGTTTCCTGAGTTGGCAAGTTTTGCACATCCTGATGTAAAAATGATACCCCTTTTTAATTCCAGCTTAGCCTGGTCTTGTAAGTACCATTTCCATTTTATGATGCTACTTTCTTGAGTGTACCCTATCCAACGGGTTTTGAGGGAGCTCATTACCCAAGTCATGATAGGAATTTGGGGCCTCATAAAAACATCATGATTAAAACAAAGGTGATCTGCTTCCTGTAAAGCCCAGTAGCAGACCAACAGCTGCTTCTCAAAGGGAGTATAAGCTTTGTCAGCCTCTGACAGCCTCTGGATTTAAAACTCCAAAGGTACCCTCTTCCCATCTTTTTCCTACCTAAGGCTTCAATTAGCATGTTGATCTAGGACAGTTACTTGCAGTCCTAATGACCCATCCGGTAAGGGCCATAGATCCAGGGCCAGTTGCTCCTCTTGTTTGGCTTGTTGAAAAGCCATGCTCTCTTTCTCTCTCCAGTGAAATTCATAGCAGTTTCTAGTGACTGCCTGCAGAGGTCGCAAAATGTTACCCATGGGCGGAATAAGATGTCTCCAGAATCCAAACAAGCCAATAAATTTTTAGACCCCCTTTTCAGTGGTAGGGCTGCAAATTCTAGTATTTTAACCTTAACCTTTAGTAAAATGGACTGTTTCCCTGCATTCCATAGGATGCCAAGGAAGGTTACAGTTTGTGCATGTCCTTGAACTTTACTAGAGTTAACTTCCCGTCCTTGAGATAGGATTTGAGTTTTTACCCTCTCCAAGCCCTGAAAACTGACTAATTCTTCAGTTTTACCCTGACTGGGCCACTCAGGCAGCTGCTTTTTTCAGCAATAGGCTGATAGCTCTGAGCCTGTTCAGTAAAGACATAGACCTGGCATTGGACCAGGGCCATTCTGGAAGTCAGATTAGAATTTTCTTTTCCGGCATAAATTTCTCTTGTAGCAACCAGTCCCTATATTGACACATTAACTTATAAGCAGGAAGCAAGCACCATCCATACCACGAAATTCCCTCAGCATCCCATTTACCAACTGGGATTTCCTGCAGCCCCTCTCACACAACCAATGATTCAAAATGCACTAATTTAGATTTCTAATTTTCACAAAGGCCAGCTCCCTTGGACCAGTCAATGGCCAAGGGAAAAAACTGGGGGAGTTTCCATCCGAATATATGGGAAGACCCTGAGCTCCCAGTCTGGTTCCTGCAGCCAAAAAATGGCTTGTTTTTGCTTTCTAATCCTGTTCGTGTTGCCAAAAATTTTCTGTGCAGGAAACACACAACGAGAGAAGAAAAAAAAAACACACACACAATAGCTTTACGGTTTAACAAAATTTATTCCACTTAAATGAAAATGCAGATATAATAAGCAAATATATAATAAGCAACTTGCAATGGGACGGGGAGAAGGGAAAAGAGATATATATATTTACACCCACCAGACTATGGAGGATTCACCACCAGACCGGGAAGCAAAAGCCTGGGCTCCAGATTGGCCACTCGTCCATGCACAGACGAGTAGGGATCTCATGAAGATTTGGCGCAGTCTGGAACCCTAGCTCTTTCTGTAATGAGTTATTTGGCATGAAGTCCAGTCAGGAGGGTGCTTCATGACTGGGCTCAAGGAACACAAAAAGGTCAACTTGTTTTTTGTGATTGTCTAATGTTTTTCAATAACTAACATATAGGAATAAATTGAAATAGAGAGTTATCTGAAACAGCGCTGGATGGAGGCCTCAGGGGGCTCACACAACCTGTTCTGGGAGTTGGTGACCATTGTTTGAGACCATGTTCAATAGAGTTCAAATTTAATATTTAACTGTTACTCCACAAAGTGTCCGAAGTAATTCCTTCAAATGTAGGATATTATGTAACTACTCACAAACTAAATTTCTCAACCAAAAGTCATAAATTGAGTACAGAGATTTTAAAAAAGTACTTCTAACTACGTCTGTCTACAGGGGACTCAAATTATTTATTTATTTATTTATTTATTTATTTATTTATTTATTTGTTTGTTTGTTTGTTTGTTTTAGAGACATGGTATTGCTTTGTTTCCCAGGCTGGTCTCAAACTCCTGGACTCAACTGATCCTCCCACCTCAATCTCCTAAAATGCTAAGATGACAGATATGAGCCATCATACTATATAGTAACAAAAACAGACTAAAAGTGGTGAGATGAATCAAAACAATTTTGTGCAAATCATAACCAAATGAAGACAGACTATGTCACAATTATATTATGCAAAATACTTTTTAAATAACGGTCTTAGTTTATTAAATATACTATAAATTAAAACTGTCAAAGAAAACAAAAGAGAAAATAATAAAAGGGTTTATTCACTGGAAACCTATGACAATTATACACATTTATATAATTGTGTGTATATACCTAATTATGTATACACACACACATATATGCACCTCACATGAGGATTTTAAAATAAATCAATAATATCTTAACAGAACACAAGCAAAAAACAGCAATATACAGAGAACAATGTTTTAATACACCAATTCTGTAATTAATAATGAAGCCAGATAGAATATTAAAAAGAAAACACGGGACATGAAGGTACTCTAAAGCAGTTAGATGTAAGAGATGCATAGAGACCACTCTACACAAAAACAAAACTCACAGTCTTGTCAAAAGCTCATAAAACATTTTCCTAAAAGTAAATATTAGGCAAAAAATTTTAACAGTATTTTTAAAAAATTGAATGTTACAGAAAACCCTTCAAAAAATCAGTGAATCCAGGAGCTGGTTTTTTGAAAAGATTAACAAATAGACCTCTAGTAAGACTAATAAAGAAGAAAAGAGAGAAGAATCAAATAGGCACAATAAAAAATGACAAAGGGAATATCACCACTGAACCCCCAGAAATGCAAACTAACATCAGAGAATATTATAAACACCTCTACGCAAATAAACTGGAAAATCCAGAAGAAATGGATAAATTCCTGGACACATACACCTCCCCACCAAGACTAAATGAGGAAGAAGTTGAATCTCGGAATAGACCAATAACAGGCTCCGAAATTGAGACAATAATCAATAGCTTACCAGCCAAAAAAAGTCCAGGAGCAGAAGAATTCACGCAAAATTCTACCATAGGTACAAAGAGGAGCTGGTACCACCGCTTCTGAAACTAATCCAATCAATAGAAAAGAGGGAGTCGTCCCTAATTCATTTTATGAGGCCAGCATCATCCTGATACCAAAGGCTGGCAGAGGCACAACAACAACAAAAAAGAGAATTTTAGGACAATATCACTGATGAATATCGATGCAAACATCCTCAGTAAAATGCTGGCATACCAAATCCAGCAGCATATCAAAAAGCTTATCCACCGGCTTCATCCCTGGGACTCAAGTCTGGTTCAACATACACAAATCAATAAACATAATTCATCATAGAAACAGAACCAACCATATAAACCACACGACTATCTCAATAGATGCAGAAAAGGCCTTCGACAAAATTCAACAGGGCTTCATGATAAAAACTCTAAATAAATAGGTATTGAGGGAACGTATCTCAAAATAATAAGAGCTGTTTATGACAAACCCACAGCCAATATCATGCAGAAAGGGGAAACACTGGAAGCATTCCCTTTGAAAACCAGCACAAGACAAGGATGTCCTCTCTCACCACTCCCACTCAACATAGGATCGGAAGTTCTGGCCAGGGCCATCAAGCAAGAGAAAGAAATAAAGGATATTCAATTAGGGAAAAGAGGAAGCCAAATTGTCTCTGTTTGCAGATGACATGATTGTATATTTAGAAAACCCCATCGTCTCAGCCCAAAATTTCCTTAAGCTGATAAGCAAATTCTGCAAAGTCTCAGGATACAAAATAATGTGAAAATTCACAAGCATTCCTATACAACAAAAACAGACAAACAGAGAGCCAAATCATGAGTGAACTCCCACTCAAGATTGCTACAAAGAGAATAAAATATCTAGGAATCCAACTTACAAGGGATCTGAAGGACCTCTTCAAGGAGAACTACAAACGACTGCTCAATGAAATAAAAGCGGACACAAACAAATGGAAGAATATTCCATGCTTATGGAAAAGAAGAATCAATATCGTGAAAATGGCCATACAGCCCAAGATAACTTATAGATTCAATGCTATCCCCATCAAGCTACCACTGACTTTCTTCACAGAATTGGAAAAAACTACTTTGAAGTTCATATGGAACCAAAAAACAGCCTGCATAGGCAAGACAATCCTAAGCAAAAAGAGAAAAGCTGGACGCATCACGCTACCTGATTTCAATCTATACTACAATGCTATAGTAACAAAAACAGCATGGTACTGGTATCAAAACAGATATATAGACCAAAGGAACAGGACAGAGGCCTCAGAAATAACACCACACATCTACAACCATCTTGTCTTTGACAAACGTGACAAAAACAGGCAATGGGGAAAGGATTCCTTATTTAATAAATGTTGCTGGAAAAAATGGCTAGCCATATGCAGAAAACTGAAACTGGATTAATTCCTTACACCATATACAAAAATTGACTCAAGATGGATTAAAGACTTAAATGTAAGACCTAAAACCATGAAAAGCCTAAAAGAAAACCTAGGCAATACCATTCAGGACATAGGCATGGGCAAAGGCTTCATGACTAAAACATCAAAAACAATGGCAACAAAAGCCAAAATTAACAATTGAAACTTAATTAAACTAAAGAATTTCTGCACAGCAGCGAAACTATCATTAGAGTGAACAGGCAACCTACAGAATGAGAGAAAATGTTTGCAATCTACCCATCTGACAAAGAACTCATATCTGGAATCTACAAAGAACTTAAACAAATTTACAAGAAAGAAAAAAAGAACAATCCCATCAAAAAGTGGGCAAAGGATATGAACAGACACTTCTCAAAAGAAGACATTTATATAACCAACAGACATATGAAAAATTGCTCATCATCACTGGTAATCAGAGAAATGCAAATGAAAACCACAATGAGATACCATCTTACGTCAGTTAGAATGGGAATCATTAAAATGTCAGGAAAGAACAGAGGCTGGAGAGGATGTGGAAAAATAGAAACGCTTTTACACTGTGGGTGGGGGTGTAAATTAGTTCAACCACTGTGGAAGACAGTGTGGCAATTCCTCAAGTATCTACAACAAGAAATACCATTTGACCCAGCAATCTCATTACGGGGTATATATTCAAAGGATTATAAATCATGCTACTATAAAGACACATGCACACGTATGTTTATTGTGGCACTGTTCACAATGGCAAAGTCTTGGAACCAACCCAAATATCCATCAACGATAGACTGGATTAAGAAATTGTGGAGTACATACACCATGGAATACTACGCAGCCTTTAAAAAATGATGAGTTCACGTTTTTACAGGGACATGGATGAAGCTGGAAACCATCATTCTTAGCAAATTGTCACAAGGATAGAAAACCAAACACTACATGTTCTCACTCATAGGTAGGAGTTGAACATTGAGAATACATGGACACAGGGCAGGGAACATCAAACACTAGTGCCTGTTTATTGGTTCGGGGCTATTGAAGGGATAGCATTAGGAGAAACACTTAATGTAAATGATGAGTTGATGGGTGCAGCAAACCAACATGGCACATGTATACCTATGTAACAAACCTGTACTTTCTGTACATGTACCCTAGCACTTAAAGTATAATAAAAAATTGAAGGTTACAGACTATAATTTCTGACCAAAATGGATTAAAGCTAAAAATCAATAACAGAAGAAAATTCATAAAATTCACAAATACATGAAAATTAAACAATTTACTCTTCAACATGCTTTTGTTCAAGAGTTAGAAAACTTAATATTTTGAACTTGTCTATTATCCACAAAGTGACCTCCAGATTTAATACAATCCCTATGAAATTCTTAATATTATTTTTGACAGAAACAGAGAATGTGACTCCCCAAAGTATATGGAATTTCAGGGGACCACATAAAAATTTTTGGAAGCATTACAATTACTGATTTCAAAACATGTTAAAAATCTACAGTAATCAAAATCGTTTGTTACTGTCAGAAAGTCAGAGAACTAGGCTAATAAAAAGATCTTTGCCAACTCTGCAGACAGTGCCTGCATCGTCCTGCAGACTGACAATGATTATTTTGCTGCTGATAAGCTTAAAGTGTGAGGCAGAGCTGACCATGTGCCAGTCTGTGGAGAGCGACATCACTGATAACACCAGTGTCACTAAGTCTCTGCTGGAATCAGAGATCGAGGCCCTCAAGGAAGAGCTGCTCTTCATGAAGAACCATGAGGAGGAAGTTAAAGGTATACAAGACCTGATTTCCAGCTCTTGGTTGACCATGGAGGTAGATGTCCCCAAGTCTCAGGACCTTAGCAAGATCATGGCAGGCATCCAGGCCAAATATGAGGAGATGGCTGAGAGAAACCGAGAGGAGCTGGACAAGTACTGGTGCCAGCAGACTGAGGAGAGCACCACAGTAGTCACCATGCAGTCCGCTGAGATCGGAGCTGCTGAGAGCATGTTCAGGGAGCTGAGAGGTACAGTCGAGTCCTTGGATATTGACGTGGACTCGATGAGAAATCTGGAGGCCAGCTTGGAGAGCAGCCTGAGGGAGGTAGATGCAAATGGAGCAGCTCAACAGGATCCTGCTGCACCTGGAGTCAGAGCTGGCACACACTCGGGGAGAGAGGAACCAGGCCCAGGAGCACGAAGCCCTGTGGAACATCAAGGTCAAACTGGAGACTGAGATTGCCACCTACTGCCGCCTGCTACAAGACGGGGAGGACTTCACCCTTGGTGATGCTCTGGACAGCAACAAATACCTGAAAACCATCCAAAAGAACGCCCCCGCAGGATAGTGCATGGCAAAGTGTTGTCTGAGACCAACAACGCTGACGTTTTGAGATGCTGAGCCAGCAGAAGCAAGGTCCTTTTGGGGAGAAGGAGGCCAATAAAAATTTCAGAGGTCAAAAAAAAAAATTACCTGCAAATCACAGAAGTGTTTCCTTCACACAAAAGTAATATAGATTCATTAATTCATAGAAGTGGAAATTAGGACAATTTCCACAACTACTCACCCAGAGACGATTAAAAAATTAGTTGACCACCAACTCATAAAACAAATACACAAGTCATAAATAAAGTATGAGTAATGTTTATACAGGCAAATGAACAGAGAATTATGTTGGCAATAGGCATATGGTTGATCAATATTTGACTTATTTTCTACACTCCTTGAAAGTGTATACAGTTGAATATAGTCATACAAAATTATAATACATACGCAGAATCTAAAAACACAATTAAATGATGTAAGGCAGCCTATGTTAACAAGGAAATACAGGAATATAAAATATTAGAAAACAATATTAAATAAACATTAACCTGTGAAATACTGAATAAACAAAGCACACAACTGAAGAAGACTCTTTGTAGATAGCTGCAATGTTCAACCAAAACTGGGCACCTATAAAGAGCAGATTTTGAATTATTAGCATGTGGTTAGAGTAACAAAATTGCACAAAAAATGCATTATAATCTCCCATAAAGAGCATTTAGAAGAAAGTTTTAATAAAGATTTCAATGATATTAGAAACATTTTTTATTATGTTCTTTATATATTACTCCTCATTTTATACAAATGGAAAGGCTATAATTTATTTTCTTCTATTTTATTTTTTGAGACAGAGTCTCTCTCTGTCACCCAGGCTGGAGTGTAGTGGTGAGCCCTTGGCTCACTACAACCTCCACCTCCCAGTTTCATGCCATTCTCCTGCCTCAGCCTCCCGAGTAGCTGGGACTACAGGCAGCCATCACCACGCCCGGCTAATTTTTTTGTATTTTTAGAAGAGAAGGGGTTTCACCATGTTGGCCAGGATGGTCTTGATCTCCTGACCTTGTGATCCGACCGTCTCGGCCTCCCAACGTGCTGGGATTACAGGTGTGAGCCACCGCGCCCGGCCGGCTACATTTTTTGTATTTTTAGTAGAGAAGGGATTTCACCATGTTGGCCAGGCTGGTCTTGAACACCTGACCTCGTGATCCACCCACCTCAGCCTCTTAAAATGCTGGGATTACAGGCGTGAGCCACTGCACTGGCTTATAATTTATTTTTTTAAAAACAAAGAAAAGACTTACATTTTTAAATATGGGAACAACATGAATATTGTAAAATGTGCTGTGGAACACCACAATACAATAAGCGAATACAAATAAATTATACTATCATTCAGATAAATGTTGAGGAAAGTAAATGGAAACACTAATGATAAGTTTTTCTATGCAGTGAATTTAGACACAAACTAAAACTTTTCTTAATGTGATGTGCATACTATCTAATTCACTTTCTATATAACACATAAATTCAAGTGTGCTATTCTGAAACCCCTGAAGCTAAAATTATACGCTAATTTGGCATACATAAAAATAAGACAGGGAAAACGTACAGATCACAGTCCCACTAAGCTTTATATAAGATTAATTAATAAAATAATTCATTAAGAAATAAAGTAACAATTAAGAATTTATTCTATTCTTGGCAAGTTTCTAAGTTTTTTTTATGGCATTAAGGTCTTTAAAAATTCTTTGAAATGAGTGGTTACAATAAACTATTCCACAAGTGAGGTGCTTGGCATAGAGAGTTCACATTTCTAAGTTAGTTTCTACTAAAGAAAAGAAAACTTTTTGACCTACATTACCAGAGATGAAAAAAAGAATAAAGTGAAATAGAAGATTCAACTTTATCATATGTGCTGAAGTGCTTTGGGCTCTGATAAATTTTTTTTCCGATATTTTTACACGATCACATTTGAAATCACAGGACTGAAAATCATGAAGCAGAAGCATGTGTCCTTGGTGTTTCTGAAATATGTGAATCAAAACCCAAGGTCTGCACTTTTACTCTCACAAACTTCTGATGTGAGGCACAGATTTTACAAAACAGCTTTAAATAAAAGTCTCGCAAAATGTGCAGATTTCCTCAGATCCCAAAAAACAATGGAAAAGCACTCAGACCACAAGGCCTTCATGGGAATAACAGAAAGAAGAGGAGAACTTTGGCTCTCGCTGTGAATGCCCTGGAATATTATTGGAGGAACAGGAGAAGCCTTAGAAGATTTAGGAGCATAATCAGCATAAGGTAGGAAATTTCCATCTGTAGCAGCAAAAGAAGTAAATCTAGGATTTTCCAGAACCAATTTCTTTGAAGCAGAACTTCCAGCACCACATTTTTAAGGTTTTCTCCTTGGCCTTTGCACCTCTCATCTTTGTTATTTGTTCATTCTTTCCTATTGGGGTGATGCCTATTATTCTCTCTCTTTTTACATTCCAAAGATATTTCCTTTACTGTGGAACAGGGGCGTCCAAGGGAGACCACAGCCAAGAGTTCTTAGTTTCTGTTTCTGGTTGAGCCAGCAAGGCCCTTTCCTCATCCCCCTTTTCTGCTTATCACTAGAGACAGAACCTGAAAACCATGGTTGCAGGCTGCTAAAAGCCTAAAATAAAACACAGCCATAAAAATAACAGTACAAGTCGGGTTGGAAAAGCTTGCTGTACAAGGCAACCAGGTCTGGCTTACATTCACCACATCATTTCTTCTTTCCCAGAAATTGGGCTCAAGAGAAAACGTCCAACTTTTAGTATCTCCCTCAGTATACAATGAGAATAGTGGAACCTATGTTCAAAGGTTTGGCTTCTGGGGCTACCTCTGGTGACTAGATTCTGTCTCCCCCAACAGGGAGTGCTAAAGGAAATGGCAGAGTAATAAGAATGACAACTTATGACTGCTGAGAAAAGAAGATGAATGCCTATCACAGCCTCAGAGAAACAAACACTGCAATCAACTGCGGAAGCAAAGGACTACCGTGTCTGGAAAATAAGGGGAAAAATATCTTTACCTTAAAAATACACACACAAGGCCAGAG
This sequence comes from Pongo pygmaeus, assembly GCF_028885625.2. Classification (NCBI taxonomy): domain Eukaryota; kingdom Metazoa; phylum Chordata; class Mammalia; order Primates; family Hominidae; genus Pongo; species Pongo pygmaeus. The sequence goes on along the minus strand of NC_072384.2, from coordinate 1,251,700 downwards.
AAGACACATCGAAGACCCTGTTAATGAAGCACCAGAATATTCAGCCTCACTGACTGCTGTATTATCTTGTAGTAAGAAACTTTTTACATACTACGTTACACAGTTGTTTTATAAATTTCTGAATCTCATCAAAAGATTGCAGGGCATACAGAGAAGGCAGAAAACAGAGAAAACATGTCCCAATTAAAGAAATAAAATAAACCTACAAATATTGACCTTTAAAAATCTTTGTTGATCTTGAAAGATCAAAATCTGTAGGTTTATTCTTTTGTTGTTGTTTTTGTTTTTGCATTATATAGTTTAAAAATAAAAATAATTATCAAGGCCGCTTAATGAGACGGGCACTCCTCTGGTCCGCGGGGCACCGGGAAAGGAGGAGCCTGGAGACCATGCCGGACACATTGGTGGCCCCAGGCTCAGAGCAGGAGCAAGGACCAGGCTGCACCGGGCCGAAACCGCCTCCACTTCCAGCGTTCGCGGATTCCAGGAGCTCCAGACCTGGGGTCGTGGTGAGATTCTTTGATTGATTGTGTGATGGTGGCTGAGTTGCAAGCAAACAGGTTTCATCACTTAAATTGCTTTGAACCAATGAACCTGTATTCCCTTACAAAGAAGGACAGCCCATCGTGTGAACTATAGATTTTCTGAACAAATTTATATTGGATTCATAGTGGTGTCATGCCCGCAGACGCCTCCGAGTTCCCCTAAGTTCTTAGAGGACTGCTTTGACTTTTGATCTGAGAATTGCAAAGTTCCCTAAAGAATGACATTTGTGGATAAGCGCAAACTTAAGAGACAGCGATTGGACAGAATTTGTGTATTAATTCGCCTCCAGGTCATGAAAGACCCCCTGCATCCCCGCCCTGTGGTGGCGCTGCTGGACGGCCGCGACTGCATTATGGACATGCCCATCCTGAAGGACCTGGCCACTGTGGCCTTCTGTGACGTGCAGTCCACGCAGGAGATCCACGAGAAGGTTCTAAACAAAGTCGTGGGCGCCATGATATACCACACCAACACCCCCACCAGGGAGGACCTGGCAAATTTCAAGGCCCTGAGAGTGATCGTGAGGGTTGGCAGCGGCTACGACAAAGTGAACCTCAAGGCTGCTGGCGAGCTCGGAATTTCTGTGTGCAACATCTCGTCCGCAGCCGTGGAAGAGACAGCCTACTCCACTATCTGCCACATCCTCAACATGCACCAGAGGAACACATGGCTGTAAAAGGCACTGTGGGAAGGCAAGCGGGTTCAGAGCATGGAGCAGATCTGCGAGGCGGCCTCGGGAGTGGCCCCTATTCCTGGGGAGACGCTGGGCCTCATCGGCTACAGTCGCACGCAGCAGGCTTTTGCAGTTCCAGCCACTGCCTTTGGATTCAGCGTCATATTTTATTACCCCTACTTGCAGGATGGGATCGAGCTGTTCCTGGGCGTGCAGAGGGTCTACACACAGCAGGAATTGCTGTATCAGAGAGACTGCGTCTCCTTGCACAGCAGTCTCAGCGAACATAAACACCACTTCATCAATGACTTTACCAGAAAGCAGATGAGGCAGGGAGCATTCATTGTGAACACAGCCTGTGGTGGCCTGGTAGATGAGAAAGCCTTAACACAGGCCCTCAAGGAGGGCAAGATACGAGGGGCAGCCCTCGACGTGAATGAGTCATAGCCCTTTAGCTTGGCTCAGGGTCCATTGAAGATGTCCCGAATATCATCTGCACTCCTCACTCTGCCTGCTACAGCGAACAGGCGTCACTGGAGATGAAGGAGGCAGCTGCCACCGAGATCCGCTGAGCCATCACAGGTCGCATCCCAGGAAGCTTAAGAAACTGTGTGAACAAGCAATTCTTTGTCACATTTGTGCTTTGGTCAGTAATAGACCAGCAAGCAATTCATCCAGTCATCGTGGGCATGGCTCCAGGAGGACTTCCTGCATCCAATGAAGGGATCATCCCTGGATGCATCCCGGTGACTCACAACCTCCCGACAGCGGCACATACTTCCCAAGGGCCCTCTCCCAACCAGCCCACAATCACGGGGACAATCGAGAGCACCCCAACGAGAAATAGTAGAGAATGCCGGAGGGTAATCATTCTGATACACTTGGGAACAAGGACAGTGAAAAATAGATGAACTAACAGAAAAAGAATCTGACGCTCTTTTTAGCTGATTCTGGACCTATGCATCATTGATGTTGCAGTGTTAAAACTACAAGAGTTAGAAAACTGAAGATGTCGTCTGTTTACGGATGCTCTGAAAGAATAGGGTGTGATTTATTAACCACCAACTTCCGTTATTGTGTGTTAAGTTTTTCATCTGTGCGTCAAATCACAAAGAATAAATAGAACTTTTCCTTTATCAGTCCCTTGGGCACAGCAGGTCCGGAACACCCTGCTCAGAATGTTGCATCAAGACTTCAAACATCAAAATAAAAACCATGAGGAGGAAATCCACATCTTGTGACTTGAGTCCCTTCAGTCTACAGGGACTGGTTACCGCTTTTTGCTAATAGGAAGATCACATTACTAGAAAATGTGGAGTAAACTGTTTGCCTGTGTTAGACATCTGCACGCATAGGATTGAAGACAGTACCGGCTCCTGTACAGAGAAATGTCTCTCACATCTGAACCGCATACTGAGCGGGCAAGTTGGTTGTAAGTTCAGTAAAAGCCTCCGATAATGCAAAAAAATAAAAAATAAAGCAGTATTAATTTTCACAAGCTGTTTGTAATCAAATATATTTTCTCAGTTTCAGATGCTCTGCTATTTTATTGAGTGGAAAGTCTTGCACTAAAAGGGTTCAAGAAAAATAATATTGCATTTCCTTATGTCACAGGAAACACTTTTAATGGTAACTTGTCAGATTGTCTATGAACAAACCCACTTTTTAAGACACTGATAAAATCTTTTCTTCACATATTTTATACAAGAACACTTCAGATGTAATGGATGTGACTGATTTTAACAAATCCTATTAGATTTACATCAATTAGTTACATGTTCTATTCATAGACTTTTGTGAATCATTGCCTTTTTGTTTAAAAAGATGGCCTGTTTTGAGCCTTTCATTAGGTACATTCCTGTTTTTGTGACAAAAGAAAAACTTTAAAATTGTCCCAAACAGAAAAATAATGCCTATCAGAAGTTTGCTTTGTTTCAGTGCGAGTTACCATTATTGTAGATGTTTATTGTAAAGATGGACATTTAGCATTGAGTGAAGTTTTCAATAAAATGTAATTTGAAAAAAACTGCTTAATGAACACAAACAGAACATAGACAACAAAATAATATTAGAAGAAGCGATACATAAAGAAAATGAGATATCAATAAAAAGATTTTTAGAAACCAACAAAAACTGTGAATCTGAGGAACACAATAACTATATTAAAATTTCAATCAACAGTCACAAAAGCAGACTAATAAAGCAGAAAAAATCACACAATTGATGACATTGTAGTTGTAAATATTGAGTCATGAAAACAAATATTTTAAATAGAATAGAGAAAAAATATGGGACGTACTGCACACCATCAAGTGGACCATTGTATTTATAAAAGGAGTCTAAGAAAAACAATATAGGAGAAAAGTAATAAAGACGTTATTTTTAAAAAGTAGCTGAGAAATCCCCAGATGACAAGATAATTAAACAAGAAGAAATACTGCCAAACAAAATCCTTCAACTGGAATAATTTCACTTCAGGAATAAAAAAAAAAAGCCTTTCCAAAATAAATAAAAGCTGAGTGTGTTACTAACCACTAGAACAGTCCTAAAGGAAATGTTAAAGAAAGTCTATCACATCCAAAAATGAAATGATGCTGCCCAGCATCATAAAAGCACATGAAAATAGAAAACTCTCTATTAAAGATAAATATATAAACAGGTATAGAAATCTCTACTATCATAACGATGGTGCACAAAACTTTCAAAATATTACCATGGAGTTTAAAAAATGCAGCACAAATCTGCATAAATGTGTGTTCATAGATAATAAGAAAAGATAATATGTGATATTAATAACACAGGGGGGTATGAAAAGGTACAACTTTGCATTCAGTTGAAATATAGTTGTTATATATTGTCATAACTTTAAGATGATTTATATAGTCTTTATTTCTCAAGATGATTACCAAAAAAACCTGCAGAATGTATACAAAAGCAAATGAGAAAGAAATTGAATCACGTCACTACAAAATCAACAAACAAAAATAAAGCAGTAAGAGAAAAAAATGATAAATAACACATCTACAAGAAACACAGAAGACAATTACAAATAATAATAGTAACTTCATTAACTGCAGTAATTGCTTCAAATATAAAAATTAAATACCTTAAAGAAAATGAATAAATAATTTAATGGATTAAGAACAAAGAAGATCTAGCAATGTGCTCTCTACAGGAGTAACTTTAGCTCTAAGGACGCAAATAACTTGAAAGTAACAGTATAAATAAAATATATATTATACAAAAAGTAGCTACAATTGGAGCGTCATGGTCATAATTATATTAAACAAAATATATCTTAAGTCAAAAGTGTTAACGAGACAGATTGGTATTATGTAACGGTGAGATGTGTTAACTTGAAAGGAGTCTATAACAATAATTTATAAATCATATAAATATAATTTGAAAAACCTGCAAACATATACCATTGGGATTTTCACAAAAAATACATTAAATTTTTATATTACTATAGATAACACTGACATTTCTCCTTTTTTTTGGAGACAGAGTTTCTATCTCCCAGGATGGAGGGCAGTGGCACGATCTTGCGATAGGCTTACTACAACCTCATCTTCCCAGGTTCAACTGATTCTCGTCTTTCAAATATGTAAAACAAATATTGACAGAAGTCAAGCAAGAAATATACAGCAACACAACAATTGCGGACTTCAAGACTCCACTTTCAATAATTACTAGAATAGTCAGATATAATATCAGGAAGAAAGCCAAACCTGAACATTATAGACCTAACCAGCATTTACAGAACTCTGCAATCAAAAGCAGCAAAATATGCAATATTCTCAATCACACATGGTACATTGTGTTAGGATACATGTCTTATTAAATTTAAGAAAACTGAAGTCATATAATGTAAATAAACTAGAAATCAAAAGCAAGAAAATTTGGCAAATAAGTAAATAAGAGGAAATTACTCAAAATCTTACATATAGTCTTGCTGAAGTGTGAGGTGATTTAATATTAAGATGTCAGGGCCGGTGCGTGACTCATACCTGTAATCCCAAGACTTTGGGAGGCCAAAGTGGGTGGATCACTTGAGATCAGAAGTTTGAGACTAGCCCGGCCAACATGGCAAAACTCTATCTCTACCAAAAATACAAAAGTTAGCTATAAGTGGTGGTGCATGACTGCAATCCCAGCTACTCTGGTGGCTGAGACTGGAGAATTGCTTGAATCTGGGAAGCAGAGCCTGCAGTGAGCACAGCTCACACCACTGCCCTTCAGCCTGAGTGACTCACTAAAACTCCATCTCAAAAAAAAAAAAAAAAGAGGTTATCAGTACTACTCATGATGATATAAAAATGTAATGTAATTTTCATCAAAATCCCAATGGTATATTTTTTTGCAGAACTTTTGTGTATAATTCTAAAAGTTGTTTAGGAACTGTTACTAGCCAAACACCCTTTAAAAAGGACAAAGAGTTACTACATTTTCTGATTTAAAATCATGATACAAAGCTACAAAAATAAAAACAATATGGTATTGCCACACAAACAGATACATAGGTGATGAAACACAATAGAGATCCCAGAAATAAACCGTTGCCTATGTGATAAAATAGTCCTCCATAAACTTTCCATGACCACACAAAAGAAAAATAAAAATCTCTTTAACAAAGAATTTTCAAAACTGCATATTTGCAGAGAAAAAAATAAAGTTGAATGCTTCCTTTGTATCGTATACAAAAAGAAAAGTTTTTTTTTAAATGGATTCAATACTTAAACTAATACAATTCTTAGAAGTAAACATAGGGGAAATGCTTATGACATAAGTCTTAAAACTTTGCTGAAGTATGACATCAAATTCATAAGAAACAAGAAAAGAGCAAAAAAAGGGAGTAAATTAAGCTTCAAGTGTTTTACACATCAAAGAAAACATTTAGTGACATACAAATGTCACCTAATAAGTGGGTGAAACCTGGGCATGGTGGCTCATGCCTATAATTCTAGATCTTTAGGAGGCCAAGGCAGAACGATCACTTGAGGCCAAAAGTTTGAGAGTGGCCATGAAAACATAGCAAGACACTGTATTGTATAGGGTTATATACGTGCATACATACATACAACAGAAAAGAGTAAAAATATTTTCTATTCTCATATTTGGTAGATGGTAAATTTCAAAATATATAAACTCCTATAACTCAACAACAAAAAAAGTTAATAACTTGATTTAGAATGGTAAATGTTTGAAATGACTTTCTCCAAAGAAGATATAGAAATGACTAGGCATTTAAAAGGATACTCGACATCACACTTCTATAAAAATGCAAAGCAAAATCACAATAATCTATCATCTCAAACTGATTTTTAAAATAGTGTGAAAACTCTTCAAAAAAATTAAAATGATATTATTATATAAACAAGCAAACCCCCTTCTAGCTATATATTTAAAATATAGAACACATGATCCGGGAGAGATATTTGCACTTCCAAATTTATTGCAGCGTTATTAAAACAAGCCAAAAGGCAGAAACAACCGAGATGTCCCTTGACCAATGAACAGTTTAATAACAAGTGGCACATACGCAAAGTGGAATATTATTCAGTCTTTAAAAAGACACATTTTATGATAATTATTGAGAATATCAAGTTAATTGAAATAAGCCAGCAACAAAGTGATAGTGTATGATTCCATTCATAATCAGGTAACTTAAGTAGACAAACTCATAGGAAAAAAAAGTTAGAATGGCCTTTGTCAAGGGCTGAAGAGATGATAAAATGGGCAAATGTCTTAAAAGACATTTAATTTTAGTTTTGCAAGACATAGAAGTTCTACGGGTCTTTTGCATAACTATGTGAATGTACTTAACACTAATGAAATATATACTTAAAAAGAATTAAGACGGTAAATTTTACCTTATGAGTTTTTACCACAATTACAATTTTTAAAAGAAAAAATATGGAGTTATAAAGCTTTCCAAAAATTAAATTTGGTTCACAAAAGATTTTCTCTCACACAAAGGAAGTATAGATTTATAATTAAACACATGGTGAAATTAAGACTATTTCACTGACTATTCATCCATACAATATAAGAAAACCATTGAAAATCAGCCAAAAAATACAGAAGATGAGCCATGAGCAAAGTTGGGGACTTATTTATAGAGACAAACAAACACATATATAATTTAATTTTGAAAACATATGACCGACTTATATTTAATTAAATCCAATATTAGTTTCGTGAGTGAAATTTGGTTTTCAGTTTGGGCAAATGAAGACCTTTCTGGGGTTAAATGGATTATTTCTTCTCCGTTTCTTGATATGGACCTGTGCTGGGGACTGGTCAGCTCTTCAAGTGCAGTGCACTCGGTTTTGTTTCTGTGCCAGGATTAAACCTATGATATTTCACATTTCATATATAAACCCCTATGAAGTGTTTCCAGGGGATGGCTGCCCCATAACCTATGTTTTGCCAAGTGTTTACTATGAGTTTCACCACCATCCTCTTGAACGTGGTATTGTAACTAAAACTCTTCAGGAAATTCTACTTAAAACTAAAATCACGTATATCTCAAGAAACTCCTCTGTGATTTGAAATGCATCTGTCACGTGTTGTCTGCAATCAGCATCCTCTTTTAAAGAAAGTAGAAAGGACAGATGAGGAAACTGATAGTGTTACTGCATGGGAGACAGAGGTGAGAATACACATGGTGGACTTCAGGTTGTATTCTCATTTAGCAGAGAGAGGGAGAGACAGCCTTCTACGGTTTCTTTTACAAAGCCAGTAATCAATATCATGAGGGCCTCATTCTTAGGACCTAATTACCTCTGAACTCTTAAGGCCATCACACTGGGCATTAAGGTTCTGGAATGTGAATGGGGGAGGAAATCACATAGTCTGTTGCAACTTCCAAAGTTATATTTTTTAAAAATATATTATTTTTCTCCTACTTGCTCTGTCTTGTGCTTCCTCTCTCAATCTCTCTGTCTCCCTTTCTCTCTTTTTCTGTGCACACATCTGCCTATCTCTTTCATTTTTCACCTCTCTATTGTAATCCTCAAGAGGAGGAAGCGATCTCCAGTGTCCTAAGATGCTCTAGGTACAGACCCACATGATAGAGAACTGAGGAGATGCCCAGACCAATGGAGAGGAAGGAACTCGGGCTCTCAGTTCACGCTGAATCGTGCCAATTTCCATGAGGCAGAGTGGAGGCTGATCTTCCCCAAAATCCAGCTTCAGTTGAAATCAGAGCCCCAGCCAAGTAAAAGACCTTGAGGCAGAGACACCAAACTAAGCTATGTCGAGGTTCTGGTTCACAAAAATTGTGAGATAGTATTTGTTGTAAAAATGTGCCAAAATTCAGGGCCATGTTGTCAGAGAGGAGCAAATGACTAACCTCCTCTTTCAGGCCCCAGAATCTTCCCTCCACTCTGTTCCTTTCTTTCTCAGGCTGCCTGCAGCCACACTGGTCCCTTCCTCACCTCCTCTGCTGAACTCACCTGTGCCTGTGAGTCTCTTCACAAAGAGTGGCTTTTTCCTGACACACTTTCCACAGGACTGGCTGTCTGTTGCCATTCTGGTCTCAACATAATGTCACCTCAGCAAGGCATTCATGTCCCCTCCAGGCAACCTCTCCCCAGCCCTCCCTCCCAACATTCTACTCTATTTCTATTATAAAATGCTGTTTTATTTTGCATGTACTTGCTTTAGTATTTTTGTCCTGCAGTCCTTAGACTGTGGGCTCCCCGCGGAGAGGCAGGGATAACATAATCATTTTTGGTATCACATGGTGAACCTACCAAGGTAGCTGCCACAGGGTGGGTGCTAGGGAAAGAGTCGCTGAGTAAAATAACATGGAAAATCACAAAGCCCTTCTTCCTGCTTTTGGCCACCCAATAATTTGGAGATCATGAATGACAACAGGAGGTGCAGGACCTCAGCGTGACTCTGCCTCTGGCTCCAGCTGCTCCAGTAAAGCCCAGCGGGCACAAGAAACACGGGGGTCTGCCGCCACCTAGAGGCTGTCACTAGCACTGTAGCCCCAGGGTGAAGCATCACAAAACAGGTACCTGTATTGGGGGATTCTCAAGGCAGTGGCTCTTCAGAGACCCCTGGGAAAAAGGAGCAGTATTTGAAGGTTCCAAAGGACATAAAAGTGACCTAGGAAGCCTCCCTTGATTCCTATTTTCCTCAGCCTCTTTAGGTGTGCGATGCACTCATTAAACATTTTAACAGCATTCAGAGACACTATTTTCTTCCACTTCCGAATGAGGACCTCAAGGACACCCCAAAAACTAGTATTTTTTTTCTGGGCCCCACACTCCAGAGCCCAGTGAATTGTCACATTCTGCTTTATTCCAAGTCCTCATCTCCCCAAGTCTTTAGGCCTCTCTCTTCTCTGAAGGACCTCTTGAAATTGAAAAGCCTCTTCTTAGAGTCGCAAAGCGCAGTGAGTTACCAATGAAAAGCCAAGGCGAGGAGACACTTATGAGTATCTGGAATCCTTGATATTATTCCCTTCAAGTACCCCTATTTATGAAGGAAAAAACGGATTCTTTCTTTCCCGTAGCCTCTCTTTATATCACATGGGGTGGTGGGGGGAGGGCACAGCTCATTTTAGTTCCAGGTGCCCACAGAGGTGGGAGTCACAACCCCAGTCCTGTCCTCTTGAAACAGTTGGCGAGGTCCCCAGGCACGGCAGAACCCAGGGAACCTGGAGGATCCTTCAGCCTATGCTGTCAGCTCCTGGAAGTGTAGCTGGGGGGAGGATGCCTCTGCCTCATGGCAAAGCTGTCTCTACTATTTCTTCCCCTTTTGTCACTTCTCTGGTTTCCTCTTCCCTAACCTCACCTCCATGATCTCCACTTTAGAAGCTTGTGTGTGTGTGTGTGTGGTGTTTGTGTGTGCATGCCTGCACACCTATGTGAGAAGTGGAATAGTAGAATGCCCGGGTAGAAAGTAGAGCACAGGGTTTGCCAGGACTTAGGGGCGCTCATTTCCAAAGCAAATCTGACGGGTGGGGTGCATGCAAAGACTAGGAAGCTGGCTCCCTCCATAATACTCTGTGTTCTGCCCAATTTCTGCGATCTGGACCAGTCTTTGGCTTTTTTGGGCCTCAGTCTTCCTGTTGTAAAATAAGGTGTTGAACACAAAACTGTATAAGCACATGTTCAGTGACGACATGTTGTCATGTTCAATACCAGATACAATATTGGGATGGGGTGAGTTTGGGCAGACTTAGGTGTCCATAGGTGCTCAGGGCTCTGGAAATGGCCAATGCAGGTAAGCATAGAGCACGGCGCAGCCAGGTTTTTTTTGCAGGGCTAGGGGATGAAACAATGCACCACGGGCTCTGCTCTTGAGGCTGGTCCCACAAGAATTTATCACGTTCAACCAGCAACTGTTTGATGCATTTCATGTCCTGTGAAGCCCATGTCCATCCCCATTACAGTGAGGGGCACAGGGTACTAGAACTGTAAAATAACATCTTTTGCCATTTTTTCTTTTTCTTTTTAACTGCATAGATATTTCTATTTTCTCTTTTTCTGTTTTGTTTGTTTTTTAACTAATTTTTAAGACATCTTTACAGGTTGGCTGTGGTTCTTCAGACTTTTAATTGCAGCATTTCGAGAGGCGGAGGCAGGTGGATCATTTGAGGTCAGGATTTCAAGACCAACCTGGCCAGCATGGTGAAACTCCGTCTCCACTAAAAAGACACACAAAAAAATTAGCCAGACATGGTGGCCCGTGTCTGTACTCCCAGCTACTCAGGAGGCTGAGGTAGAAGAATTGCTGAAACTTGGGAGATGGAGATTGCAGTGAGCTGAGATTGCACCACTGCACTACAGACTGGGTGACAGAGCGACGCTCTGTTAAAACAAAAAAAAAGAAGATAGAGATCTTTGTACAGTGTATGTGTGAGCCCCTTTGTAATTTCATGGGTTGCAAATATTTATTCCAATTTTGGAACTTCTTTTCTTATTGTGGGGTTCTCCTTAAGTTTGGTTTGGAGGTTATTAGTGTTTTGTTTTGCTTTGTTTCTATGTACCTTCTCTCCAAATTGATTTATAGATTTGTATTTTCACAATACAATATTTTGGCAAAAATCTTGTGGAAGCTGTCTAATCAATTTAAAAATTTTACATACATATAAAAAATCAGAGAACTGTAAAAACTGTCCTGAAGAATAACAAAGTTTGTGAGCTTACAATGGCATATATTCAGACTTAGATTAAAGCTATAGTAATAAAAGCTATGTATGTTAGTAATGCCAAAATAGGCACAAAGAAAACTAGAAAAACTCGAGAGTCCAACTCAGACCCACACAATTGGATATTTTGTATATTACAAAAGAGGAACAGAAGAGCAGTGGAGAGAAGACAGTCTTCTCGGTAAATAGCCTTGGGTCAACTGGTTATTTATGTGAGAAAGAAATACTATCTTACATCATTAACAAATTTCAATGATAAGTTGATTTTAAATTTTAAGGTGAAGTTGAAAACAATATGTCTAGTAGATGACATCGATAAATATGTTCATGACCTTGGCACAGACCAAGATTTCTTAGGACACAAAGTGCATTAACCATCAAGACAAAAATATTATAAATTGGATCTTATTAGAATTAAAACCTTCTCTTCATAGAAATTAAACCTTCAGGAGAGTAGAAAAGAAAGAACAGAGTGGAAGTCAACATTTGCCATATATTTATGTGGCAAAAGCCTTATATCTAGGTTATTTAACTAAATACGATCAATTAATAAACAAAGATGCAATACATTGAACAAAATTGTCAAACATGTGACTAGGAGTTCCACATACAGAACCGAAGGGCCAACAAGTAGATAAACATATCCGCATCCTTATGCATCAGAGCAATGCATACTACAAATACAATTTAATACCACTATGCAATAGTTAACATTTTTGAAAACTGATAAAATTAAATACTAGTGATGATGTCAAGCAACTGGAAGTTTCTTATACTGTTCTGTGTGTAAACTGTTATAACCATATTCAAAAACTCCTGGGTAGTATCTCCTAACTTACATGATGTACTTAACCACACTCTAGGACCCAGCAACTCCACTATTAGGTATAATAGAAATGCCAGCATAGTTTGCAATGCAGAAAAGTGCTCGAAGCAGCATTATTTGGTACTTTTCCAAACTGAAAACAAATCAAATGTGCATCAATAATAAAACAACTAAATAAAACAGCTACGTATTCCTTTATAAGGGTACATTATTCAGATATAAGATTAATTACAGACATATTAAAATGTACAAAAATCGCTCAAAGACAATTTAATTAGATTTAAAAATCCTACCCGAGCAATCAGATAATAGAAAAAAGAGGCATCCAAATAGAAAAAAAAATTGATTCCTCTCTCTATATTTGCAATATGAGTCTCTATGTAGCGAATACTAAAGCCTCTCCAAAACTCCTTTTGGAGAAAACTTGAAAAGCCTCCTGGAATGGATAAGCAAGTAAAGTTTTAGGACACAAAACCAATGTCCAAAAATCAGTGGCATTTCTATGCACCAATAACATGGAATTCCTGAACATTTTCTATTTTTATTGCATTCTCAATTTCTCAGTTACCTATTTTTTTTTATTTTTTCAGCTAAACTAATTTATTCTTCTGTATAATTTCACCTTCTTAATAAACCCCAGGGCTAAAAAGTGAGAATAAAATACTTGTATGTTTCTTGTTCCCTCATTTTGAAAACTTGTCTGGATGAAACCGATACTGTCCTAGGGAGGATTTATTGTGTTAAATTATGTGCAAAACACTGCACAAAGAGCAATTAAAGTGAAAATTATTAAGGCATTACCTTTACTTCGGGAAACTCACACTAGTCAGATTCTCTGAACCCCAAAACTTAACAACAACCTAGTAAAAGCTTGTTCAGAGTGGAGAGAGGGTGGGGGCAGGAAGGTAAGTTTAAAAATCAGGCTGGGTGGATGAGATAATTACCCCAGTAATGCACTGGAAGTATGGATGTGTTTCGGATGGGTGAAGACAAAATAATCTCAGCAGAGGGTGCAGATAAAAAACGGCAGAAACCCAGAAGGCTTATGCAGGAAGAGGAATGAGGTTGCTGGACTGAGGAGAGTGACAGTAAAAAGCAGAGGTACAAAAATCGGTAGCATTTCTATGCACCAATAACATTGAATTCCTGAATATCTTCTATTTTTATTGCATTTTCAATTTCTTCCCTCAGTTACCTTTTTTTTTGTTTTTTTTCATTTAAACTAATTTATTCGTCTGTATAATTTCACCTTGTTAATAAACCCAAGGGCCAAAGAGTGAGCATAAAGTACTTGTGTGCATGCTGTTTCCTCATTTTGAAAACTAGTCTAGATGAAACCGATACTGTCCTGGAGAGTTGGCATAGACAGCATTTATTTCCATCCTCAGCAGGGATGTCTGCCAGAAAGAGGGAGTTTCTGAGAAGCAGCCAGTTGCCCCATACATATGGGGAATTCTCAGCAATGTTAGGTAACCACCACGAGCATTTTCATTCTGGTTAGACGGGACTCTGGATGGTTGTATGGGAAAAGAGTCAAACTCTAAGGGAGTGAAATACGACATTGCAAAGCTTTATACATTTACCCAGGGACGATTTATTGTGTTAAATTATGTGCAAAACACTGCACAAAAGGCAATTAAAGTGAAAATTATTAAGGCATTATCTTTACTTCGGGAAACTCACACTATCAGATTCTCTGAACCACAAAACTTAACAAGAACCTAGTAAAAGCTTGTTCAGAGTGGAGAGAGGGTGGGGGCAGGAAGGTAAGGTTAAAAATCAGGCTGGGCGGATGAGATAATTACCCCTGGTAATGCACTGGAAGTATGAATGGGTTTAGGATGGGTGAAGACAAAATAATCTCAGCAGAGGATGCAGATAAATAAGGGCAGATACCCAGGAGGTTTATGCAGGACGTTTATGCAGGAAGGTTTATGCAGAAATGAGTTTGCTGGACTGGGGAGAGTGACAGTAAAAAGCAGAGGATAATAGGCCTCTGTGGTCATCAGGGACTATGGGGTGGGTTAGTTGGAGGTTACAGTATCGGTGAGGTACTTTTGAAGAGCAGGGTGTGAAAATAAGATAAATATTTTGGAATAATTATGTAGCAAGGTGGTTAAGAGCAATAGAAACTCAAAGTATTACATAAATATGCTTTTTTCTTATTATCCCACAGAAGCCTTTAGCCTTTCCTCTTAAACTGAGAAAGGAGTGGTTTTCTAAGATGTTTTTAAATTCCCACAGGCAATCTTTACTCTGTGCTGCCTTTTAGTAAAGGTTTGTTTTAACCAAATCAAAGAAGATTGAATGGATTTTCTTGCTCACAATGGTTCAGTGCGACCTCTCATACCTTCTACTAGTTTTCAGAACATTTAATGTGATGCTCCTGACAGCCCAAAAGTATTCCCTTGTGCAGAATAAACCAGCATTGATGGAAATAATTGGCTGAGTGTCAATACTCCATGGAAGGGTGCTCCGCTTGCTAAGGCTCCCTCCTCTGTGCTATGAAGTATTCCCTTGGGCAGAAAGAAAGCAGCATTGATGGAAACAATTGGCTGAGTGTCAATACTCCATGGAGGGGTGCTCCGCTTGCTAAGGCTCCCTCCTCTGGGCTATGCCTTCTACATCATGGTTGTCCACTGCAGATGGAGCTTGGAAGGAGCTCTGTGGGTCTTGTCAGCACACAATAGGTGCCCAATTAGCATGGCCAGAATCAAGCTGCTCCCTCTCACCATTTCTTTCTCCATTTGTCCTTTGTTGGGAATGGAGAATTTTGCAACTGGTTTCACCTCAGGATTGAAGTTCAAATCTCAGCTGATACTTCGTGCATGTTGACTTTTCTGAGAAGAATTTGGGAGAATAAAACATTAAAAAGGGCCTGGCCAGGGACGGTGGCTCATACCTGTATTCCTGGTATATTGATAGGCTGAGAAGATAGGATTGCTTGAGGCCAGGAATTTGATACCAGCCTTGTCAACATAGTGAGACCCCATTTATAAAAAAAACTTTAAACATTAAAAAAGTTTGATCAGGTGTGATGGTTCCCAACTGTAGTCCCAGCTGTGTGGGAGTTTGAGGCAGAGGATCACTTGAGCCCAGGGATTCTAGGCTGCAGTGAGCTATGATCATGCTACTGCACTCCAACCTGGACAACCATGCAAGATATTTCAAAAATAAAATCTTTTATTATTCTTCACTCCTATAATCTCTCCAGAACTTCCGCACTATGTGACAGAAAGAAACAAACTCCCCCAAGAGTTTGGTTCTTGCTTAAGATTTGGTTTACTGCAGCTTGACTGCTCCCTCTTGTACTCATTTTGTATAAAATAAGAACCCCCACGTCAAGTGGAGGTTCTCCTCAGCAGAGGGTCTCATCAAGGCCCCAGGACTGGCACTTTAGGTGGAGGCTTTCTTTTCAACCTCTGAATAATAAAAGAAGACACTAAAATTGAGAAAAGATTTCTAGACACCAGCTTCTTGAAAGGAGCATTTAGTCAGAAGACAAGATGTGGTCATTGGCAAAGGTGACCCAGGCTGAGTGGGGAAGTCCACCAACACATCTGAAGACTGACCTAGGGGAGGGTTTCCCTGATGTTCACCCCTTCTGCCCTCCATACATTCCTCTACTTTTCCCAAACTTCTCTCTGCATTCTCCAAATTTTCTAACATCCCGTGGCTTTCTTGCCAGGGAGTCTAATGAAATAAAAGCTTTAAAATTGGTTGGATTTTAAAAATAATTTTATTGATTCTTATAAGGAACTGACACAAAATTATAATATCAATTCTTGAAATGTTTAAAAAGTAAATAGAGTGTAAGTTGACAATTAACTTATTTGATTCCTAATTAAAATAATTTTTTTTTGAAACAAGGTCTTGCTCTGTCACCTAGGCTGGAGTGCAGTGGTGAGATCTTGGGGTATTGCAACCTCTACCTCCTAGGGTTAAGCGATTCTCATGCGTCAGCCTCTGAAATAGCTGGGACTACAAGTAGACACCACCAACTGGGTAATTTTTGTGGTTCTGGTGGATACGGGGTTTTGCCATGGTGCCCATAGTGCTGTGAAACTCCTGGTCTTAAGTGATTCACCCGCCTCGGCCTCCCAAAGTGCTGGGATTACAGGCATGAGTCACCGCACCTGGCCTTAAAATTTAAAAAATTAAAGGTAATTTTAAATTACTCAGAAATAGCCAGAATTAACCATTGAATCCTCTGAATCTTTTTCTCATGCATAAGCCTTTCTAATCTTTCTATTTAAACTTAGCATTTGACTCGGTTCTGGTGTTTTAAAACCTGCTTTTTTCCTTCAAGGAAATGCAGACCATCTCACAAGCCAATAGATATCACGGACTTTCTGAGGCTTAGTGGCTGCCTGGTTGTTTATCTAGGACCTCCCATAATGTACCTAAGTAACACCCTCTTGATGATGGGGTTAAGTTGTTGAAATTGCCTTCTCCTTTCTGAAGCACTACGTGGAAAAAATTAGATCTTAAAAGAAACACACAGACCCATACCGCACCCTTCCTTTGAACTTCACTACTGCTTATTTAAAGAGATGCTTATTCCTGACTACGGTCCTACATTACACTCTCTGTAGAACATTTGGAAACTATAAGAGTACAAGAGAATCAATAAGGCAATTCAGTTTCTCACAGGATCCTGATTCCTATAAGAAACACCTCAATTCTTATAATTCGGCATATTTCCTCTCAGTCATTTTTCTGCACATTTTAAATTTTAAGCTCTAATGTATAAGTTTGGTTATACCTTTTAATGTATGCCTTTAATTAATATGTTTAATGGTATATCTTCTCATAAGCACTTCTCCATGTCATAAAAAAATTATTTGTATATCCCATTTTTAATACATATATGTAGCTCCAAAGAAGATGCATACCTTGTTTACTCTTCTAATACCCTATTATTGGAAAAATTTGTTTTTCCAATTCTTTGAGATAATAAACTGATTAGAGTTAGTATTTTAGTCCTCATTTAAATTTTCTAAGTGTTGCCTTTCTGTTAGTGGCTAAGTGACTGTTACAAGGAGAAGAGCCCTCCTGTAGGGGTGTGCCCTGTGTTTGAGGCCTCCGTGCAAAATGCCTCCCTTGTGGCAGGTCCCCATGTGTCTTTCCAACATCAGCACTGTCAGACTGAGGGTGCTTGGAATTCTGCAACTGTAACCCTTCTCGAATATTCCTTGAATTCAGGTGCAAGTGATCTCCTCCATTGTGGATACCAGGAAGTAGGCTGTAGAGCATTCTGTGACCCTGAAGAATGACACGATGTCCTTGATAAAGAAGGTGGAAATTCCTGAAGAAGAAACAATGTTTTCTCAACAGCAGAGGCAGATGGAGAGTCTATTCAATGACTAGGTCATGGAAAACCCTGTTTTCTACAGGTAGATGCTGGCTTCCAGGCAAACCCACACCCTAGGTGTATGACAGAGGCCTCAGAAACACAAAGGATCTCATGAAAGATGAGTGCCAGGTAGCAATGAAGCCTCAAGAACGTCCACTGGAACAGAAGGTAATAACACTCTGGAATTGTTTGCATCTCCTTGCCCATCCCCTGGCTATGGACTACAACTATGCAACTCAATTGTATGCAACTACAAATATAGCTATAATTATGAAAAGCGCTGAGATTGTAAATCACAAATACAGCAAACTATGCATATAGATAAGAACAAAAACCACAAGCCTTCTAAAGGATGTATAACATGTAACAGCAGCTCTCATTAACTCATGTTTAGATATCAAGGAAATAATAGCAGGAATGTTTTATGTTCACATTCCAAACAAAACCTATTATCATCCATCATCAGTTCATTCATTTCTATTTTACTAATATTTGTTTTACTCTATCTTGTAAGCACATATGCTTCTCTGCTAGAATTAGAGAAATAACTTAGTCCAGTGATAGTGTCTCAAAGTTATATAGGTCATTCTATCAAAGCCTCTTTATAAGAGTACTTGGCACAGTTATTTCTGTGGGTCTCTGAGACATTCTTATTTGGTTGAAGACGAAGGCTTGTGGCATGGAACTGATTTGCAAGCACTTTTAGGAAAACAAAAGTAAGCTATGCCTACAGGAATGTAGTTAGTCGATACCACTAAAATGTTGTTTTATATCATGCAAACGGCACTAACATCTTGACAAATAGATTATATTATGTACAGTAAGGGCACTGGAAAATTTTTAAAAACTTTAAATATTTTCTGGATTATTTATGTGAATAACAATTACATAAAAAATTTAACCTAGGGGAAGCTAAGCATATGTCTGATTATTTAACTTAACAAAATGCAAAATAAGCAAATACCCATTTATGATAGTAGGACATAAACACTTTGTTCTGATACAAATATCAAACAGAAAATGTAAGTAAGAAATAGAAAAAATTGACCTGTGTATGTTGATTATTTATATGTGTGTATGTTACTATGCAAAATTATGTAATTTTTAGTAACTTAGATTACGTAAATATGTATTATATTTTAGGCAGCAGCAAATATTAACACAGTGTTTAATGTGCAGCTCAGATAATAGTTGATGATTAAAATTTATTAATATTAGCTACTTACAACAAACGGTTATGCAAACAGAAATTCTAAAATTAATTTTGTATTAACTGAAAATTTTAAACTATTTTCTAGAGAAGTTTTTATATTACAAACAATAAAATAGAAAGTTTATAAAAAAGAAATGCTATAAGAAATAGTTGGATTTTGATTCCTTAATTTTTCTAAATATTAGTACTTGGAGCTTCACCATTAATAGTTCCAATAGGCTACACAAATTTTCTCCTCAGTTCAATGGCAAAACAGAAGGCATTCAATTTTTAAATATATGATGCAATTTTATTACCATTTTTTCTATATAAATGACACAAAAGTTAGACCAATAAAAACAGAATTTCTTCCTTGAAATTTCAAGAGCTGAGCTGAGCTGGGAAGAGCTAAACTGCTTGATATCAGAGTTGGAAATTAAAGCAAGAGGCCCACATCAAAGTAATAGTTAAGTCTTTTTGTCTTCCTTTCTGTGAGTGTGGTAAGCAACAGGCAACATCAGATGAAGCACCGACTCCTCATTGTTCCATTTTTTCCTCATGGAAAAGCACCAGGAAAGGGTCAGATGGATCAGTGCAAACATGGGGCACTGTCTCACTGCCGAGGTGGCCCCTCATTAAAAACAGGCCTGCAATGTTGTGAAAAAGGGGGCAGGAGTGCGTAGAGGAGAATGCATGAGCAAGAGTAAAAAGCATGGAGTATTCATAAGAATGTATAAAAATTATTATCAAAGTTCCATTTCTTCTCCCGAAACAGGGATCTGAACAAAAGTTTCTGAAGAAGGCCTCAACCAAAAGCCCCTCAGGAAGGTGCCCCTGAATCTAAGTGATGGGACTGGGAATGAAAATCTACATGTGAGCCTCAGTGGCCAAGATGTCCGGTATTGTTTATTTCAACCCCGCAGAAACTGCAAAGCACTGACTTTTATATACTTCTCCTAAACGCACATGTCAGCAGGAGTGTGACAAACAATGATTTCAAAGATGTAATGTGGGTATCAGAATTTCTGGCAAAAATTTGATAATCTTATCTTTTCAACCTGAAATAACCATATATGATGAGAAACTTCAAAGGCATCTACCTCCACAAATAATTTTTCAGGAAAGAATAAAGAAGCAAAGCTGTAGAATAAAAATTAGACTAGAAGTTGATGCTACCTTTCGGAATTGCTAATAAGGGAAGCACAGGTTTTTAGAATTGAACATGTCTGATTGGTGCGTATAATGTCACAGCAGCATAGATGCAGGAGTATTTGTATCTGACTATGTTATCTAAAACAAGAATCCTTACATTTTCAAAAGTTTAGAAAAAATAGGTTAGAGTAGTTAGTGGAGGTGGTGTTTTTCCTCTTTGGTTGATTTGGGAATTAACACCAATCCTCATGTTAGTTTCTGGTTCATATGTACACCCTGTGTTTTAATCAGGACAATTTAGATAAATACATTGACTTAATCATTTCAGGTGTCTGCAAAGAGAGCATTGTTCACATTACAGATATCTTTTCAGTGGAATAAAATACCTCTACACAGAATCTTCAATGACCCCATCATTTGAGGTCAGTCATTTATAATAAAATGAAATCTACTATTCTTTTTAAGATATACAAAGCAAAAGTCATCAAGATCAAAGTTATTCAGTAACAAAATACTAATAAAAACACGGCTGTACCATTAGCACTTAATAAATCTCAAAATTGTATATATATTATAGAAATAATATAAGTAGTTATAATGATTAAATATAGTAGAGGAAAAGTTTAAAAGTAAGAAAAAATAAAGTATATTATGAAAATAATTAGGTAAAAATCTTAAATGTAAACAAAATTTCAACATAAAGAATAGAATAAATAGAAAAATTACATAAATGAAAAAAAGGAATTATGAATTAGAAGGTAGGATGAAGTGAATATTTAGGAGTCCCAATAGGGATAAACAAATAAACAATATGAAAAATTAAAATACATAAAAATCTAGAATAAGTCATGTAGTTTAAGTCCCAGTTTAAATAAATAAAGTGGAGTGAATGTCAAATAGGGAATAAAAAATATAATTATTAAAATAATTATAATAGCTTAAAGGCATAACTATTAAAAGAAAAACAATAGTTAAAAGCATAATACCAAAATAGAGAAAATCACATAAAGCCATCTAAAATAAGATTCAAATTAATTATAAAGCAATGAAAACAAACCTATTTCTCAATGTGTGAATAAGATCAAGAATCCAGTAGATTATGGTCTTCAAAGTTCTGAGGGAAAAACATGTAAATTTAAAATTACATATATTTCAAAAGTTATTTTCAGGATTGAGGAAAAATGTGCCTTAATACACAAAAGCAATGTAAACTGAGTATATTTACCTCAGTAAAATGCATTTAAAATTTCCTGAAAATTTAGTTTATGAAGAAAAGTACTCTTCCTGAGAACAAACATTGAGATAAAATAGACGTGAAAACATCTAAATAGATCAAAACAATATATATATATTATTATTATTATTATACTTTAGGTTTTATGGTACATGTGCACAATGTGCGGGTTAGTTACATATGTATACATGTGACATGCTGGTGCGCTGTACCCACTAACTCGTCATCTAGCATTAAGTATATCACCCAGTGCTATCCCTCCCCCCTCCCCCCACCCCACAACAGACCCCGAAGTGTGATGTTCCCTTTCCTGTGTCCAGGTGTTCTCATTGTTCAATTCCCACCTATGAGTGAGAATATGCGGTGTTTGGTTTTTTGTTCTTGCGATAGTTTACTGAGAATGATGATTTCCTATTTCATCCACGTCCCTACAAAGGGCATGAACTCATCGTTTTTCATGGCTGCATAGTATTCCATGGTGTATATGTGCCACATTTTCTTAATCCAGTCTATCACTGTATGACATTTGGGTTGGTTCCAAGTCTTTGCTATTGTGAATAATGCCGCAATAAACATGCGTGTGCATGTGTCTTTATAGCAGCATGATTTATAGTCCTTTGGGTATATACCCAGTAATGGGATGGCTGGGTCGAATGGAATTTCTAGTTCTAGATCCCTGAGGAATCGCCACACTGACTTCCACAAGGGTTGAACTAGTTTACAGTCCCACCAACAGTGTAAAAGTGTTCCTATTTCTCCACATCCTCTCCAGCACCTGTTGTTTCCTGACTTTTTAATGATTGCCATTCTCACTGGTGTGAGATGGTATCTCATTGTGGTTTTGATTTGCATTTCTCTGATGGCCAGTGATGGTGAGCATTTTTTCATGTGTTTTTTGGCTGCATAAATGTCTTCTTTTGAGAAGTGTCTGTTCATGTCCTTCGCCCACTTTTTGATGGGGTTGTTTGTTTTTTTTCTTGTAAATTTGTTTGAGTTCATTGTAGATTCTGGATATTAGCCCTTTGTCAGATGAGTAGGTTGCAAAAATTTTCTCTCATTTTTTAGGCTGCCTGTTCACTCTGATGGTAGTTTCTTTTGCTGTGCAGAAGCTCTTTAGGTTAATTAAATCCCATTTGTCAATTTTGGCTTTTGTTGCCATTGCTTTTGGTGTTTTAGACATGAAGTCCTTGCCCATGCCTATGTCCTGAATGGTAATGCCTAGGTTTTCTTCTAGGGTTTTTATGGTTTTTAGGTCTAACATTTAAGTCTTTAATACATCTTGAATTGATTTTTGTATAAGGTGTAAGGAAGGGATCCAGTTTCAGCTTTCTCCATATGGCTAGCCAGTTTTCCCAGCACCATTTATTAAATAGGGAATCCTTCCCCCATTGCTTGTTTTTCTCAGGTTTGTCAAAGATCAGATAGTTGTAGATATGTGGTGTTATTTCTGAAGGCTCTGTTCTGTTCCATTGATCTATATCTCTGTTTTGGTACTAGTACCATGCTGTTTTGGTTACTGTAGCATTGTAGTATAGTTTGAAGTCAGGTAGTGTGATGCCTCCAGCTTTGTTCTTTTGGCTTAGTGTTGACTTTGTGATGTGGGCTCTTTTTTGGTTCCATATGAACTTTAAGCAGATTTTTCCAATTCTGTGAGGAAAGTCATTGGTAGCTTGATGGGGATGGCATTGAATCTGTAAATTACCTTGGGCAGTATGGCCATTTTCATGATATTGATTATTCCTACCCATGAGCATGGAATGTTCTTCCATTTGTTTGTATCCTCTTTTATTTCCTTGAGCAGTGGTTTGTAGTTCTCCTTGAAGAGGTCCTTCACATCCCTTGTAAGTTGGATTCCTAGGTATTTTATTCTCTTTGAAGCAATTGTGAATGGGAGTTCACTTATGATTTGGCTCTCTGTTTGTCTGTTATTGGTGTAAAAGAGAAAAACCCCATGATTATCTCAATAGATGCATAAAAGGCCTTTGACAAAATTCAACAACCCTTCATGCTAAAAACTCTCAATAAATTAGGTATTGATGGGATGTATCTCAAAATGATAACAGCTATCTATGACAAACCCACAGCCAATATCATACAGAATGGGCAAAAACTGGAATCATTCCCTTTGCAAACTGGCACAAGACAGGGATGCCCTCTCTCACCACTCCTATTCAACATAGTGTTGGAAGTTCTCGCCAGGGCAATTAGGAAGGAGAAGGACATTAAAGTGTATTCAGTTAGGAAAAGAGGAAGTCAAATTTTCCCTGTTTGCAGATGACATGATTGTATATCTAGAAAACCCCATTGTCTCAGCCCCAAATCTCCTTAAGCTGATAAGCGACTTCAGCAATGTCTCAGGATACAAAATCAATGTACAAAGATCGAAACAATATTAACACTGTGTCAAATTACACACCATGTGTGATATATCCATATGAAGCACATTTATGGATGAATAAAAGAAAATGTTATCCCAAGCGTTGTATTAATTAAAAGAGTAAATTTGGTAACAGATGAATAAATACGAAAAATAATTCTTGCCCAGGTTACATTTGATTTAGCTTTAGTGGGGTAGAGCCAGTCACTACTAATACAGAAGTTGGTAATCCATGAGAGGAAGAAAACACATAGTGTATAACTAAAATGAGTGAGTTTGAAATTCACCAACCAGTAGGTTCTGGGATTAATGGCAATGGCTTGTAGTATGTTCAAAGAGCAGGTGGTGCATGGGAAGAAGCTGCTCATTATCATGTTAAGATAAACAGCAGGCTTCTATTTGAGGCCACTCTAGAGAACATCTTCCCAATTTATGTCTGTAGAGAACAAGTTTGTCATGGTAGGAGCATCACTATTTAGATGAAGGCCTAGTTACTGATGCTCATGTGACAGTACCTGCGCCTGCAACCCAAAAAACAGGCAAAAATCCAGAAGACAGAAGGGAACATGACAGAGATTCCAATTCTATGGAATAAAAAGCACTTTTATAGCACTATTATTTGAAGATGTGACCTTTATCAGAAAAGTAAATGCATATCTGGAAAAACAAACAGGACAGCAAACAAAGTCTCTTCTTAGAAAATCTCTGTGATTATGTCAACCAAGACCACCACTCTCGTCAGTGCCGACCATAATGGTTACCTCAATCAAAAAGTCCTGAGTCATCCCTAGAAACCCTATGTGAACCATCCCCCCAGCCTGCTCTTTCCTTCACTTCCCATAAACATCAATCATGCAATGATGCCACTGAAGCCCCCTCTTTTTGTACTTTTATTATCTTCACATTTCCTGAACAGTTGTAAGTGCCATGTGTCCTGGAAGTTTTTAGTTTATTGTTATATCTTCTCTTAAATTACACAAGATCATGGACAATGACTTATGAACATTTGTATCTGTACACTTGTTACAGTGTTAGGTTAAGTTCTATAAAAATGTGAATGACTGGAGATAAGTAGACAATCCATTGGTCAGTTTTTTTCACTCTACGAATTAATGCGAGGTGGAGAGAAGTTATAATGTGTAATTGACCGAGCTTTCTTCATCAAACGTTTTAATAAGAGCAGTAATCTATTTATGAGCATAGAGCACTGCTGACCTAAGCACATCCCGAAAAACCACACCTCCCAATACTGCTGCTTTGGGGATTAATTTTCAACATAAAGTTTTAAGGGATACAAAAACATGAAAACTATGCCTTATGTCCCCAATTTATTTTTAATTCCACACAAAATACAAACATTCCATCTACTAGATTCTATAATTCTAAACTCTCTCCAGAATCAACTTTAAAATCTAACTTCAAAATCTTGTCCAAACCTCATATGGGTGAAAGTCAAGGTATAATTCATTCTAATGCAATTTTTTCTTTAGCTGTGGATCTATGAAATCTAACATGTTGTGTGTTTTTGAAATACAATGGTGGGAAAGGCAAAGGACAGACATTGCTGTTTCAAAAGGGAGAAATAGGCAAGTAGCAATAAATAAAAAGTCCCAAGTGTGTTATTAAAAATACAAAAGGCAGGCCATGCACGGTGTCTCATACCTGTAATCCCAGCAGTTTGGGAGACCAAGGCAGGTGGATCAGTTGAGATCAAGAGTTCAAGATCCACCTGGCAATATAGTGAAATCCCGTCTCTACAAAAAAAAAAAAATACAAAAATTAGCCAAGCCTGGTGGCACTCACCTTTGGTCCAAGCTACTTGGGAGGCTGAGGCAAGAGAATCACTCTAGCCTGGGTGGCAGAGGTTGCAATGAGCTGAGATCACACCACTGCACTCTAGTCTGGGCAATAGAGTGAGAATCCATCTCAAAATAAATAAATAAACAAACAAAATTAACAGACAAAAACTGCTCAAATTTGAAAAAAGAAATGGACAAACACACTCAAGAACTTTAGCGGACTTTGACCAGCATAAATTTAAAGAAAACCAAAGTGAGACACAATATAAAACTGTTAAATATCTCAAAGACAAAACTTCAAAAATTTCAAGAGAAAGAAGATGAAACACATACAATTTAGGCCCACTAATACTATCAACAGATGTCTTTAAAGATATTTTGCAGTTCAGAATTTGGGATGATACACTCAAGTTCAAAAAAAAAGAGAAAAATTACCAACCAAGGACATTATATATGGCAAAACTCTCACTGAAAGATGAAGGTGAAATTAAGATTTTTTCAGATAAACAGAAGCTGAAGGAGTTTATGACCACTAGGTTTGTTCTTCAAGAAGTGCTGGAAAGTCCTTTGAGATTAAAAAATGAGAGTACCAAAAAAGCCATACAATACTATAAAACTCTTTTGTAAAGCAAATATATAGAGAAATATAACATCCTGTATTACTGTGATGTTGGTAAGTAATTTTAATTCCCTTATAGAATTTGACACAAAATGTACAAAAATATTTTATATATATGTTAAAGAATACATCATAAAAAAGGCCTAATTTGTGACATCAAGAACAATGTGTGTGTTGGGAAAGACAGTCACGTAAAAGACTGGAATTTTTATATGCTGCTGGAGATAACATCAAATTAAACTAGATTGTTATAACTTTGAGATGTTTCATGTAATCTGCATAGTAGTCACAAAGATAATACATCCAGAATGTAGACAAAAGAAAAAGAAATAAAAACATATTAGTACAAAAATTAATTAAACAAAAAGGAACACAGCAAGAAATAAAATAAATAAAAGAACTACAAAAGAAACACAATATAATTAACAAAATGGCAGTAGTAACTCCTTAACTGCAAATAATAACCTTATGTGTAACAATGTTAAATTCTCCAGTAACAGACACAAGGTCACTGAAAAAATAAAAATATAAAATCAAATAAATTCTGTTTATAAATTGTTTATAAAAATAAAAATACAAAATCAAATAAATTCTGTTTATAAATTGTTTATAAAAATAAAAATATAAAATCAAATAAATTCTGTTTATTTAATGATAAACATGGATTGAAAGTGCAGGGATGGAAAATTATATTCTATATGGTAAACAAATCATCCTAAATAGCAACCAAAATAGAACAAACTTGGTCACATTTACATTAGATGATTAGACTTTAAGCAAAAAACTGTCATAAAGACAAACACAGACATTATACAATAAAGATAAATCTCCAAGAAGATATCATAATTAAAATATGCACATGTATCAGCAATTATTCCAAACACATAACACAAATAATGAAAGAATTAAAAGGAGAAATAGGCTGAGTACAGTGGCTCACGCCTCTTTGTAATCCCTACATCTTGGCGGGGGCTGAGCAGGAAGACGGTTTGAGCCCAGGAGTTGAGACTATCCTGGGCAAGACAGCAACACTTCGTCTGCGTAAAAAACAAAATTATAAATAAAAATAAAGGGAGGAATAGAGACCACCACCAAAATGATAGGAGACTTTAATAACGGAGAGGACAACCTGGCAGACCAAATGAAGACAGAGGATTGAGCAAGGAGTGATTCAACCAAATCCAACAGAATTTTAGAAACTGTCTTCTCAACAACAGAATGCAGATGCTTCTGGTGCGCACATGGAACATTCTTGAGACTATATCACAAATCAGACCACAAAGAAATCAATTCACGAAAATTAAAATCATACGAAGTATGATTTACAATTAAAATGGAATGGAACTAGAAGTGAATAGCAGAAGAAAAATTTAAAAATTTGTAAATACATAAAAATCAAGTAACATGCTCCTAAACAACATTATGGTTTAAAGAAGAAATCACAGTGAAAATTTCAGCATAACTGGAGACAAAGCATAACAAAATTATTGAATACATATAAAGCTTGTATTCAATTGTAGTAGTAAATGTGTACATTTAAAAAAATCTATCTAAATCAACTAGTAAATGTAACCAAACATAAGTAAAGAATAAAAATTTCAGTAGTTATAAATAAATTACAATTAAAAGCCATAGAAAAATCAATTAAAATTTGGTTTTATTGACAAGATTAAGAAAACTGACAAACAGATTAAAAGAAAAAAAGAAGATATCTCAAATAATTAAATTCAGAAATAAAAGAGGAGCTATTACTACTGAAGCCATAAAAGTAGGAAAAGAAGAGATTATAAAAGTTTAATTCCAAGTATATGCCAAAAAAATGTGATAGGCTAAGAGATATAGACAAATGTCTGGAAATATAGATTATACTAAAAATAAACCATAAAAAATTCTGAATAGGCATATAAGTAGTAACAACAACCTCCCCTCAAAAAGCCCAGGCCCAGATCACTTCATTAAATATTTTTTTTTTTTTCAAAATGTTAAAGCAGGGTTAACGCCAACCCTTCTTAAACTACTTCAGAAAAATGAAAAAGAGAAAACAATTTCCAACTTATTTTTTGAGCCCAGCATTAACACAACACTGAACCCTACAAAGACACTAAGGGAAAAAAAATACAACTACAAATCAATTTTCCTGTTGACTATTGATGTAAAAATTCTCCTCGGAACATTAGAACACCAAATTCAATGACATACTGCAAGGATTATACACCATGACGAAGAAGGAGTTATCTCTCCAATGTAAGTATTGCTCAACACATGTAAATCAATCTTTTTTTTATTATTATTATACTTTAAGTTCTAGGGTAAATGTGGACAAAGTGCGGGTTTGTTACATAGGTTTACAGGTGCCATGTTGTTTTGCTGCACCCATCAACTCATCATTTACATTAGATATTTCTCCTACTGCTATCTCTCCTCTAGCCCTCCAGCCCCTGACAGGCCCCGTTGTGTGATGTTACCTGCCTTGTGTCCAAGTGTTCTCATTGGTAAATTCCCACCTATGAGTGAGAACATGTGGTGTTTGGTTATATGTCCTTGTGATAGTTTGCTGAAAATGATGGTGTCTGGCTTCATCCAAGTCCCTGGAAAGGACAAAAACTCATCCGTTTTTATGACTGCATACTATTCCATGGTATATACTTGCTGCATTTTCTTAATCAGTTCTATCATTGATGGACATTTGGGTTGGTCCCAAGTCTTTGCTATTGTGAATAGTGCTGCAATAAACATACGTGTGCATGTGTCTTTATAGTGGCATGATTTATAATCCTTTGAGTATATACCCAGTAATGGGATCGCTGGGTCAGATGGTATTTCTAGTTCTAGATCCTGGAGGAATGGCCACACTGTCTTCCACAATGGTGGAACTAATTTACCATCCCACCAACAGTGTAAAAGCCTTCCTATTTTTCCACAACCTCTCCAGCATCTGTTGTTTCCTGACTTTCAAATAATCGCCATTCTAACTGGCGTGAGATTGTATCTCATTGTGGTTTTGATTTGCATTTCTCTGATGACCAGTGATGATGAGCATTTTCTCATGTGTCTGTTGGCTGCATAGTTGTCTTCTTTTGAGAAGTGTCTGTCCATATTCTTTGCCCACTTTTTGATGGATTTTTTTCTTGTAAATTTGTTTAAGTTTTTTGTAGATTCTGGATATTAGCCCTTTGTCAGGTGGATAGATTGCCAACAGTTTTCTCCCATTCTGTAGGTTGTCTGTTCACGCTGGTGGTAGTTTCTCTTGCTGTGCAGAAGCGCTTTAGTTTAATTAGATCTGATTTGTCTATTCTGGATTTTGTTGCCATTGCTTTTTGTGTTTTAGTCATGAAATCTTTGCCCATGCCTATTTCCTGAATGGTGTAGCTTAGAATTTCTTCTAGGGTTTTTATGGTTTTTAGGACTAACATTTAAGTATTTAATCCCTGTTGAATTAATTTGTGTATAAGGTGTAAGAAAGGGATCCAGTTTCAGCTTTCTATCTATGGCCAGCCACTTTTCCCAGCACCATTTATTAAATAGGGAATCCTTTCTCCATTGCTTGTTTTTGTCGGGTTTGTCAAAGATCAGATGGTTGTAGACATGTGGTGTTATTTCTGAGGCCTCTGTTCTGTTCCATTGGTCTATAGATCTGTTTTGATATCAGTACCATGCTATTTGGTTACTGTAGCCTTGTAGTATAGATTGAAGTCAGGTAGTGTGATGCCTGCAGCTTTGTTCTTTTGCTTAGATTTTCCTGGTGAAATGGGCTCTTTTTTGGTTCCATATGAAGTTTAAAGTAGTATTTTCTAATTCTGTGAAGAAAGTCATTGGTAGCTTGATGGGGATGCCATTTAATCTGTAAATTACCTAGGGCTGTATGACCATTTTCACTATGTTGCTTCTTCCTATCCATGAGCATGGAATGTCCTTCCGTTTGTTTGTGTCCTCTTTTATTTCGTTGAGCAGTGATTTGTAGTTTTCCTTGAAGAGGTCCTTCACATCCCTTGTAAGATGTATTCCAAGGTATTTTATTCTCTTTGTAGCAATTGTAAATGGGAATTCACTCATGATTTGGTTCTCAGTCTGTTATTGGTGTATAGAAATGCTTGTGGGTTTTGCATATTGATTTCTTATCCTGAGACTTTGCTAAAGTTGCTTATTGGCTTAAGGAGATTTTGGGCTGACACAGCGAGGTTTTCTAAACATACAATCATGTCATCTGCAAATAGAGATAATTTGACTTCCTAATTGAATACATTTGTTTCTTTCTCTTGCCTGATTGCTCTGGCCAGAATTACCAACACTATTTTGAATAGGAGAGGTGAGAGAGGGCATTCTTGTCTGGTGTCAGTTTGGAAAGGGAATGGTTCCAGTTTTACTGATTTAGTATGATATTGGCTGTGGGTTTGTCATAAATAGCTGTTATTATTTTGAGATACATTCCATCAATATGTAGTTTATTGACAGTTTTCATGAGGAAAGACTGTGAATTTTGTCAAAGGCCTTTTCTATATCTATGGAGATAGTCATGTGGTTTTTGTCATTGATTCTGTTTATGTGATGGATTATATTTATTAATTAGTGTATGTTGCCCCAGCCTTGCATTCCAGGGATGAAGACTACTTGATCGTGTTGGAGAAGCTTTTTGATGTGTTGCTGGATTCCATTTGCCAGTATTTTATTGGGGATTTTCACATCGATGTTCATAAACGATATTGGTCTACAATTCACTTTTTTTGTTTTGTCTCTGCAAGGGTTTGGTATCAGCATGATACTGGTCCCATAAAATGAATTAGGGAGAATTTCCTCTTTTTCTAATGATTGGAATAGTTTCAGAAGGAATGGTATGGTACCAGCTCCTTTTTGTACCTCTGGTAGGATTCACTCTTGAATCCATCTGGTCCTGGATTTTTTTGGTTGGTATGCTATTAATTATTGCCTCAATTTCAGAGCCTGTTATTGGTCTATTCAGAGATTCAACTTCTTCCTGGTTTAATCTTGGGAGGGTGTATGTGTCCAGGAATTTATCCATTTCTTCTAGACTTTCTAGTTTATTTGCATAGAGGAGTTTATAGTATTGTCTGATGGTAGTTTCTATTTCTATGAGATCTGTGATGATATACCATTTATCATTTTTTATTGTGTCTATTTGATTCTTGTCTTTTTTCCTCTTTATTAGTCTTTCTAGTGGTCTACCAATTTTGTTGATCTTCTCAAAAAATCAGCTCCCAAATTCATGATTTTTTAACGGTTTTTTTGTGTCTCTATCTCCTTTAGTTCTGCTCTTATCTTTCTTGCCTTTTGCTTGCTTTTGAGTTTGTTTGCTCTTGGTCCTCTAGTTCTTTTAATTGTGATGTGGAGCTGTCGATTTTAGATCTTTCCTCCTTTCTCTTGTGGGCATTTAGTGCTATAAATTTCCCTCTACACACTGTTTTAGATGTGTCCCAGGGATTCTGGTGTTTTTTGTCATTGTTCTCACTGGTTTCAAAGAACATCTTTATTTTTGCCTTCATTTTGTTATTTACCCAGTAGCCATTCTGGAGCAGGTTGTTCTGTTTCCATGTATTTGTGCTGTTTTGAGTGAGTTTCTTAATCCTAAGTTCTAATTTGATTACACTGTGATCTGAGAGACAGTTTGTTGTGATATCTGTTCTTTTACATTTGATGAGGAGGGCTTACTTCCAATTATGTTATCAATTTTAGAATAAGTGCAATGTGGTGCTAAGAAGAATATTTATTCTGTTGATATCGTGTGGAGAGTTCTGTAGATTTCTATTAGGTCTGATTGGTGCAGAGCTTAGTTCAAGTCCTGGATATCCTTGTTAACCTTCTGTCTTGTTCATCTGTCTAACATTGACAGTGGAGTGTTAAAGTCTCCCATTATTAGTCTGAGGTAGTCTAAGTCTGTGTGTAGGTATCTAAGGACTTACTTTATGAATCTGGGTGCTCCTGTATTGGGTGCATATATATTTAGGGTAGTTAGCTCTTCTTGCTGAATTGATCCTTTTACCATTATTTAATGGCCTGCTTTGTGTCTTTTGATCTTTGTTGGTTTAAATTCTGTTTTATCAGAGACTAGGATTGCAACCCCTGCTTTTGTTTAATTTTTAATTTCTTTTGCTTTCCATTTGCTTGGTCGAACTTCCTCCATCCCTTTATTTTGTGCCTATGTGTGTCTCTGCATGTGAGATGGGTCTCCTGAATACAGCACACTGATGGGTCTTCACCCTTTATCCAATTTGACAGTCTATGTCTTTTTATTGAGGCATTTAGCCCATTTACATTGAAGGTCAATATTGTTATGTGTGAATTTGATCCTGTCATTGTTATGTTAGCTCACTGTTTTTCCCGTTAATTGATGCAGCTTCTTCATTGTATCGATGGTATTTACAATTTGGCATATTTTTTGCAGTGGCTGGTACCAGTAGTTCCTTTCCATGCTTAGTGCTTCCTTCAGGAGCTCTTTTAAAGCAGGCCAGGGGGTGTCAAAATCTCTCAGCATTTGCTTGTCTGTAAAGTATTTTATTTCTCCTTCACTTATGAAGCTCAGTTTAGCTGGATGTGAAATTCTGGGCTGAAAATTATTTTCTTTAAGAATGTTGAATATTGACCCCCACTCTCTTCTGGCTTCTAGGGTTTCTGCTGAGAGATCTGCTGTTAGTCTGATGGGTTTCCTCTTGTAGGTAGCCCGACCTTTCTCTCTGGCTGCCCTTAACATTTTTTCCTTCATTTCAACCCTGGTGAATCTGACAATTAGTATCTTGGGGTTCCTCTTATCCAGAAGTATCTTTGTGGTGTGCTCTATATTTCCTGAATTTGAAGGTTGGCCTGCCTTGCTACATTGGGAAAATTCTCCTGAATAATATCCTAAGGAGTGTTTTCCAACTTGGTTCCATTCTCTCTGTCACATTGAGGAACATCAAGCAAACGTAGAATTGGTCTTTTCACATATTCCCATTTTTCCTGGCGGCTTTGTTCATTTCTTTTCACTCTTTTTTCTCTAAACTTGTCTTCTCACATTATTTTATTAATTTGATCTTCAATCACTGATATCTTTTCTTCCACTGGATTGAATCAGCTATTGAAGTTGTACATGTGTCACAAAGCTCTTGTGCCATGGTTATCAGCCCCATAAAGTCATTTAAGGTATTCTCTACACTGCTTATTCTAATTAGCCGTTGTCTGACTTTTTTCAAGGTTTTTAGCTTCCTTACGATGTGTTCGAACATGCTCCTTTAGCTCGGAGAAGTTTGTTATTACCAGCCTTCTGAAGCCTCCTTGTGTCAACTCGTCAAAGTCACTCTCCCCCCAGCTTTGTTCTGTTGCTGGTGAGGAGCTGCAATCCTTTGGAGGAAAAGAGGTGGTCTGGTTTTTAGGATTTTCAGCATTTCTGCTCTGGTTTTTTCCCATCTTTGTGGTTTTATCTACCTTTGGTCTTTGATGTTGGTAACCTATAGATGGGGTTTTGGTGTGGATGTCCTTTTTGTTTATGCTGCTGCTATTCCTTTCTGTTTGTTAGTTTTCCTTCTAACAGTCAGGTCCCTCAGCTGCAGGTCTGTTGGAGTTCGCTGGAGGTCCACTCCAGACCCTGTTTTCCTGGGTATCAACAGAGGAGGCTGCAGAACAGCCAATATTGCTGCTTGATCCTTCCCTGGAAGCTTCATTGAAGAGGGTCTCTCACCTGTATGAGGTGTCTGTTGGCCCTTACTAGGAGGTGTCTCCCAGTTAGGCTACATGGGGTTCAGGGACCCACTTGAGGAGGCAGTATGTCCATTCTCAGAGCTCAAACACCATGTCAGGAGAACCACTGCTCTCTTCAGAGCTGTCAGATGGGACGTTTAAGTCTGCAGAAGTTTCTGCTGCCTTTTATTCAGCTATGCCCTGCCCACAGAGGTGGAATTTATAAAGGCAGTAGGCCTTGCTGAGCTGAGAGTGGCTTTACCCTGTTCAAGCTTCCTGGCCACTTTGTTTACCTACTCGGGCCTCAAAAATTGCGGATTCACCTCCACCTGCTCAGCTGCAGCATGAAGGTTAAACTCAGACTGCTGTGCTAGCAGTGAGCAAGGCTCTATGGTTGTGGGACCCAATGAACCAGGCACAGGAGAGAATCTCCTGGTCTGCCAGGTGCTAAGACTGTGTGAAAAGTGCAGTATTTGGGTGAGAGTGTCCTGTTTTTCCAGGTACAGTCTCTTATGCCTTCCCTTGGCTAGGGAAGGAAAATCCCCCAAACCCCTTGCTCTTCCTGGGTGAGTTGATGCCCTGCCCTGCTTCAGTTCACCCTCCATGAGATGAACTCACTGTCCAACCAGTCCCAATGAGATGAATCAGGTACCTCAGTTGGAAATGCAGAAATCACCCATCTTGTATTGATCATGCTGGGAGCTGCAGACCAGAGCTCTTTCTATTTGGCCATATTGGAATGAGAGTTTAAATCAATCAATTTAATATATCATATAAACAGAGTAAAGATATAAACCACACAATCATCTCAAATAATGCAGAAAAGTCAATTGACAATATTAATCATCTTTCAAGATAAAAAACACTCAATAAACTAGAAATAAAAAGAAACAAACATAACAAAAGATATGTAAATAACTCATCACCAACTGAGTTCAACAGCTCATGCCTATAGTCCCAACAGTTTGGGTGGCTGAGGTGGGTGGATGATTTTTGGTCAGGACTTCCAGACCAGCCTGACCAACATGGTGAATCCCTGTCTCTACAAATAATGTTAACATTAGCTGGACGTTGTGGTGTGTGCCTGTAGTCCCAGCTATCAGGGAGGCTGAGGCATGAGAATAGCTTGAACTCGGGAGGTGGAGGTTGCAGTGAGCCCAGATCATGCCACTGCACTCCAGCCTGGGTGACAGAGCAAGATTCTAGCTCAAAAAAACAAAAACAAAAACAAAACAAAAAAACAAAAACAATCATCACGAATATTATACTGAATTCTGAAGTGTGGAAAGTTTATCCTCTAAGATTAATTATAAGGCAAGATATTCACTGTTGCCACATATATTCAAAAATAGCAGTGAAGGTCCTGGCAAAACAACTAGGCAATGAAAAAAAGAAAAGATCCACATTCTAAAGGAAGAAGTAAAATTTCCTTTTACTTATGATATGATGTTATATACAAAAAATCCTATATGCTGAAAACAATACATTTTAGAACTAATAGTTGCATTTAGCAAAATTGCAGAATACAAAGTTAAGTGAGTTTCTCTTCATTACAGTGTACAATCCAAGTTTTTAAAATTCTATTGAAAATAGCATTAAGAAGAATAGACTTTGGAATAAACAAGCAAAGAGATGTAAGACTAGTATACTAGAAGTTGCAAGATGTTGCTGAAGAAAAGTCACAAAGAATGGGGAAGATATTCTATATTTATAGATTAGACAATTGAAAAGATATCCCATATTCATAAATTAGAAAACAATTTTCTTGTCTATACTAATGAAATCAACAACAGATTAAATGCAATAGCTATATAAATCATAACAATATTTACTTGCAGAAATACAAAATTCAAGAACATATGAAATCTCAAGACTGAAAATAGCCAATTAAACTTGTAAAAGAATGTCAAGTGTGGAGCCCTCACAATTTTTAAATCAAAAACTAATTGCAGTGCTGTTGAACTCTTTTCAAATGTGGCATTTTGAGGCCAGGTTCTATGGCTTATACGTGTAACATCAGCACTTTGTGAGGCTGAGGTAGGAGGATTGCTTGAATCCAGGAATTCAAACCACACTAAGCATCATAGTGAGAACACCCATCGCTACAAAAAAAAAATGAAAATTAAAATTAACCTGGCAATGTGACATGAAACTGTAGTCTCAGCTATTCCAGAGGCTGAGGTGAGAGGATTGCTTAAGCCTGGGAGAGCAAGGCTGCAGTGAGCCATGTTCGCACCGGTGCACCCCAGCATGGATGACAGAGAACCTGTCTCAAAAAGTAAAAAGGAGAAAATCTAAAAAGAAATGTATTAAATCAAGACATGTAGACACAGTAAATAATAGACACCCCTCTCCATATAAGCCTTGTATATATGGTCAAAATGATCTTCAGCAAAGGTGCAAAGGCCAACTTATGGAGAGGAATAGCCCCCTTTAACAAAAAACGGTATGAAGACTTGCTATCAATATGTAAAATACAGAAGTCAGAATTGTAGTTTATACTATATTTTTAAAAAAACTCAAAATGTGTAAGTCTGAAAGCCTTACACAAAAATATAAGGGAAAAATATCCAAAATTATGCCATGGAATTTGGCAATGGATTCTTGACTGCCAGCAGGCCCACATCCCTGGAGCATCCATCCGCTCACTGCTTCCTGGTGCTGGGTCCTTCCACACCTGTCGCACGTGTGCTCTGAGGGGCACGGGCCAGGACAGCACGCCGAGCAGAGGGCACAGGCCGGGCTTTCTCGGGCTATTCGAGGGCAGTCTGTCCCCATGACCGCCTCAGGCGCCGGAGGGAGGACAGCCTGATCCGAGTCTGCGGAAGGAGGGAGAAGCTCGTTTCCTGAGCCAGGAGGGACACAGAGGAGGATGCGGGACACAGGGGTGCATGCCATAAAAATATACGGCATATATTTTGAAACATGAGCGCAATTTGAATAATTAGAATATCTAAAAACTCTAAAGATTGTTATGCTGAAACTGTACCAAAATTCATCATTCCAGTGACTACAGGGAATTTTTAATAGTTGTTATTTTTATAATAAAATTAAACTGTAATGAAATAACTGACTTTCAAACTTCAGCAAGAGGACAAATATTCAGCCAGGGGTATCAGTTCCCGGTTTCTGCTCCGGGTTCTCTCTGGTCTCCCACAGCCCCTCCTGCATCACCCAGGTCTAAGGAGCCACCTGGCCTGGCCTGCGTCCCCTCATCCCTCCCCTTCCCCACCCAGCTCCTGAAGCCCCCTCCTGGGGCAGGGTGGCGAACCATCCAGACCGCGAAGCTCCCTCACCCAGGGCAGCACAGCTCCGCCCCTCTCCGCACCTGCCCAGCTCCTGGCAAAGGAGTCGCCTGGGCCTGGCCCGCTGCCCGACCCCCAATGCCTGCGCTGTGCCTGCAACGGCGACGCTGCCAACAAGAGGTGCCAGAGTCCGCGGCGCAACCCGCCCAGAGCGCAGGGTCCCACTCACCTGGGAGCGGGGGCACGTCCCTCCCGGTAGGCGATGGAATTAAGATTGTTTCCTTATTTATTTTACTTAAAACTGGTAGAATGTTACATTATATGAAGTATCCATGACTCTGTCAGTAAATTTGAGCAAACCTTTATTAGTTTTTTCAGTTTAAGTAGTTCTTTTGTTTCTATTATTAAGGTGAAATTTAACTTCTATCTGAAATCAGTAAGATGCAGAGAGATTTTAATGACAAGTGAATATTTTTTTTCTCAGGGGGAACTGAATTATAATTGAATGAATGAATTATGAATTAAATGAATGAATTCATTACCGAGGTAGAGAGGACACTAACCAATCGGTAGTTTTAATCAATCTGTATCCCCTCCCTTCTCCCTCTTTGTTTTTTGTTTGTTTGTTTGTTTTTGAGACAGAGTTTTGTTCCGTCGCCCAGGCTGGAGTGATGTGACGCGATCTTGGCTCACTACAACCTCCGCCCCCCGGATTCAAGCGACTCTCCGCCTCAGACCCGCGAGTAGCTGGGATTACAGGCTCCAGCCACGATGCCCGGTTAATTTTTGTGTTTTCATTAGAGGTGGGGTTTCACCACGTTGGCCAGCCTGGTCTCAAACTGCTGACCTCGGGTGATCCGCTCACCTTGGCCTCCCAAAGTGTTGGGATTACAGGCGTGAGCCACCAGTCCCGGCCCCTCCCGCCCCTCTGTATTATGACCATCTGTACCCAGCATTTAGCTCCCACTTATGAGAGAGAACATGCGGTTGTTTTTTTTTTTTTTGCTTTTGCATAAGTTTGCTGGAAACAATGCATCCATGTTGTTTCAAATGGCATAATTTTGAGTTTTTTATGGCTGTATAGTGTTCCATGAGTCTTTATCCACACCACCACTGATGGACGACAGGGTTAAGTCTATGTCTTTGTGATTGTGAATACTGCTGTGATAAAAATATGGCTACATGTGTCTTTTTGGTAGGATATTTATTTTCTTTCGGGTATATACCCAGTAATGGGGTTACTGGGTTGAATGGTAGTTCAACTCTCAGTTCTTTAAGAAATCCCCAACCTGCTTTCCACAGTGGCTGAACTAATTTACATTCCTTCAGAAAGTGTATGAGTGTTCTCTGTTCTCTAAATCGTCACTGATATGTGTTTTTCTTTTGACTTTTCAAAAAAATTCTGACTGGTATGAAATGGTATTTCATTTCGGTTTTGATTTGCATTTCTCTAATAAATAGTATGATGAGCACTTTTACATATGTTTGTTGGGTGCTTGTGTGTATGTCTTCTTTTGAGAAGTGTCTGTTCATGTCCTGTTGCCCAGTTTTTAATGGAGTTACTTGCTGCTTGCTTGTTGATTTGTTAAGTTCCTTATAGGTTCTGAATAATAAACCTCTGTTAGATGCGTAGTTTGTGAATATTTTCTTTCATTCTGTGGGTTATCTCTTTACTACCTTGATAGTTTCTCATGTTGCGGAAAAGTTTTTCAGTTTAATTAAATCCCACTTGTAATTTTTGTTTTAGGTGCAATTGCTTTTGAGGACTTAGCCATAAATTATTTGCCAAGGCCATTATCAAGAAAAGTATTTCCTAGGAGTCTTATAGCTTGAGATTTTACATTTAACTCTTTAATCCATCTCAAGTTAATTTTTGTATTTGGTGAAATATGGGGGTCTAGTTTTATTCTTCTGCTTGTGACTAGCCAGTTATCACCACATTATTTATTAAATAAAACGTCTTTTTCCCATTGCTTGCTTTTATCAACTTTGTTAATGATGTGATGGTGGCAGGCATGTGGACTTAGTTTCTAGTACTCTAGTCTTTTCCATTGGTCTATGTGTCTGTTTTTCTAACAGTACCATGTTGTTTTGATTACTATAGTCTTCTATTATAGTTTGAAGTCATGTAATATGATATCTCTAGCCTTAGTATTGCTTTCGCTTGGCTATTCAGACTCCTTTTAGGTTCCATATAAATTTTAGATGGTTTCTATTTTGTGAAAAATGACATTAGTAGTTGGATAGGAAAAGCATTGAATCTGTAAATCAGTTTGAGCAGTATACCCATCTACACACAGATGATACTCCAGTATATGTTCTGTGGTTGATGAGTGAAGTGTATT